>NW_024424564.1:37193713-37272818 GCF_017311325.1 Ursus maritimus
TATATATATATATATATATATATTTAAACTCAATATGAAAATTCCAATGGAACATGTTTTCAGAAATAAATAGATTGAGAAATAAGATGACAATTTCTATGTTTTTCCTTGCAGATATTTCCCTTTCCTGGCTAAACAGAAATCTGGTTCCCCAGAGTGTGATATCCTGAGCAACGTTTTTGCAATTCTGTCAGCAAAGAATCTCTCTGAAGCCACAGCCTCTATTGTGATGGATATAGCCGATGACCTTCTTAACCTTCCAGATTTTGAACCCACAGAAACACTTTCGAGCTTGCCAGTAACTGGATGCGTATATGCAGAAAGTGCAGACGGTATGTGTGCTGTACAAAACACATGATTCTTAGATTTCTGAAGTAGCATTTGTGCCCTCAGAAAGGAAAAAGTCAATACAATTTGATTCTTTTAATCACTTAATAATATTATTAAGAGAGTTTCTTTTCTCTGGAAATTAAGACCAATTTACATAAACTGAATTTTCTTGGCAGTGGTACGAATTCAGATTGTTTATGCTTCAGAAAGCTCAACTATCCATCAGGAAATTATTAAATGACTTCCACTGTCATGTCTCTGAATTCTTCCTGTCAAATTATCCTAACAGTTCTTTTACTGCTACCAAAAATGGCTTACATAAAGCCTCAGGGGTCTCTTACATAAATTTTTAATTTAGCTAATAATACATTATGACTAAGAAAAAAGTTATTTAATCTTTAGAGTTGAAATTTATTAAATGTTGTAAGTTTATTAAGTTTTATGAAAATTCACTGCTCTTCTTGTCTGTCATTATGAAGATAGTGTGCAATTATCCTTTAAGAGAATAGTTAATTAAAATCGAAACATTTATCACTCTTTTTTTCAGAGTCTATCACGATGGGAGGACGATTAATTCTACCTCATGTACCTGCAATTCTCCAGTATCTCAGCAAAACTACAATAAGTGCAGAAAAGGTGAAAAAGAAGAAGAATAGGGCACAAGTCAGTAAGGAACTTGGCATTCTGTCAAAGTAAGTGATATATTGGTCCTTAAAAGAAAACATTACTATCCATGGTTTTAATTTTTGCTGAATTATATCTAGTTTTTCAGTTATTCTAATGTGGTAATAAGCTGAAAAGGTTTTCAGTATTTTTAAATGCCCTCCATTTTTAAGTTAATGTAGAATTCTGTTTTTCTGCTGGAATATTCATTAGAAAACTTTTATGGCATCTGCCTTCATTTTATTATGAGAACAGTCTTCAAAATTCTAAAGTAGACTAATAGATTTGCATATTTTGTTCAGTTAGAATTTTGAGTTATATGAGATCACATACTTTTCATATTTTTTTAAATCTAATTAATAAAAATAATTCATTTGAAAGAGCAGGTTATGGTTGTTTTGTTTATTTGTTTTTTAAGGGTCAAGATCTTGCAAGGATTTTTTAAGATTCTTTTTGGCACCAGACCTAGTAAATATATAATTGTGATTTCTGTAGCAAGGTTGGTAAACCAGAGTGCAAAAAATGTTTCCATTTTAAACTCTAAAATTGTTACAGGACTTAGCTGTTCAAAGTTTATTTTTTCTGTTCCTCAACGGTAACACAAAATGATATATTAGAATCTTTCAGGAACTTCTTTGAAATGTTTTATTTCTACTCTTGTATTTCTAAGTTATGCAGACTGGAAAACCACACAAAGTACACTCCTATTTTATCACAGGCTGTGTGGTGGTGAAAAGAGCGTGAGAGACTAGGCACCAGAAAGACCAGGGTTTGAAAGGCCTGCTCTACTTCTTCTTTAGCTGTGTGACATCAGCTTCTCTGAGTCTCAGTTTTCTTTGGGCAAAATGGGGCTAAAAATAATTCCTATACTGAAGGTTCTCATGGGAGTTAAATTGAAATACTGCACATAAAACCTTAAACAAGTCTTGGCACTTAAAAATGTTATTTTCTTTGTAAAATAAGAAATTAATACTCGTCAAAAAAAATAAAAAGAAGGAGAAGAAAAGAAATTACTAATTGTCAGATGATAGCATCAGAGTTTACAGTAACCTACCTACAAAATCAGATGTTACAAGAGAAATAGAATTGAGCCTGAAGTTGGAGAGAAATAGGAATGGACACTGCTGTAAATAAGTTGGTTAAACTTTTCCTACACGGACACATAAAAGCCACCTGTATCTGTCACATGTTTTTCTACAAAAAGTTTAACTTCTTAGAGAAGTACCCTTACCTTGTGTATATTCCTTACATATCAGTTTTTCTCCTTCTCTAGGATCAGCAAGTTCTTGAGAGACAAAGAACAAAGTTCTCTACTCATTACGCTTCTTCTTCCTTTCCTCCACCGTGGCGGTATTGCTCAGGTACAGATTCACAGGACATTGGCTTTGTCTTTAGAGTGGCAGTCGATTATTAAGGTTTATCTGTGAGCAGTAATTTCATTGGTTAGATTCTGTGATGTATTTGCGAAAAGACTTTATACAGAAATATAAAATTAAAAATAGAGGAGAAACACTGGGAGGGGTAGGAATGGGGACGAGCAAGAAGGTGGAAGCACCATCATCAGTCCTAACAGTCATTTTCCTTTCTTTGGCTTCCAGTCCATTTCAAGATATTTTTTTCCCTCTCTCTTTGATCAGTAACAAATCTGGAACCCAAGAAATGCCTTGTATAATCTTAAATATGGATCACAGTTGCAGAATTGAATGAAAAGACAGACTATATTAATATTACATGCAGATAAGAAGGTTTTTTTTAAAAGATTTTATTTATTTATTTGCCAGAATCAGAGAGAGTGAGAAAAACACAAGCAGGGGGAGCAGCAGGCAGAGAGAGAAGCAGGCTCCCCGCTGAGTAAGGAGCCCGATGCAGGACTCGATCCCAGGACCCTGGGATCATGACCTGAGGCGAAGGCAGACACTTAACCGACTGAGCCACCCAGGCGTCCCAACAGCTAGGAGTTTCTAAAATGATTTTCAAACCTTAGTTCAATCTCAAGTAAAAGAGTCTTCCCATGGCTCAAGCTCAATGAGGCCTTAGTAGCTACACTGAACATCTCTTGCCACATAGTAATTCCATATAGAAGACCACACATCTGTAGACAATCAGGAGTGTGTCTTTTTCTTCAGTAAGCTCATTTTTCTTGGCTCTTTTTGGACTAGACATAGAAGAAATTATGTTCCAAAACCATGTGTATTTTCTATTAGAATTAAAGGAAGAAACTATTAATGGACATCGTTGTAGATTTTATGTTAAGTTAAAATGCTAAGAACTTTTAAAGACCTATGAAATAACTTTTCTAATTACTACTTGTGCTTCTTATTGATAATTATTTGTTTTCTGTGCTATAATATATTAAAGCCAAGTTGACCAGTTTTCTAAATTACTGAAATGTGATTTCTCTTAATATTTCTTCTTAAGGATACAGAGGTTGATATTTTGGTGACAGTACAAAACCTGTTAAAACATTGTCTGGAGCCTACAAGCTTCCTCAAGCCTCTAGCAAAACTCTTCTCAGTTATTAAGAATAAGTTGTCAAGACAATTGCTTTGTACAGTTTTCCAGGTCTGTAATACTCATTTTTACCCCAAACCACCCCTTTTTAAAAAGATAAGTATGACATGTAACACATAGTAACAGCTTCCTTGGTGCCAACATGTTGTTTCATATAAATTTGAGTGGAAAGAGGGAGTTGAAGGGAGGAGGGCAGAAAAGTTGAGGTTTTATTCAATAATGATATACTGTTTTCATTCCTTTTAGACTCTTTCTGATTTTGAGAGTGGATTGAAATATATTACTGATGTTGTCAAGGTAAGAGGGAAAGCTTATATTTCTCTTTTGCTTCAAAAATATTATCATTTTTGTTTATTTAAGATTTATATACCTTCATCTGTGTTTTCAGTGTTTCAATGTTTTCATTTCTTGTAGCTTAACGCCTTTGATCAAAGACATCTTGATGATATCAACTTTGATGTTCGCTTCTCAACATTCCAGACCATCAGCTCTTATATTAAAGAGATGCAAACTGTGGATGTTAACTACCTAATTCCAGTTATGCATAACTGTTTCTATAATATGGAGGTAGGTTTTTACAGCAAAAATTTATGAATTGTTTTTCATTGTTTTGATAATACAACTACATGACCTGATTTCTTATTTTGTGTTTTGAGCAAGATAAAGTTTTTTTGTGTAAAATTTCTTTTAGCTGCAGACTGTTTTGTGTGGTGAAGACCATATTGTTAGTCTCATGATTTAAAAGACAAATATTTTGAATAAAATAATATACGTGGAAGCACTTAGAAAAATCCAAAAGCTGTATATTAGAATAGGAAAATTCATAGAGACAGAAAGTAGATTAGTGGTTACCCAGGACTGCCAGGGGAGGGAGGAGTGGGAACAGGGAGGGAGGACTTCTCATTGGTACAGGGTTTTATTTGCGGGGGGATGAAAATAGTCTGAGGTTAAGTAGTGGTGACGGTTGCACACGTTGTGAATACACTAAAAACCGTTGAATTATACACTTTAAAAGGGTGAATTTTATAGTATTTCAATTATATCTCAGTTTTTTGAAGTTGTGTCACTATATTATTTGACAGTTTGCCCTCTTTTATTGATACA
The DNA here is from genome assembly GCF_017311325.1 of Ursus maritimus. Classification (NCBI taxonomy): domain Eukaryota; kingdom Metazoa; phylum Chordata; class Mammalia; order Carnivora; family Ursidae; genus Ursus; species Ursus maritimus. The sequence continues at coordinate 37,198,322 of NW_024424564.1, forward strand.
GAAATATAAAGGTCATATAAAATATAACCATATTAAGTATCATGTTGCTGAATTGAATTAAAACCCAAAATTGGGGAAAATGAAACCCTTGATTTATAGTTAACCATGTAATGGCATCAGTAATCTCTTTGTGGCGTTTTGTCATTGTTGTTTTTTAATATTTATTTGAGAGAGAGAGATCACGAGAAGGGGGGGAAGGGTAAAGGGAGAAGTAGACTCCACACTGACCAGGGAGCCGGCGCTTGACTCGATCCCAGGACTCTGGGATTATGCCCTGAGCTGAAGGCAGATGCTTAACTGACAGAGCCACCCAGGCGCCCTCTTTGTGGGGTTTTATATTATTCATCTGATATTAATGATTATGTAATATATGAAAAAGTAATCTCCCCATTTGGGGCTAATTCTTCATATTTCATGTCAATTTCATGTCACATTCTAGCACAAAGAATTCCAGATCACTGCCTGGTTGGCTGAGTTGGCAATACTTCTCCACATTCACTACCTGCATGCTCAACCCAGGAACTGGAGCACAGCTAACCGGAATTATACCGGCCAACTCTGTCATTTTTAGTGATAACATGATATTGAATATTGAAAACTGGCTTTAGTGAACCTTTTATTCTGTTGGCTTTGAGAAATAAAACTAATCAAAAATTCTATTTCATCGTATTTTCCAAATTGTCAATAAGCATGATTTTTTTAAGTTTTTTACTACAGGCATACCTCATTTTATCATGCTTTGCAGATACTGTGTTTTTTGGGGTTTTTTGTTTTTTGTTTTACAAATTGAAGGTTTGTGGCAACCCTGCTTTGAACAAGTCTTATCAGTGCCATTTTTCCAACAGCACTGGCTTATTTTATATCTCTGTATCACATTTTGGTGATCCTCACAATATTTTAAACTTTCTCATTATTATATTTGTCACGATGATCTGCGATCAGTGATTATGATGCCCTGAAATCACAGATCATGGTATTTAGTAATAAGTATTAATTAAGGTATGTACCTTGTTTGTTTAGACATAATGCTATTACACACTTAATAGACTATAGTATAGAGTGTAACCATAACTTTTACATGCACTGGGAAACCAAAAAATTCATTTACCCATTTCACTCACTCTATTATGATTTTCACGTGGCTGTGGTGGTCTGGAATCAAACTCAGAATATCTCTGAGGTACGCCTGCATATTCCTCACAGCCCTACATTTGGTTCTCCCTTAGGTATGATGTACTTGGGGGACATTTCTTAGGAGAGATCTTTATGTAGAGGAATGGCAACATTTTGTAAACTCTTCCATTGGGAGATAATATTCCATATTATAGTTATTACACAGAATAATATGTTTTGTTTTGTTTTGTTTTGTTTCCCGTTTCTAGTTAGGAGACATGTCTTTAAGTGATAATGCCAGCATGTGCCTGATGAGTATCATCAAAAAGCTAGCTGCCCTGAACGTCACAGAGAAAGAATATAGGGAAATCATTCATCGTTCACTCCTGGAGAAGTTGAGGAAAGGACTGAAGAGCCAGACAGAGGTATTGGGTTTTGCAGTTGTATCTTTGTCTTTTACATACTACTGTTGTGGGTTTTGTTTTTGTTTTTATTTTTCCCTACTTTGGCTGTTGTTGAAAAGCTGTCAGGCTTAGTACATTTAATCAGAATACTTGATTGCATATATACTCACCAAACTCTTAAAAGGAGAGTGAGAATAGAAAGGAGAGTGATCACTTCTGAGCTTATAGTTTATGTTTACAGTGGGAATGTTTTACTTTTTTAAAAAATTGTAAAAAAAAATTAGTGAATTAGATAAATTTCATATTATTTAGAAAGCAGATTCTTAAAAAAAATTTTTTGTCTCAACTTGGTATTTGCAGACTATTCAACAGGATTATACCACAGTGCTTTCCTGTTTAATTCAAACCTTTCCAGATCAACCAGAATTTAAAGACTTGGTACAGCTTACTGATTGCCATGATCCAGAAATGGACTTCTTTGAGAATATGAAGCACATTCAGGTAGAAGACACTTCCGTGTTGGTTGTGGTTTTTTTTTTCCCCCTACCTATACAATAAGCATTTCAAACTGTTCTATCTCATTTAAAAAGATATAGTTTAGTTTTCCAAAAAGTTTTGAGCCTCTCATTCCTTGGTCTTCATGATCGTCAGTCAAATTAGGACAGGGAATGATCATTTTCCTGGGTCTGTTTTCTTTCTTGGTATCATAAACTACAATAATAGTGTCACATTTCTCTGCCATTTCCTAAGAAGTATATAAATGCTTTAGGATCCATTGTTAAACAATGCTAGGGATTATATCTCTGGAAGGAAGTCAAGGCACAGGTGTTTGTTCATGTAACACATGGACCGTATCTCACTCCTTTAATCTTTTCGTGGAAAAGGAACATGATACTGAAATGGAGCTGGTTGTAGGTGAGTGTATTCAATAAGTAATTCTTATTTTATCTAACTTATAGATCCATAGAAGAGCAAGAGCCTTGAAGAAACTGGCAAAACAACTAATGGAAGGCAAAGTTGTCCTGTCTTCTAAATCTCTTCAGAATTACATCATGCCTTATGCCATGACTCCGATTTTTGATGAGAAAATGCTCAAGGTAGGACATGAGATCTAGAAACCATTAAACCTCTACCCATACCATGACACACTTTTGCAAAGTGCGTATGGGGTTAGTAACATCCATATTGGTGTTGTCACAATAATTAGAGACTTAAAATAGTTCTGAAGCCCTTAGAATGGTACTTGGCACATAGTAAATGTTCTGTAAATGGTAGCTGTAATTTTTATTTTCACTATTATTAGCCCGCAGAGGCTAATCACAAAATATTTCCCCTCTCAGAAATAAGTGATCACATTACTAATATAGCATACTTTTATTTTTGTATCATAGGACTTAATTCTGATAAATGCCATTAATCAGCAAAATTATTGTTTTCCCAAATGGCTCATGAGAAATGAAGTTAAACAATAGCTACCTTTTCTTTAGCGTTATACAGATACAGCAGCTATTCTAAGTACTTTACATAATCTTACTTCATCCTCACCACAGCTTAACCCTATAAGGACTGTCGTCACAATTTTACAGGAAAGTAAACTGGGAAGTATTTAACTTTCTCAAAGATATTCAGAATGAGAATCAGTATTTGAACTTAGGACTGTCTTCGCTTTTATACTGCATAGTGCCAAAAACAGTGCCTGGCACATTGTAAAGCCTTGATAGATATTTATTGTTTAGATTAATGAAAGACAGTACCCAGAAATTTAAGTCTGATTGAGGTGATATCAGGGATTGTGACTTGTTGATCACATCATGTTCTGCAAAGTTAGGTTTCCCCTGTTGTTTCAAAAATTTTTAAAGAATTACCTAAGTAAATAAAAGACTACTCCCCAGAATTCCAGTTTAAAGAGTCAGTAAGCACAACCAACATATACTTTGATGGCAGTAAAATAGGAAAGAGGCGTAGATGGAAAACATAAGTTATATTTAGTTTTGGTTGATGTTAACATAGTATACCCTTTTAGTGTTTTACTTTTAACATATTTGTGACTTTATATATACAGTTGGTTTCTGGTAGATAGCATATAACTGGGTCTTGGTGGTTTTATCAAATCTGACAGTCTCTGCCTTTATTTGGTTTTAGGCCATTTACATTTAATATCATTATTAATATGGTTGGGTTTAAATCATTGATGTTGTTATTTTCCCTTTGTCCCTCTTTTTTTATCCTTGTATTGGATTAATTGGATTTTTAAAATGATTTTATTGTATCTCTGTTGGCTTACCAGTTATCATGGGCCTATTTTCTTTTTTTGTAGGTTTTATCTCTACATCAGTTTTAAACCACACCATACATTGTTATTTTTGCTTTAAACAGTCAATTATTGAGGCGTGTGGGTGGCTCACTTGGTTAAGCGTCTGCCTTCAGCCCAGGTCTGATCCCAGGGTTCAGGATCAAGTCCCACATCTCCCTCCTTGCTCAGCAGGGAGCCTGCTTCCCCCACTGCCCCTCCCCCTGCTCATGCTTTCTATCTCTCTGTCAAATAAATAAAATCTTTAAAAAAAATTAAAATAAACAGTCAAGTATCTTTTAAAGAGATCTTTCAAGGGACACCTGGGTGGCTCGGTTAAGTGTCTGCCTTCACCTCAGGTTATGATCCCTGGGTCCTGGGATCAAGTCCTGCATCAGGCTCCTTGTTCAGCAGGAAGCGTGTTTCTCCCTCTGCCTGCCACTTCCCCTGCTTGTGCTCTCTCTGTCTCTCTCTCTGACAAATAAATAAATAAAATCTTAAAAAAAATAAATCTTTCAAAATAAGGAAAGATCTTTTATATTTGCTTACATATTTATAATTTCTTGTCACTTCCAATTAATTACAATTTCCCAGTCATTCCTTTGGGTAGATCCAGACATATTCCTGTATCATTCTACTCCTGACAGGAAGACCTTTAAATTTTTTGTAGCACAGGTCTACTGATGAATTCTTTCAGTTCTTATTTGTCTTTTCTCATTTTGCTTTTATAGATAATGTTTCTAGGTATGGAATCCTAGATTGAACGGGTTCTTTTTTTTTCTTCTGTTCTTTAAAGATAATTGCTGTACTGTCTTCTGGTGTATATCATTTCCAACAAGAAGTCATTCCTATCTTTGTTCCTCTAAGTGTAACTTATCTTTTTTTTTTTTTTTTTTTTTTCTGGCTGCCTAGAAAATCATGTTTTTTGTACTTGGAGTTCATTGAGCTTTTTGGATCTATTGAGTTGTAGTGTTCTTCAAACTTGTAAATTTTGGGCCATTATTTCTTCAAAGATACTTTTGGGTTCCTTCTTGCTTTTGGAGACCACGGTGTATATAAGGCTACTCAGAGTTGTTTCAGGTACACTGAGGCTCTTTTTTTTTCCCATTACTTTTTTTTCTGAGTTTCATTTTGTTTCACTTTTGTATCACTGTCTCTTCAAGTTCACTAATCTTTTCTTCTTCAGAGCCTAATCTGTCTTTAATCCCATCCAGTGTGTCTTCCCTCCCATAATGACTTTGCCATTTCTAGACATTGAGTTTGGGCCTTTTTTATATCTTAACTCTCTCTCCTTAACATGTCGTTGCTTTCCTCTCCCTTCTTGATCTTATGGAATTTAATTTTATCATTTGTCTTAACCTTTGTCTACTATAAGTCTATCATCTGTGTCGTTTTTGGGTCTGTTTCAACTGGCTGATTTTTCTTCTCATGAGAAATATTTTTCTGCTTCTTGGTATGCCTGTGCAGCTTTCCTCTCTGCATGGCTCTCTCCTCTCTGGTGCTCTGCCCTGTAGACTCTAGCTGCCACAGCCTCAATGCTGTCTCCATACATCAGGGAGACCACTGGGCCCTTTTTGGGTTTCTCCTCCTGTGCTGTGACACTATGAATTAGGGCAATTATAAGACACACTTCATTTGTCACCTTTCTCTAAGGGAGCACTGAAGTATACTGTTTGATGTCCAGAGTCTGAAAACTGCTGTTTCATATATTTTTGTCTACTTTTCTAGTTTACGGTATGAGGGTAAATCCAGTCCTTGTTCTTTATGATGGCATGAAAGAGATGCCTCCAACGCAGTGTACTGTTGAATGCTGAGCTGTGCTTTAAAGTTAACTTTAGTGTTTGTCAACTTTTACACATGAATTTACTTCATTTACTCTGATGGCTTGAACCCATCAGAGAGGTCTGAATGGAAAAAAGCCCCAAATGCATTAATACTCTTTAATTAAAGTACAGTGTCATTCCTTTACTTGACAGCATCTTTTTTAGAGCTGGGGGGGAAATGGAGTATAGTTCGGGCATTCCTTCCTTTCTATGATTGCTGATCACCTACTGTCTAAGCTTTTCAGTGTATGAAATTAGCCCTGTATTTTGTTAGCAAATGTTATTCCGTGTTGATGCTCTTGATTTGTTTTACAGCATGAAAATATAACCATTGCTGCCACAGAAGTTATTGGAGCTATTTGCAGACATCTGTCTTGGTCAGCATATATGTATTACTTGAAACATTTCATTCATGTTTTACAGACAGGACAGATCAATCAAAAGTTGGGTGTCAGGTACGTACATAGGGCCAAACTTCTTATTTTTTTGTTTTTAAAATGTCAGTTTTGGATTGTTTCTTGAAGTAGTCTTGCTAATCTCAGTTTACTTTTACCTTGTATTAATGAGATTATGCTAATGTTTGTTAAAGTAAAAAATAACTAAAACAGGTAAAAATAATTTTAGTGTTTGTAAGTCTTTAAATGTTTCCTTTTAATCATTGAATGATGTTGTGACTCAAACAAACATTTCTGTGTACCTTCTTTTTTTTAACAGTTTGCTAGTAATAGTGTTAGAAGCATTCCACTTTGACCACAAAACTCTTGAAGAAAAAGTGAGAAAAATCCAGAATGATGAAAGTAAGTTTTTAAAACTTTCTTAAACTAAATTTCCATTCTGTTTTTGGATAATTGATGATGATGAGTTAAAGATGGCAAAACTCAGCTTACCACCTTTTTCTGCTCCTATAGCAGTGACTAGTTAATGAGTCAGGAAGAAGTTAAAGCAGATGGTTTAGTATTTGTGTAAAAACTTATTTAACAATAGAGAAAGCCAGTCTAAATTATATGGGTAAAAAATCTGAGCTGTAGATTATTTATATAGAAATCCAATTTTACCACCTGCGTGTATAGAAAGAACATTAAGCAACGAATGCAAAGAAAGTATAAGAAAAGAATTAAAAATTAGAGCAACAAATAATAAAATACAAAGTAGATATAATAAGAAAGATCATCAAAGCTAAAAATAGATATTTTAAAAGATTATAAATTGGCAAAGCTCTGTCAGAATTGGTCAGTGAAAATAGAAGGCATAATAAACAGCATTAGGAATTTTAAAAGGTCACAATTAAATGAAAAAGGTGAAATAATGTTATGGTCTTTGTACTTATAAATTTGAATACTTGAGTGAGATATACAAATTCTTAGAAAAATAAAATACAAAAGCTGGCTTTAGAAGAAATAGAAAATCTGGGTGTATCTCTAACCACTAAAGAAATTGACTCTATAGTTAAAAACTTCCTGATGAAAATACAAGGTCCACACTGTTTTATAGGCAAGTCCTATAAATATTTAAGGAATGGATAATTTCAACCTTACGCTTTCCATTTCAGATGATTGATAGAGGAAGCCTCCACTAACTCATGAAGTTGGTATAATTGGTTATTGCAATTTAACATATTAGCATGTGGTCATCTAAAGAGACACAAGGGAAACATTTGATTAAATTCAGTGTGTATTCTATCAAATAAGGAATAATTAGAAATTTCCTTAACCTGTTAAAAGAAAAGAATGAACACTTAAATGGGCCAAGAGACTAATTGTTTTTGCTAAAAACATTGAAATATTCTGGCCCTCAGTTTGCACTACTCCAACATTCCTTCCTAGTCAAAATTTCTAATTCTTTGATTCACAGTAAAATCACCGTAGAGCCACACTAATTAATAGCAAAGACTGGCTTGAATTTGTAGGAACTTAAGTGTGTTTTAAACCATTAGTGTACTAAAGCCCCTTAGTGGTTTATCTTTATTAAAATGCAGTGGAATCTGCATTTTGTAATTTTGCATAAACAGAAACATTAAAAATTAAAATACTTAATTGCTTAACTATCTCTTTTCTTCTTAGATATGACTGAAGTTTGAAACATTTATTGAACACCTACTATGACCTGGGCCCTTACAGACATTATCTTATTTGTTTTCATAAGAATCTTACAAGAACCTTAGTTGTTAGTTACCCCAGGTTTTTTTTTTTAATTTAAAAAATGAGGAAAGGACTTGAATGGGTATTTTTCTTTTTTTTTTTCCACTTTCTTTTTTATTATGTTCAGTTAGCCAATATATGTACATGATTAGTTTTAGATGTAGTGTTCAACAATTCGTTAGTTTGCATTGACATGGATAGAACTGGAGGGGATTATGCTAAGTGAAATAAGTCAGGCAGAGAAAGGCAATTATTATATGGTTTCACTCATATGTGGAACGTAAGGAATAGCACAGAGGACCGCAGGGAAAGGGAGGGAGGACTGGGAAGAAACCAGAGAAGGAGACAAACTATGAGAGACTCTGTACCAAACTAAGGGTTACAGAAGGGAGGGGGTGGGGGGATGGGGTAACCAGATGATGGGTAGTAAGGAAGGCACATGTGGTAATAATAAGCACTGGGTGTCATACCCCATTATTTTTGATACAAGAAATTACAGTTCAAAAGTATAAAGTAACTTTCCCAAAGCTACATAGCCAGTAAACAAAATAAAGACTAATAGGTACCATTTTTGAAAGTCAGTGAAGTGTCAGAAACATATTTTGGGTGCATTATAGACTTTTATCTCATTTAATCGTCACAATAGCCCTTGCAAGGTAGGCACCATCTCCAGCTTAAAAGAATCCAAAGCCTAGTCTAGTCACATGGCTTGTTAGCAGAGCCAAACCTGAACTTGCCCCACAGTACTGTACTGCCTAATTTTCTTTAATAAACTGAACCCTGTAGTAAGGGACATTCCTGCATGAGAATGTTGGCTGCCATTTTGATTTTCATGCTCATGAGTATAGGTTTTTGTTTTTGGAACCCTCCAGCCACAGTACTTTTGGAAGCTTCCTTTTGATTAAGACCCTCCTCCCGCCCTAGCCTCCCAGTATATTCCCAAAGTACCCTATACTTGCTCTCTCACCCTCATAATTGTGAGTTTACTTGTCTCTATTCATCATTAGGCTCCAAACTGTAAGACAGCAAAAAAACCATAACCCTCTCATTTAGTGCTGTTTCCTTAGCACTTATCTTGCCTCCCCATAGTGATGACTAATTTTTATTGGATGTTGGTGGGGAAGACTACGTAACACAACTATGTTGTTTCCTTATTTGATTTAAGGTGACTTTTGTTGTTTACTAAACATAGACACAATAGAAGTGATTGAGTTGCCAGAGAATGAAACCATGGATTTAGAGCAAATGGATGAGGAAGAGAAGGAAAACAAATGTAAGAGCTTGTCAGACAACAACAAAGAATTGGGAAATCCTGATCCAGCTGATTGTGAAGGGACATCAGCTAGAGAACCTGAGTGTATCACGGAGTCCCTCTCTTTCCTTCCTCGGAATAAGGAAGAATTGGAGAGAACGATTAAGAATATCCAAGGAACCATAACTGGGGATATCCTACCCCGGCTACATAAGTGCCTGGCATCTACGGTAATCCTTCTGTTTGGGACGCAGGGTGTCTCTGTGAACCTGGGTGTTTGTGGGGCCCTGTCAGACTGAGGCTCCTAACTTCAGCTTCTGGATTTTCTTTTACCGCAGCATTTACAGTTCACCTCCCTTGATCTGTCTCATCATCCTTAGGTTCCTCTCCTGCTGGAGCTGAGCAGCAGTGTTTCTTCATTATGGTTTTCATGTGGTAGATAGAGGCTATCTCCTAAGCAGTTAATGAGATGACTCTCATTTCCAAAAAAGAACAAGTTTTTATGGGGGCGCCTGGGTAGCGCAGTCGTTAAGCGTCTGCCTTCGGCTCAGGGCGTGATCCTGGTGTACTGGGATCGAGTCCCACATCGGGCTCCTCGGCTGGGAGCCTGCTTCTTCCTCTCCCTCTCCCCCTGCTTGTGTTCCCTCTCTCGCTGGCTGTCTCTCTGTCACATAAATAAATAAAATCTTTAAAAAAAAAAAAAAAAAAGAACAAGTTTTTAAAAATTAGAGTATGTTTCCCTTTTCAGCATCTTCTCTGCTGTTTAAAAGTCATCTTCGTCCTGGTTAACAGGGATAACATTTAGTAGTGGATTCTCATGAAGTCAGAGCCTTTCCTTCTCAGTGTAAAACATGGATTGGCAGACTGTGGTCCACGGGCTGGAGCTAGCCTGCAGCGTGCTGTTGTAAAGGAAGCTTTATTGGAACACGGTCACACTCACTGTTGTACATGTTGTCTAATTCTGCTCTTGCGTTACCACAGGAGAGTTGAGTACCTTCCACAGAGACCATAGGGCTAAAAATATTTACTATCTGACCCTCTACAGAAGTTTGCCAGCCCCTGGTGTAAAATATTGATTTGATCATTTTGTATATTTGTAAATATAACTTCTTATTTGAGGCACTGTATTTCTTATATACCAACAGTGTCACTCAAAGTCTTGAAAATCCCAACTGAGATACAGATTTCTTACAATTTCTACATATTTCACAGCAGTCTTAATCTACATCAGTGAAAATTTGGCTTTATTTTTTTCTGGTTACTCCTTCGGAAAAAAACCTTCTTACTCCTGTTTTATAATTGTTAGAGGGTTATTCTCAAATTGCATAATTCAGTTTGTTTTTTAAGACAGTAAACTTGGAAATGGTCATAAGATGTATCAAAAGAGCTTACCTTTTAAATGCAAGGTTGCAGTGTTTGTAGGTCCCTGATCCATTTTTGTATTAGTTTAACCTAAATTTTCCTTACAGACTAAAAGGGAAGAAGAACACAAGCTCATAAAATCCAAGGTTGTGAATGATGAGGAAGTAGTTCGAGTTCCTTTAGCCTTTGCCATGGTTAAGCTAATGCAGTCCCTTCCACAAGAAGTTATGGAAGCTAATCTGCCAAGGTATATTGTGTGATAAATTAGAAAAGCTTGGTGAAACTCAAAAATTGGTTCTTTCTTCCTGACTGTTGAATCTCTCTTGTGAGGAAGAGGAGAAGTACTGTCACAATTTGCTGTGATTTCAAATCTTAATTGGGAAATTTGGGTACTAAATAATTAAGAGACAAAAGGATATTTGTATTTTTATTTGCTTCTGTGTTTTGATTAGTCCTTTTCAACTTTTCATTTTCTAGTATTTTACTGAAAGTATGTGCCCTCCTCAAGAACAGAGCACAGGAAATCAGAGACATTGCACGCAGCACGCTAGCAAAAATAATAGAAGATCTGGGTGTCCACTACCTACAATATATTTTAAAAGAATTACAGACTACCCTTGTCCGTGGATATCAGGTAAATGGCATTATGTGCCTTATATTCACTCAGGTTGGATTGAAATTCAAATATTTGCAATTTGAACACTGTAAGTGATGGTGCTTTTTGTCTGTCTTCAGTAAGGTTGCTGCACTGCAGTAGCAATCAAGAATATTCACAAGTTTCTAATCAGCATATTGAAAATCTATTTTTAGAAAAACTCCTATATTTAAATATAAAGACACTTATAGGCCTGGGTTACATAACCTGTCTTTTTTCCCCAAAGCATTTGATAACAAGTTTTGTATTTTCTGAGTCGTTAAAAAATATTCTTGTTGAATGCATGTTGAATGTATTACCACAAATGTGCATAATAAAGAACACATACATTTGTTTAAGAGTTGAACCATATACTATAAGTGATAAAAATAATAGGATCTCCAGGTGGAATACAAAGCTCTTTGAGTAGTTACATGGCTGGCTAGCTCCTCACTACTCCAGGTGTGGATCTTGGATAAGCACCATCAGCAACCCCTGGGAGCTTGGTAGAAATGCACAGTTTAGGGCCCTACACCTGACCTATGCTTCTGCATTTCTCAAGTTTGAGAAACACTGTCGCTTGTTCTTTTCGAGTACCCAGTCAAGATTCCTGGTAGTTTCTGTATCTGAATTTGCTCAAAGGTAAGCTTCCTATTCTATAGGTTATATATCTAACACACTAAAAAGGTCAGTATTCATTTTAATTGTCTCTCTGTATAGTTTTTTGATGGTCGCTCTAGGAATTACCATATACATACGTACTTTTAATATTCTACTTAGAATCAGCGTTTTACGACTTCAAGTGAAATCTAGAAAACTTACCACCATATGGATCCCTTCACCCTTTTTTTATTCTATTGTTGTCTATTATATCTCTATATATTGAAAACTTCATCAGGCAGTGGTAGAGGTTTTGCTTGTAATTGTCAAATATATTTTAAAGAACTCAAGAGGGAAGAAATAGTCTGTCAGTTTGCCCAGATATTTATCATTTCTGCTGCTCTTACATTTCTGAATTTCCAAGTTTCTTTCTGGTAATCACTGCCCTTCAGTCTAAAGAATTTCCGTCAGCAATCTTGTAGGGCAAGTATGGTGGCAGCGAATGCTCTTAGTTTCCTGTCATCATTGACAGTACTTTTCTTTCAGCACTTTCAAAATACTGGATCACTTTCTTCTGGCCTTTCTGATGACTAATCCAGTTATTCAAATCATTGTCCCCCTCTAAGTAATGCATCGTTTTCTCTTCTGGCTGCTTTAAAGACTTTTTCTTTGCCTTTATTTTTCAGTAGTTTGATTATGACGTGTCTGAGTTTGCTCTGCAGTTGGACGGGGACAGGGGAGGTACCCTGTTTGAGATTTGCTGAGCTTCTTAACCAAGTTGTGGAAGTTTTGAGCCATTATTTCTCCAGATACTTTTTCTGCACTGTACTCTGTCCTCTCCTGGAACTCCAGTGAAATGAATGTTAGGCTTTCTGGTTTTGTCCCACTGGTTCAGTTCTTTCTTTCTGTTGAATAATTTTTACTGATCTGTCTTCAGGTTCACTTACTCCTTCCTTTTTCATCTCCATCCTGCTGCTGGGCTCATCCAGTGAATTTCTTATTTGGGTTGTTAGGTTTTTCAGTTCTAAAATTTCCATTTAATTCTTTATATCTTCAGTTTCTTTGCTAGCACTTGAGTTTAACATTCATTTCAGTCCTTCGGGTAGAAAGCTGGGGCTTTATTGCTCCCACTTCGCCATGCACTTCCCACGGCTGTGCCCACAGGAGGGGCCAACCTGTGATGAAACAGAAAGAGAAGAGTAGCTAGAGTCGGCCTACCCTCTGGGCATGTAGTTCCACTGAAGCAGAGGAAGGTCCCTTCCCACAGAGTTGTGGCTTTTCCCAATTCCTATTTCTAGGCCAGTGCCACCACCACCAGGGGTCTGGAAGAATGGAAAACAGAAGAAAAAACAGGGATTTCCTCCCTCTCTTAGAGCATTATGTGTTCCTGCTCCTACTCATTAAGCTATGGGGCTTCTCCTAGAGTTCCCTGCGTCCTGGCATCCACTTCATGTTAGCTGGGGGATACTGAACAGAAAACAGTGGTAAACTCCCTGGAAGTTGGGCTTGCATTCTAGTGTTCTTCCCTAGCAGCTGTTCCGTGCATCCTTTCCAGGTGTTACAGCTGCTTTCAGTGGGAGAGACAGAGTAGAGTGTGCTTTTTCCATCTTACCTGGAATCAGAGCCCCTGTCAGTATTCATTTTTATTCTGCTCTTCCAACCAGCATTTATTTCGTGGCTGCTTTATGTGACACGCTGTGTTAGGCAGCGGGCATAGAAGGATAAATACAGTATATCTCCATCTTTTGGATTCATTCATATTTTAATGGAGCACCTGAGATATTTAAATGAGTAGCCCTTTTTTCTCTGACCACCTGTTCTTTAAGTCCATTCCATGATTTGTTAAAATAATTAAAATAGGGATGAAAGAACAACTAGTTTGGGTTTTAGTGTTAATACGGTTAATAGTGTTAACGCTATCAAAACTATATTCCTCAAATGTCATTCTTCATCCTTCCCCCCCAAAGGACTTTTAAGTATAAAGCCCACAGCAAACATTTTAAGTATATAAAGTACATAAAGATCTCCAGTAGATACATACAAAATTGTGCCTTTAGAACCCAGTCGAGGGGTGCCTGGCTGTCTCAGTCAGTAGGGCATGCAACTCTTGATCTTGGGGTTGAGTTTGAGCCCCACGTTGGGTGTAGAGATTACTTAAAAAATCAAATCCAATCTATATATTGATAACCAATTAGGTACTGACAACCAATTATGTTTCCTTAGCCTGTGATCATTATCTGATGTTCACTGTGATAATTTTATAGCATTAGAAGCAGCATAAAGAATGCAGAAAGCTTGAGAGGCAACATAGAATCGTGATACAGAACAGGGGCTCTGGCACCAGTCCATATGGTTTCAAATCCTGACTGTACCACTGCCTACCCTTGCAGCCTGTGGCAAGTTACTTGATCTCTCTGTGCCTCAGCGTCCTCATCTGAAAAGTGCTGATAATATAGCACCTACACCATAGATACAGTGAGTGAGGATTAAATGATTTAATACATGTATGAGGTATTAATACAATGGTATTAATAGCCCATAGTAAGCTCTTAGGAATGTTAGCTATGGTTACTATTAAGGGCAAAAATTTGTCTGTTTCCTTCAGAACAGCTTTGATTGTATTTAACATTGGCAAGCTCCTTAATGCACAGGTTGGTTTTTAAAGTTCACGGCTCTTGTGCCTTTCTTTATAAATCAGTGGCCTGGTTTAGTCACAGTAATAGATCCCAAGCATAGTAATGTGTTTCTGAGCATCTTTTGTACAAAGTGATTTGTAGTCTTTTACATGGTGATATTTGTCAAAGTTTCTCCCTACAGTAATGACGGATATTACTCTGAGTGCTCTCTGCAGTACTTCTTAGATCTAATTTTTTTCCTAGTGTGGGATTCTTCACCATTCATATTGTTACTGTGCATTTCATTTTAGGTCCATGTGCTAACTTTCACTGTTTACATGTTGCTGCAAGGCCTCACCAACAAGCTGCAAGTTGGGGATTTGGACTCTTGCTTAGATATAATGATTGAGGTAAGTTTTAGGAAAAGGGAATTGCACTGTTTTGTTTTGTTTTTAATTAGGCAAAAGACACAGAAAATCAGTTCACAAATTAAGAAATAATTACAGCCTATAGAAATGAAAATAACATACTGTCTTATCTCTTAGATTAGCAGAGTTTAAAAAGCTGATCAAGTGACATGAGATGGGCACTCTGCCATCCCTTTAGGTCATGAGTTTTGGTATAACCTTTCTGGAAAGAAAGCTGATGTTGTGTATCAAGAGCTTTAAAATAAGCAAAAATTTCAACTACTTCGAAGAATCTGTTTTAAAGGAATAATCAAAGATACATTTAGTCTGGGGTTTATATAAAAGTATAAAGCTTTACCCATAATAATGAAAAATAGAATAATGAAAAATTAATAACAATAAACTTAAAATTGGATAATGTGGTAATTTGGGGGTGGGATTAAGAAGAGACTAAATTTGCCACACAGCCTTTGTTTGTTCATAAAAAAAAAAAAATGTAGACACTTAAACATTTTGAATTAAATACATCAGTTTTGATAATTAAGTTGCAAATATCATAAGAGTTTTTAAAGAGAAATTAAGCTACTCTTTGGTAATATCAAAGAAGAAGTACCTGTCTATCTATTCTATAATTATATATGTAAATATGTATAGTATTCTTCTTTCATTTCCCCTTAGAAAAAACCTTTCGGTGTTTCTGTATTTGCCTGCCTTTCAGTAATTGGTCCCTGAACTACCTTGAAAAAGTGGAATGTAATAGGAATTCCTACCATCTAATTTCAGTTCTGTCTGACTTGCTTTCCCTTGATCTGGGTGTATCAGAGACTGCTTATGTTGACATATTTTGCTGATTGCATATAATTGCCATTTGGCTTTTTTCTCTCAAAGATTTTTAACCATGAGTTGTTTGGTGCCATTGCTGAAGAGAAGGAAGTGAAGCAGATCCTCTCCAAAGTTATGGAGGCACGAAGAAGCAAGAGTTATGATTCTTATGAAATCCTGGGCAAGTTTGTAGGGAAAGATCAGGTTACAAAACTTATCCTTCCATTAAAAGAGGTAAGGACTTGAATGCAATACAGGAGATCCTCATGTTACAATATCATGAGTTCTTGGAAAGAGCCACCATGCAGGATAAACCTAAGTGCTCCACTTGACTCCTAGGATTTCCTTTGGTGCTAAGGGCACCTGTACCATATAGCCACTAGCTGGCAGCCCTAGTTGGGCATTCTAAACCAAGAACCAGAGTCCTGGATGTAAACCATGTGATACAGAAGCAAAATAATTGAAATGCAGGTGAATTTTATAGCTGGGTCAAGTCAGCAGCTAAGAACGTACCTTTTGTGGAGTCAGATTGCCAAGTGGCATTTGTTGAACATGTATTATGTTCTAAGCATTGTTTCATTATCACTTCTAATCCGCACAATCAGTTTGAGATCAGTGGTACTTCGATCTAACGAATAAGAAAATGCACGTTCAGAAAGGTAGAAAAGTGGCTAAGGAAGAAAGTAAGGATTTAGTGGTAGATCTTCCTGTTCCAAAGCTCACATTCTCTGCACTGTTTTCATTCTGCCTCCTGTTGGGCAGAGACTGTAGTTTACTTACCTTCATAATGTTCTCTGTGCCTAATGCAGGGGTGAAAATTCAATAAACGTTAATAATTCCTTTTATTACAATTTTATGTACTAAAACCAGCACTATTTAATGACATGAATTAACCAAATGTTAATTCCAAAGGTTTTGGTGTTAGATTAACTCTGTATTGTTCCTACAATGCACTCATCTTATCTAAACCTAAGAATGTTAGATAGGTTTTGAGGCTGAAAAAGAGTCAACAGAGCACATGAATTTTCCATGTATATCAAGTCCGTCCAAGGTAATAAAAGTTATTAACACCATGTCCTATGCAAAGGAATAGCTATAAAGTGCTGAGGCTTGTGTTGGGGTTGATGGTCCTGGATTCTCATTAAGTTCCTCTGATTTGGCCCAGTGACTAATATCACACCCTGAGGCTTGGCCATCACAGCACTTTATTAGCGTGGTTTCAGATGAGTAGTGACTACATTTTGTTACTGTCGTGTATGTGTGTGTGCTTGCCTGTAACGCACTTGGAGGGTTGACATCTTCCAAGTGTCACATCGTATCTCCAGCCCTGAGCCCTGCGGTCTCACCACCAGAGAGCACAAGAGGGAGTATGAGATATCCAGAGCACACTTGCTGGTGATAGTGGTTGTCTCTGGGATTGAGGTTATGTGTAGATAATACTGTGTATGCTCTTTTTGAAATTTTATTAAGAATGTTTCTTTTTAAATTAGAAAACAAAACCAAACATATATTAAAAAGCAAATATATAATTTAAAAACCACCATTACAACAAACGAAAATGCAGTCCTGTGTTACCTCAGCGTGATATTTATGTTTGCCTTTAGATCTTACAAAACACCACAAGCTTAAAACAGGCCCGGAAAGTTCACGAAACCTTGCGCCGCATCATAGCAGGATTAATTGTAAATCAGGAAATGACGGCAGAATCCGTTCTATTGCTCAGTTATGGTTTGGTCAGTGAAAATCTCCCCCTGTTAACAGAAAAAGAAAAGTAAGTTTGAAAGAAAAAACAAAAAACCCAAAACCTATCCTTAGGTGCTTGCTTCTGATATGCCATTCAGTTCTTATTTACTCATAAGTGGATTAATTTAATAATTTACCTTAGTAGTGTGTGTGTATGTATATATATAAGATGGTACTACTTTCTGGTGTTTGGGCTAACGTCCTTCCAAGTGATAAATTTCACCTGGAGATTATTTTTTCGATAAATGAACGAGTTAGCTGTGACAGCAGCCAGGTGTTTTGGTATTTCTCTGAGACCATTTTTGTTTTATTTATTGAATCAAAGTTAGGATATATTTTAAATATATACCTTTTGCTCTGATTAAACAGATATTTGAAACTTAAAAGCTTTTAAAATAACTTCCTCTGAATTTTGCTCCTGGGTTCTGAAAGAAACTCCTTGGCATATATTTTCAAAAATCAAATGGAGTGTCCCCTTACTATCCATCTTAACTGTGTGTTCACCAGTCTGATATCTCTTTCTGGGGTTGTTCTACCACTTTGATAAACAGCCGGAGAATCTCTGTGGTTCTCATGGTCAAAGGAGAAAAAATGCCCACAGCGAACAGCACATGCCTTAGCGCTGGGCTGCATCGCCAGACAGGGCCACAGTGACTGCCTGGAATACAGCATACAGTGTTCTTCTCCCTGTTCTTCCCTTGTGACTGACAGAAATCCAGCAGCCCCTGCACAAGATCCACGTCTCCCACCCGAGAGCTGTCTTCTGCTCCCCCCAACGCCAGTTCGAGGTGGGCAGAAAGCTGTTGTGAGCAGGAAAACCAACATGCACATATTTATTGAGTCCGGGCTTCGGGTAAGAATTAACCTTAAAGTGCGATTTGCTACCCACAGTGAGTGCGCCTTTTAATCCTCTGCTGAATTTCCAGTACTGCTCATTTCCACTGTAAATGCCTTACCATAAATAAATTACGGGATTTTTTTAAAGGTGAATTGGTCCGTTTCCCATTTCTCTCTTCCAGTGCTTATTTCGATGATGTACCTGTCTCAGAATGAAGGATCCTGACCTCTGACATTTATTATGGGTCCGCTGTTGTTTTGCATGGGCATCTCTAAATTGATTTTGAATTTTTTTTAAAAAATATGTGAGCTTCTAAAAACAAAAATTGGATCCTTTATTTCTTTTTTAAAACCCTTCACTGGCTCCTGTTTTTCCTAAGAGCCCAGTCCTTCGTCTGGGCTCCGGGGGCCTAGCCTCCAGTTGTACCATTCTAACACATCCCAGCCCCACTGGCCTCAGTTCTCTAGTCCCCACACTCGTCCCACTCCAGGACCTCACCACCTGCTCCTTCCTTTGCCTGGGTCCCCACAGAGTCTCAAAGCACACTGCGTTTACAGTTCGTTAGTTGCTAGTCTGCCTGCCTGGCTGAGGTCCGTCCTGCAGGACCGTGTTCATCGTGATCACTGCTGTGTCCTGTGCGCGGAGCCAGCACCTGAATCAAAGCAAATGCTGAGTAATCACTTGGCAAATGAAGGTGGCATCTCAGCTGCACCCTGAGCTCCCACTTTCTTCACTTGTGAGAGTCTCCCATTCCTTCCATTTTTGTCACATCAGACAGAAGCATCTTAACATATTTCATGTTTGTCTCTTAAAATCATTTCACCTCCACCTAACTCATTTGGTCTTTATGGGCAACTGCTGTGAAATGTTGTTTTGAATCTTTTAGCTGCTACATCTGAGTCTGAAGACTTCCAAGATCAAGTCTTCAAGTGAGACTGTTCTGGAAATGTTGGATCCTTTTGTCTCTCTCCTCATAGACTGCCTGGTTTCCATGGATGTAAAGGTGAGTTCTGTTCCTTCACAAGAGCCGTGTTGTGCACAGTATCCAGAACTTCGAGGCTTGTGCTTCACAAGATGATTGAGTTTTTAAGTGGCTTTATGATATTATAAACTACCTCTGTTCGCTGCATTACATTGCTTTCCAATGGAATAATCCCTTATATTTGGATAGCCTTTAACAGTTTTACAAGCCCTGGAACGTACATTACTTATTTCATTTGATCCTCACCATCGTGTCATGAGGGTGAGTTGTGGGGTCCCCATGTCAGCATTAATCCTCTTCATCATCCTTGATACAACTACCCCCCACTGGTATGAATCCTCATGACGACCCGTGAGGCACATATTATTAGTGGTTCTGTTTTATTGATGAGAAAACTAGGCCTTGGGCTAAGTGACTTGGCCCAGATCACAGATCCAGTATATGAGCCCCAGTGTGTCAGACTCCAGAGCCTACACGTCTCCATTTCCCGATTGCCTCTCTTACAGCGAAGGTGCCAGGAGGTCAAGTAACGTCTCTGCAGTTAAGTAGGTAATAAACTGCAGAGCTGGGATCTGAGCCCTGGCCTTTGACTCTCAAGGCCTTTCCTCTGTCTTCATCTAATCTAGCCCAAGAAAACCATACAGCAACCAGAGCAGCGTGGGTCTGTTGGGGTAGAGCTGAGCTAGGTGCACTGGCTGATCTCAGCATCTCTTAGACTTAGCCCAGAGGTTCAGGGGTTCTCATGTAATCGCTCGGTCTCAGCATATGTTTTTCATATCTTTTGGCAGCACTTAACTATTAAATTCTATAGTGTATTGTTCCCATGCTTAATTTCTGAGCCAGCTGTCTGCTCCTTAAATAGAGGGATGGTGTGGGGCGCCTGTCTCGGCTGGTAGAGCATGCAACTCTTGATCTCAGGGTTGTGAGTTTAAGCCCCACACTGGGCATGGAGCCTTCTTAATAAATTAAAAAATCTTAGAAAGAAAATAGGGGGATGGTGTTCTCTATCTCTGTATTTCTAATATTTAGAATGCCTTATATACATACACTTAGAATGGATTAAAGTACCATTCTAGAAAATAGAAGTCATTTATAATGTATTTTTCCACACACAAAACGTGCTAAAATTGGCCAGCCCACCCAGTCATTTACTTATACAGGTTAAGATTACAGTGACCCCTTTTTCTTATTTGCTTGCAGTATTTCTTGACTTGCCATGGAGAAGCAGGAAGTTCTACCATAGGGAATAGGAAACCTCCCTATCTTAAACTTTTGGTATAGTTCTTCCAGACTGGGCTGGGCAGAGTATTCAACTTTTTCAACTTGATTGCGTTTAGAGTCTGCACGGCCTCGGGTGCTGAGTTATTGGGTTTGGACACTACATAAGTTGATTGGTTTTGTTTTTGTCTTTCAGGTGATCACAGGCGCTTTACAATGCCTGATCTGGGTCTTGAGGTTCCCTCTGCCTTCCATAGAAACAAAAGCAGAACCGCTGACCAAACACCTTTTCCTTTTGCTGAAGGACTATGCAAAACTTGGGGCTGCCAGAGGCCAGAACTTCCACCTAGTGGTAAATTGTTTCAAGGTGAGGTGTTTTCAGTTGTACTTAAAATAGCCACGACCAGGGGCACCTGGTGGCTCAGTCGTTAAGCGGCTGCCTTTGGCTCAGGTCATGATCCCACGGTCCTGGGATCGAGCCCCGCATCAGGTTCCCTGCTCCGCTGGGAGCCTGCTTCTTCCCCTCCCACCCCCCCTGCTGGTGTTCCCTCTCTCGCTGGCTGTCTCTCTGTCAAATAAATAAATAAAATCTTTAAAAAAAAAAAAAAAAAAGCCAGGACCAGAATTAACATAAAAGTTATATTTTTCCCCATAGTCCTTTGTGGTCTTGGTCAAAATTTTTTCCAGATTACTTTGCTAAGGCCTGTGTAAAAAAGCACTGATGTTGTATTAAGTCCATACCATTTCGGTGGATCTTCATTTGTAAGATGTCCTGGCTGTTAACCTCACTATTGTAATTCGCAGTGTGTGACCATACTTGTGAAGAAAGTGAAGTCTTACCAGATAACTGAAAAGCAGCTTCAAGTTCTACTAGCATATGCTGAGGAAGACATTTATGATACTTCAAGACAGGCCACTGCATTTGGTCTTCTGAAGGTACGGTGTCACCACAATGTTGGATTTTTACAGTTTGAGTCTCAGGTTAGATACTCAGAATAATGTGGAACATAGTGTTTTGACTAGCTGTAGATTTCCAAAGTTAATTTATAAACATTGTTATGATTTTGGTGGATTATTTGTAAGCTAATATATCTACTTATTAAGATGTTTGAACATGAACTCTATTAACACTTTCAGAGACTTCTGTAAAAATATAGGAAATAAATATAGGTAAAAAAATACCATGCTTGTATTTGTTGTATTGGTCATTGGGCATATATATATATATTATATAAAATTTATCATTTACCATCCTAAAATTTACCATTTTAAACATTTTTAAATATGTTCTTTTTCTTTTGGAGATTTCTTTGATTGTTTTTGAAGTCGCCTACGACTGCTTTAACATCAGGTCAGCTTACATCCATCTGCAGTAGAACATGAAATGAGATGTCTTTTCCTTTTGTATCTTAGGCCATTTTATCAAGAAAGTTGTTGGTCCCGGAAATCGATGATGTCATGCGGAAAGTATCCAAGTTGGCGATTTCCGCGCAAAGTGAACCTGTCAGAGTCCAGTGCAGACAGGTCTGTAGAGAGACCTTATTCCCACAGCAAGGGTTGGGTCTTCTCAGTTCGGTTTTTAGATACAGACATGTCAGCATTGGCTGAATTCTGAAGATGATTTTGTGTCCCGTTGTTGCTTTATTCTAAGACTCAGGAACCCGTTTACTTACCAGCTGTGAGAAGCAGCTCTGCTTTGTCTTAGGGGCATTTTCAGTTAACAAAGAGCACTTGGCGTACAGCCCATGACACGTGGAATGTTTCAGATGGGTGAAGATGCTTTCCTTCCGCAGAGTAGCCTGCACTGAAGGTGCCATCCATCGGTCAGTCATCAGCTGATGTGCAGATCACTCTGTACCAGGTGCTGCTGGAAAAGCAGTCAACAGAACTTTTACAGTCCCTATCAATGACATTTTTACAGTAGACAGGCACAAAGCAAAAATTCTACAGCTCTTTAATTACAGACCATCCTAAGTGCCAGGAGGGGGGAAGGCGCTGTCGTATTTCATCTTTTACAAGACACACCACTATTTATATACCTCAAAGAAAGAAAAAAAAAAGTCTATGACATGGTGGTAGGATGCCATCAATTTTAAGACATAGCCTAATTTCAGAGGTGTTAAAAACTGTGCCTCTTAGAGTTGAGAAAATATGGAAGAGCATATGATCAGGTTGAGGACTGCCCTAGCATTAGAGTCAGGGAGGGCTTCCCTGAGGATTGGCTTGTAAGCCAAAATGTGAAGGAAGAATAAGGCTTAGCTTTCCAGGTGAAGGGGGGAGCCAGTGCCTGAAGAAGGTAAACCTCGAGGTCGGTAAGGGCCTCGCTTTTCGGAGGAGCTAAACGAAGATAGGGAAGGAGCCAGGTCAGGCAAGATCTTACGGTCTTTTTAAAGATCTTAAAGCTTTATTCTAATAGCAGAAAGCTATTGAAATCAAGGGAGGAGAGTGACGTGAGCAGATTTGTATTTATACATTTGTTCATCCGTGATTGTACGAGTGCATATCACCTCCAGGAGGTAGAAGGGTCTGAACTGGAAATACGAACTCGGGTTGAAGGAAGCTGTGGGCTGCTGAGGAGGCTACGTTGGAAAGGGAGGAAGCAGGTCTCTAGTAAAAGTCTCCTGGAGTGTTGTTAGGAAGAAGGAGGGCCAACTATGATTTGTTAAGCACTAGCTGTGAGCCCAGAATTTTACATACATGACTTCTATTTGTAGTTACCCTTCAGAAGAAGTAATACCCCCATTTTATGGCTGGGAAAAAACAGGCCTTAAAAAGTATAATGATGTGCCTTAGCTTTTCAGTTTATTGGTGAAGGAGGCTGACTAGTATAATGGCTTGAAAACAGAGCCTTTGGATGCAGATAGACTAGGCACAGAATTCTGGCGTTGACAACTGAGCAAGTTAACTTACCTGTCTCTGCCAACGTCATTCTCTTCATCTGTAAAATGGGGTTAATACCCCCTACCTTCCAAGGGAGTGATGACAGTTAACTAGGAAACACTTAGTATAGTGCTTGGCATATAGAATATATTTAATAAATGAAATAGTTACTATTATCAGTATTTATATTATCACCATTGTCATTCGGGAAAATACAGGGTTGAACCACAGTTCATACTGAGTCCACCACAGCACACCCCCTATGGAAGAGAGGAGCTTCCTGCATGTGAGCTTAGATTTGGAGCCCAAACAACCATGCCAGCGTTAGGCCAGGACTGAACTCTTAATCAGGCATGTGGGGCAGGACCTGTGTAAGTGGTCAGAGGAGAAAGGAAAGTGCATCGCTGACTCAGAAGGCAGGCTTTGCCTGTTTGATTACTCATCTGAAAGGTCTTTATAACTTACCAGGGTGTCTCAGAAAGCAGGTTAGGATGCAGGAATCCTGGAGAGACAGGACCCAAATAATCATCTGTGTGACTTCTGTTCCTAGGTTTTTCTGAAATATATTCTTGACTATCCCCTGGGTGACAAATTGAGACCAAACTTGGAATTCATGCTTGCTCAACTGAAGTAAGTTTAAGCCATAAACTACACAGGGGCAGAGGGTTAGTATCCTCTGTTTTAATGTGGCAGCTGTCTTAAAAATGACAAAACCTATACCTAATGGCACCTTCTCTAAGGTGTTATCATAGGAATCATTGACTTGATTATCAAACAGTTTGCATGGCTTCGTGTGATGGTTCTGTAGATTGCTTTTTGAATTCAGTCTGAGCATTGATTTTCATTCGAGTCTACTTGAGAATGGTAAAGAATCTCATTAAAGCTACATGGTAGCATGACAGATATAGACAAGCATTAAAATTGGGCAAATGGACTTTTTTTCCGCTTTTTAAGAAATAAACACCTTGAAACAATGTTTAAATTTTAAAAAACAATTATTGGTAAATTTAAAAGATACTAATAAGTCTATCCAATCTTCTTGCCCTAGTTACGAACATGAGACCGGGAGAGAGTCTGCTTTGGAAATGATCTCCTATCTCTTTGACACATTCCCTCAGGTACCTTGAATCACAAACTGTAGCTGCATTCCCCTTGAGCCCTGGGAGCCACAGTCCTCCCCTACGGGCACCTGTGAGAATTCCAGTCTGACGGTGCTCATATTTGCCTGTTTTCTTTTAGGGACTGCTCCATGAGAACTGCGGAATGTTCTTTATTCCTCTATGTCTAATGATGGTGAATGATGACTCTGCCATGTGCAAAAAGATGGCATCCATGACAATCAAATCCTTACTCAGTAAAATCAACCTTGAGAAAAAAGATTGGCTCTTTGATATGGTTACCACCTGGTTTGGAGCAAAAAAGGTTAGGGTTGCTGTTAGTCATATTTCAATGAAAAGTCTTAGTTTTTTGTGTTCACTTTAAATAAGAATACATATGTAGTCCCACTACGTGATTGTCAGCCAATTACACTGCTACATGAATGTATCATTTATGTACTTAACCAGTCCCCATTGATGAATATCTTTGTTTTCAGTTTTGCTCATTCAGCTAATGAAATGTAATTTTTGTCAATGATTGTATCTCATTGCTGACTCTACCACCATCATCAGTGGCCCTTGTTTGTGGAATGTAAACAACATGTGTCATATCTTAATACTGGCTTTAAGTTTTAAAGTCAGAATGGGGGATGGGGTACTGAATGAAATTTATTGCAGTTTTTTTATTAAAAATTTTTTATTTTTGAAGTATAATTGGCGTACAATGTTATATTAGTTTCAAATATACAACATATTGATTCAACAGTTCTGTACATTATTTGGTACTCACCATTTTCTTTTTATTTAAAATGGGGAAAAAAGTATTCGTGGGTAATGATGAGTTCCATTTTTTTTTAAATGTTATTCTTGGGTATGAAGATTTCTCCATATTTTTCATGTTAGCCACCAAAGACACATATTCTATTGATTTCTGGCATCATAAAGAAATATTGAGGATAGAGTCATGCCCACCTTCATTTTACGATTTTGGAAATGGCCTCCCAAGTTGTGTTAACATTGTCTTCTGGTGGTTTATTTTTGGTAGAGCTTAAATAGACAACTGGCTGCCCTCATCTGTGGCTTATTTGTGGAAAGTGAAGGAGTCTCTTTTGAGAGAAGACTTGGAACTATTCTTCCTGTGATCGAAAAGGAAATTGATCCCCAAAACTTTGAAGATGTAAGTAATTTGCCAGAGGATAAAACTTTTGCTTATTTTTGTAGTTTTACTTAAGGTGGCTTAGCTAATAGATTAAATATTATTTGTGCTCAAAAAAATGTTTATTAATGAAAGCAAGAATTGTGTAGTTGGGGGGAAAAAAAGAATTGTGTAATTGGATCTTTTTTTTTAAATGAGATTTAAAGTGAGTTATCTTCCATAGTATATGAAGATCTAAATCTCCCCGCGGGGTGATTTTGCCAGTCCACCACCACCCGCTGTGGACATTTAGCAACATCTGGAGACATTTTTCTGTTTGTCACAACTGGAGGGTGCAGGGTGCTTCTAGCATCTAGTGGGCAGAGGCCAGGAATGCTGTGGATCATTCCAGAGTGCACAGGGCAGCTCCCCACAACAGAGAATTATCTGACCCAAAATGTCAGTTGATGTTGAGAAACCCTGGTACAGATTTACATGCTGGAGTAAAAACATGCGTCAGAGACTTTGAACTTGTCTTAATTGATTTACATCCATCCTGTTTTTAGATCATGGAAGAGACGGAAGAAAAAGCTGCAGATCGCCTTCTGTTTAGTTTTCTTACATTGATTAGTAAACTCATCAAGGAATGTAATATTATTCAGTTTACCAAGCCCTCTGAGACGTTGAATAAAATCTGGAGTAAGTGTTGCCTTTTTATTTAAATCTAAAAACAAACACATTAGTTGTGATAGAATTATTGAAAAAAGATTTGGGAAATTAGAATATGAATCCTTAAAAGTATATGATGTCAGGGAAAAAGTCCATGAGAAAAAGATTTTAAAGGCCGTTTCAAATTATGATTACAGTGAAAATGCTTCTAAGAAAAGTAATATATACTTTTGACTTCACAAGTAATACATTTCATTATCTTGTTTGTACCTAAATAAGAATATTATTGTACCAAAACATACTTAGTACATGGTTTTTTAAAATAGCTATAAATAGTCCACCATGCAAATGTGCCATAATTTTGTAAACCATTTAACTTCTATGGGACATTCAAGTTATTATATATCACTCTTCAAATGAAAAGTAAGATCCTAGAATTTTTAATTTAACATACTCAATTTTGATTATTCTGTAGGAAATAGACATGGGAATGAATGCTTTAAGTTACCCACCTGTTTTAAGAGAACTCATGGGCCTATGAGAAATCATACAGTTACTAAGTTACTATATGGCCCACTCTGGTATGACTTCACTGAGGCATGGCCAGATTGTTACAAAATAGAGTACACAGAGAACAAAAGTAAAACCCTGTTTATGAAATAAACCAGCACAGACTAAAACTCAGCTATGACATGGCTCATCCAGAATTTTACTCCTGTTCCCTAAAACCCACAAGGCTTTTCACAGTGGCCGTGTAACAGGAGTATAGGCTTTGGGGCCAGATGAAGCTGGACCCAGGCCTGGTTTTGCCTTTTACAGTTTGGCACCTCAGCTAGCCCGTCTGAAACCTTTCTTCATCTGTAAAATGGAACTGACAGGTCTCATGTCACAGAACTGTTGTGAGGTCTAAACAAGATACTATATGTAACACACTTAGCCCTGTGCCTGGCACACAGAAAGCCTCAAGAAATAACTTTCCACTGATTTCAAGAATTATTAGAAACAAACTTAATTTAGAAATTGTAAATGTTACAGCCACCTTATCTCCCCTGAACCTGAAACTAATTCTGTTTCTAGGCTTACTTATACCTCTTTTGTCATTCACCATGTTAGAGTTGGTTTTCTAGTTGTTTCCAGTGTTTCACCACCTCACTTCTCCCTAGCTCCTTGAGAGCTTCTGGGAAGCAGGGACTATTTTGTCCATCTTTGGTTCCTAAATCCAAGCACATAATAGATAATGAATGCCTACACTAATCATATTTACCACCAAAGAGTCAGGAAAGTTGAGACCTCTGAAAATGCATTTTGGTTCCCTTAGGTTATGTGCACTGTCACCTGAGACATCCACACAGCTGGGTGTGGCTCACTGCAGCCCAGATTTTTGGATTACTCTTTGCCTCTTGCCAACCAGAGGAACTTATTAGAAGACAGAAGGCCAAAAAAGCTAAAAAGAAACTCTCAGTACCTGTAGCAATAAGGTTCCTAACAAATGATCTTGAACAAAAGGTAAGGTTTCCCTAAAACCTTTTTCTTCCTTGTGATCTCCGTGAGATGTTCGTTCTGCTTCCTGCGACTGTCCTGGGGTTGGCCCTTGGGAGCAGCTCTTTACCAGCTGACTCGTCGCACGTGTGATTGTATAGGAGCAGTAGGAACTACAGACAGGTCAACCTCGAGGCCAGAGTTTTCCGAAATACATTATAGACTATCAGCCCAGTCAGACTTCTGCTTATTTAGCATATTCATCCTCTATTATTTGTTCAAATTCTTTTTTTTTTCCACCCTCAAATTCTTTATCAACATGGGAAAATATTTTTTAAATGAGATCAATACCATCAGTCCTGCCTCCTGAATGAGATCATGTTCATAAAATATTACAGACTGTGTTATATCCATCTCTGATTTCCTAGGGCCTAAAAGAATGCATGACTCATAGTGGGAACTCCATAAATACTGAACAAGTAGAAGATGGAAGGGAAGGAAAGAAGGAAAAAAATATTGGAATGTTGTCAAGTTTTCTACTAATAATCTGAGGGATTATATCTCCCCAGAGCTTGAAAGTATCCCATTTTTGGGGGCTGAAGTGCTTGGGGCAGGTAGAAGGAAACAGTGACACAATTTCTGGTCATGGACCTTCCCTCTCCAGACCTATACAGGTCATTCAAGCAAAATCTAGCACCACAGTTGTATTATGGTTAGTTAGTTGGAGTTTTTAAAAACAATGAGAAATACCCTCCATTATATCTGCCAATGTCCATTTTCTTTTCACAGATGAAAAGTATCTCCCTAGCCTCTTGCCATCAATTGCATTCCAAATACTTAGATCAATCTCTAGGAGAGCAGGTAAGTATTGTCATCCTTCTGGTTTAATAGAAGGGATTTAGTCTACCAAGTCTAGGAATAGGCTTACATTTGGTATTTGTGTTTGTTTTCCTATTTGAATGCTTAGGGAATTAAATAGACATACACTGAAATACATGTTCAATTATCGCATAGATCTCATCAGCTCTGGGATTCATGTTGGGGTTATTCTTGGCTCCATTTGAAATTCCCAATAAAAATGATGCAGTGGGAGGCTATTTATTAATCTTTTCATGTTCAGTTTTAAGATCTATTTCACACTGTGACCAAAGCTTTGAAGGGCATTGGTTGACTGGATTGATTGTGATTGTTCCTGTAATAAACTATTACTGAATTTCCTTTCCATACCCCTGGAAGCTGAAGAGAAAGTAATGGTCATGGTACAGTGTGGTCTGAGAATTGTATATCCTTAACAGAAGGCACATAAGTCACTAAAAAGTTTTATGGATTGTCATATAAAATGTAACGTAAGTAAAATGTAGATAGGAAAGCATTTATAAATATGCAACAAATGTAAATTACTTTTGAATAGGGTCACTGTTACCTTTATTAAAAATCTTTGATAAAGCCGTTGGGTTGGTATATGACGACACAGATGTGGTATCTGGATATAAGCAAGACACGTGATCATGACTCTTGTCATAATGGACAAGATGGAGCAGCAGTGTAGATTAAGTGATGGGACGCTGGAAACTGAACGTTGTATCCAAAGAGTGATCTCAAGTAGCATGCCATAAACCCTGATACTTCCATCACTTTTTCATGAAAATATAGCATGCTTCATTATATGGCAGGGCCAGAGAAAGAATGGAAAGCTATTCAGTGGATAGCAAAGTGAGACCAGAGAATTCCTGCCAGGGCAGTAGCAGGTAGGGTCTGACACAATCCCAGTCTTAACAGAGGTTGACAGATACAACCATAGAAATTTGGGACAGGAAGGAATTTACTAATACTGATCCAGGATGAAAGAAATTACAGAATTTAGTTCGCCGTAATCTTAGGGTAAAGTGGCTGCCACAAGGGGAAAAGGCATCCAAAACTGTGACTGTCTTCAGGAAGACCAGTGTTCCAGAGGGAAATTCTAATCTTGACATGAATTCTTGATGGCTGGGCTAGGTTTGGACAGTGTGTGGAGTTCTGAGTCCTTCATTTGGGGGAAACTTTTGACACAAAGCACCTCCAAAAGAGCATCACGGAAGGTAAAGGAACCCAAAACCACTTGGCTTCCTCCTTCGCATCATTAGTGTGAAATATCTATGTCAGAGATTTCATGGATATCAGAGTTAGGGGCTCAATATATGGGTCCATTATTATAAGTATAAAATTGGTCCCTGGGCTGTTTAATTGGATCAGATGGGATTAGAGTTGAATGAGAATGCTGTGTATAAAGGCAGTGCTCAATAAATGGAAACTGTTATTTCTATGAAGAGATTTAATGGAGGAGAGATGAAAGCTCTCTTAAAAATGTAAATGGATAGTCGGGAATGAAATTGTTTCTTTAGTATTCTTTGTGACCTTGAAGGGTTAAAGCAGGCCAACTAGATGAGTTACATGAAAATGGGTTTGGATATACTATAAAGTAGAACCGAAGATTATCAAAATATGGAACAATCATCAGTTTAATAGTACAAAACCCAGTTATGTTTTTTTTTCTAATTGTAGGATACCTGTTTTTTACTAAACTATATTTATTTCAAAATCAAAGTCCCAATTCCTCCCTTTCTCTCCCCTCCCCCTTGAAGGTCGTTAAGAATTTGTTATTTGTAGCCAAAGTCTTATATTTACTGGAACCCGAATCTGAGGATAAGCAAGGTGAGATAAAGGAAGACATGGAAGAACAAGAAGCTTTACAAGATGGTGTGGCCAGAGAGGAAGTAAAAAAACACAAGTCCTATGCAGATGAGAAGATGGACTCTGACAAAGAAGAGAACGAGGCACAGGAAGAACGCAGCAGGCCAGCCACACTGCTGTGGTTGATCCAGAAGTTGTCCCGGATCGCAAAACTGGAGGCTGCCTATTCACCTAGAAACCCCTTAAAGGTGCGATGAATGTATAGAATGACTAAGTAGTCATTTTTAAAAATACATTTAAAAAGCATTTTAGTGGTATTAGTAATCCTCCCAAGTCTCTAGGAACTTTTTAACCCAAAACTGCAGCAATAATAGCTGCCCCAAAGAGACCGTGTTTCCTAAGTTAACTGTTTGTATGGCTGCAGTAAGAAACATACTTCATATGAACAATGATCTGTACTTTCAGAGAACGTGCATCTTTAAATTTCTCGGAGCTGTAGCAATGGATCTTGGAATAGACAAGGTGAAGCCGTATCTCCCAGTGATCATAGCTCCTTTGTTCCGAGAACTGAACAGCACCTACTCGGACCAGGGTAACTGCAGCCCGTCTTCTGAATACTTGCACCTTAGGGATCTTCACTTCTCTCCTGAATGCTTCCTTCTTCCTTTCTGTCCTCCCTCTCTCACTGCCAGAGTTTAAGAAAACTTGTTAGGCATCAAAACAGTTGGTACCAAACAAATAAGGCATGTTTGTTATACTTGACTGCCTACTATGTGCTTTCTTATGTTGAAGAGTGAATGTTTCTCTCCTAAAAAATGTTTTACTCCTAAGCACAGGTTAAATATTCAAAGAAATCTATAACTTGAAGTGGTTCTCAACTTCATGGTGCTATGGACAATAATGAACAATAAAATGTCATGATATTCTCTTATTGTGACTTGTAAGGTAAAAGTGTGAAATATTTTTTAAAAAGATTTTATTTGAGAGAGCATGAGCAGGGATGAGGGACAGAGGGAGCAGCAGACTCCCCACTGAGCACAAAGCCCCATGTAGGGCTTGATTCCAGGACCCTGAGATCATGACCTGCGCGGAAGGCAGACACTTAAGGCAGCAGCTTAACCAACTGAGCCACCCAGGTGCCCTGAAAGTGTGAAATATTTTTAAAATATTTTTACTTTTCTTATTTTTCATTTTTCCTGTCTGGGCATTTGGTACATTTTCCTCACCAATCCTAAATGGTTTCTTTTGATAATAGGAAAAGAGGAAACTGGGAACTGGAAAGAGAGGAGGTAAAGTGGGTATTAAGTTTTAAAATAAAACAAAGTGAATGTCAAAGCAGGAGCTATTTTAGTCTTAGCAACCTTGAGAAAGTTTCCTCCCTCTCAGAGGAAAAAGCAGAGGTCAAGGCCAGGTCTGCTTTGGTTCTCATCACCCAACATTTATTGAGCCCCTAATATTGAGCCCCAGGCACTGGGGGTTCAATGGCAGAAAAGACCCTATTCTCCATCTTCAAGAAATTTGTAATCTAGAACAGCTCCTGAACTTGAATACAAAAATCTGAATTATTTGCATTTGGGAGACAGAAGGCAGGGAAGGGTAGGAAAGCAAAGATTTTTGTTAGGTTCTCAGAGACTTTGATCCCCTCTCGAAAAAAGGTTATGGCCAGAGCTAAACATCTATGACCCATGAATTAGGGCCTAGAGACATACTTACCTTTCCCCTGTCTGCAGAGTTGAGCAGGTTAATAAAGTAACCCAAAATGTTTTTGTCAGGTTCTCAAATTAGTGTCTTCTGAGCCAGGATTCCAGTGGAAAGTGGGCTTCATGGTCTGTGACTTCTTGGTGCATCCCAGAGGAGTGGTGGCTGGGAGTGTCATGCCCAACACTTCTGTTCTCCCATCTCAGAAATGTAAAGGCTGGATTTAGATTGGTGTTTAATGTTCAAGTAATAAAAGTGATAATGCCACAGGAGTTCAAATTTTGCATGTTGTTGATTTTATAGATGTTCAAATGTATCCTTTCCTACGTGACTATCTCTGATTATTACTCTGTATGTGATTAGATCCTCTGCTGAAGAATCTATCCCAGGAAATCATAGAATTACTCAAAAAGCTGGTTGGACTTGAGAGCTTCTCCTTGGCCTTTGCCTCAGTACAGAAACAGGCTAATGAGAAAAGGGCACTCCGGAAAAAGAGGAAGGCTTTAGAGGTACGTTTGCTGTTTGAAAATATGATGTGTTCATTAGACTTAATATTTTTAACCAGGGGTGTGTGCATGCGTGTGTCACACTTACCCAGGGAGGAAAGAGGAACTGGCTGTGTTTGAGAAGTGGGGACTTTACAGTTTGGGGGCTCCAGATTCTCTTTAATGGGAATGTGTTGCATGTGTGATATTTAAAGGTGAACAAAACGGCCCATTTCTGCATTGGATTTTTTTTATTGGTTTAACATTTACTTTAAAAGTAATATAAAATTTCTATTTTTTTTTTTTCCAGTTCGTAACTAATCCTGATATTGCTGCCAAGAAAAAGCTGAAGAAACACAAAAATAAAAGTGAAGCCAAGAAGAGAAAGATAGAGTTCCTGCGTCCGGGCTATAAGACCAAGAGACAAAAGAGCCACAGCCTGAAAGACTTAGCAATGGTGGAGTAATGTGTTCCCTCTGCTGATAAAGTATCTCGGTTTACCCCAAAGCATGAACTTCTCAGTATATCTGCTGGTCTGAAATCACAGCAGGCTTTATTATTTAAGTTAAACTGGCACAGATTGTATATTACACAGTTTAAGATAATCATGCTCATATTTTTTTAAATTAAAACATTTTCATAATATTACTGTATCTTCACTGTCTAAAAAATGTGACACTAGTGATAATATGGTTTTTTTTAAGACATGTTTTAAAATAGCAAGACAGAATGTAGAAGTTAGGAATAAAACAAGTGATCTGCAATACTTTTATGGAGAAAATTATAAAACTTTATCGAAAGGCATTAAAAGAAATCTGCACAAATGGAGAAATAACCGTGTTCATGGACAGGTTATCGTAAGATACTAGTTCTTCCCAAGTTGGATCTCATTGGTTAAAGGCCCATCTGTATGGGCCTTCATATTATCCTAACAAGTGGATTCTAGAATTTATATGGAAAATAAGCTGGAAATAGCCATGATGCTCTTAAAAAGGGTAACAGGGTGAGGAGTTTTCCCTGTCAGATTATCAAAACTAAGTCACAAGAAGTGCCATCTATAGTGAACATGTGATAAATTCTACATGAAAATTAAAATTTTTCTGCTTGTGCAGACACAACTGGGATTCGGTATGTAGCATATGCAGATAATGAATGTAGTACCCAGGTTATGTAATGAATAAACTATGAATCAACAAAGACAGTCCAGTAGAGAAAGTGTCAGAAGGGAGAAACAGGCATTGCAGAGAAGAAAAATACATGGCCCTTAAACATTAATACTTACCTGATGTGGCTATACCGGTTCTTAAACATTCAAGTACTTATGTACTAGTTGGTAAGTAGTCACTACCTTGAGAGACACAAGCGCCACCCTGGCTATGTGAGTCCCTAGATTCCCGATCTCCCCACACCAGAAATTACAGGATTACCACCTGGACTAGTAGGGGTCCTCCTACATCAGCTATGTCTGGTTATTAAATATTTTGAATCACTCCTGTGTTCAACATCAATAATTAAAAAAATACAAATTAACATCAGAATGAAATTCCATTTTGAACCCTTTAGGTTGATAAGGTTGACAATGCCAAATGCTGGCAAGCATGGTGAAGCAAAGAGAACTCTTATAAACCACTCTGGAAAACAATTTGGTGTTACCTTGTTCACCTACATGGTGTCTTTGTCTCAATCTATACCTGATGTGGAAGCAATATTCTTTAGTGCTCAATATATTTGGAAGGGAGGGGGGAAGAAGAACACATCCTATATGCCAGGCACTTTGCTAACATTTTGTTTAGTCCTCATACTATTCCCGAGAGCTGCCTAAAACTGGTTCTTACTTTACAGGTGAAGAAACTGAGACTCAGATTAAATACGTTACACCTAAGGGTAACACAGGCTGCAGGTGGCGTAATCAGGATTCACACCCAGGATTGAAAGCCTGTGCTTTTTATAATTTCTAGTTATGGAGTCAGAATATAGCATATGGCATAGAAATCAAATGTTCAAACATTCTTGAACTTCAGCATCTGTGTTTTGATGGAGTTTGTCTCAAACAGGAATTCTCATACTTCCAAGGGGTCTGTAATGTGCCAAAAGC
Source organism: Ursus maritimus (assembly GCF_017311325.1). NCBI lineage: Eukaryota > Metazoa > Chordata > Mammalia > Carnivora > Ursidae > Ursus > Ursus maritimus. Next base: position 37,232,771 of record NW_024424564.1, read on the forward strand.
ATAAACATGGGGCATCACAGAAGGCTGACTGTAATTAATTCTAAGTGATTTAAAGTACATGTACTGCTTTTATAAAAATATTTAAAATAAAAAATCAGAAGTTTACATTAAAGCAAAAATCGGAACAAATATCTCAGGAATATTGGGCACAATTTAGTAAATATTTATTGAGTGCGTATATGCCCAGTGCACCACACTAGATGCAAGAGATACTAACAATAAATAAGGTATGGTCCCTACCCTCAAGGAGCTTATATTTCCACAACTTAAAGTGCATCTCAAGTATTTTAATAACAAAATTCCACCACTGTTTTTTAAATGTGACCACATGACACAGCACAGTTACCAACTAGAGTTATAAGACAGAGTATTAGAGCTAAAAGAAACCATTGATATGATTTGTCCAAGTTTCTTATTTTACGGAAAACAAACAAACTGAAGGAATGTCCATTTGTGCCTAGAACTCGTGTTCAGATTTTAAGTTTGGTGCTTTTCCCATTTTCAGGGTTCTCCAAATATTCAGATTTTTATAAATATCATTCAAACTCCTATAACTTACCTATATAGTTGTTTTCTGCTAGACAAGGACCTCATAATTTATACCACGTTAAAATTAGTGTATGCTCTATTTACCCCATTCTAGTCCTTGTGATAAAACGGAGATCACAAGCATTCAAGTGCTGGTGTGTTTGCTACTACTTCGTGTGTGCTCAGTATTCAAGATGGCAAGAGCTATGTGCTGGGCAGCAATGGCCTGCCGGGGCTTCTCTTCCCCACACTTCTCACAGTGTTCCTAAAGTGCTGGGGTGGGGGGGGCATTTAGCTGCTTAGGTACACACCCAGCCACTGACCAGAAGGGAACCCAAGGATAAGCTGAAGAAGTACTATTTTCCTAGTTGGCAAACATATAACCTACTATTTCAACCATGCACATACTCTAAGGTGCCATCATGTGCCAGGCACCACACTGGATTCTGAGGATATTTATATGAAAATGTCTGTCCATCAGGAGTGATTTGGAAACTATGACATGATGTTAATTACAGGCTCAATAATATTAGGTGCAGCACTGAGAACACTTGGGCCTGGAAGAAGGTCTCCAAAAAAGACTTCAGAGACCAAATTAAGAATGGGTGCTGGGGAATGGGTAAAAAGAGTAAAGTCCCGCAGGTGAAAAGAGAAAGCCACATTCATTTGATCTAAATGACTAAAAGTATGAAGGAAAGAGGCTAGAAGCCTCTGGAAAGGCAGTAGCAGGACAGGGAATGGACCACTACTGTTCCCAAGGACACCAATGAGGGGCATCAAGGTTTTTAAATGCTGGTTGTCCAACTTAAAGATTCCCCCCAGTTTAAGTAAATACAAGGGACCATATTCTGTCACCACGGTAGCCAATCCTGTGGTAAACTGGGTAGTTTGAAAAGTTCCTTTGTGTTCATAATTGTTTTGATACCCTAGCAGTAAGTGTACTTTTTAAAACCAAGAATGCTCAATTTCTCCCTGTACAACCAGTAATGTTTTGACTTTACACCAAATTTACATGTCCAATTACAGATAAAAGAAATGAAAGACAGTAAAGACATCTCTTACAATGCTTCTTAAAATAGATTTTTTTAAATTTCCTTTAATATGTTGTAGATTCCATCAAATATAACCATTTATGACTGTTTTTACTACCTCTACTAGTATAGACAAATTTATAGAAATTATTTTTAATGTACTGTACCTATTTCAATTAGCATAATTTTATTTAAGCAATTAAGGTTGTCTGTGTTGCCAGTGTTGACATTTTCAGGAATTTATGATATAGTTTATGGGATAAGCTTGACACTGAAATCTTACTTTGAGCCCTGTTCCAGCCTCGCTAGCAGGTGACCCTGAGCAAGCCAACTTATCAGAACCTCGGGTCCATGTCCATAAAATAAAGACATTACAACCTCTCCTACCTACATCACAGGGCTCCTGTATATATGTAAAAATTTTTTGGCAACCATAAAGTACTATAAAATGACAATTACAGACGTCAATGAGGTTAGCCACCAAAATAATTTTTCAGCTTCATGCCTATACCCAAAAGCTTTTAAACAAAACAGCTTAAATAAAGTGGTCATTAAGCAAATGAAGACTGTATTACCCACACTCTGTTTCTACTCTACGGAGTCTAATCTTTGGAAGAACTTAATTCATTTTAGGGGAAAAAAATCTGAGTTAAGATATTTATTAGTGTTTATACAAACAAGCTGCAACCATTAATTCAAAAATAGGAGGGTTTTTCCTCAATAAGAGTACATTCTTTAATAGGACTCTATTTGAATAAGAATTCCATACAAATAGAATATATACTTAACACAAGAAAGCAAGGAAGGATTTTACATTACACAGAACAGACATTCAGTTGGTTCAATCATGGGTGAGTTACCTTCCAACCAAATACTTATTTTTTATATTTATTACAAATATTGCAGTCAGTTCAGTATATGCCAACGATCACACAGTTTTAATATTTAGTAGCATGAAGCACACTTAACTGTTTCCAAAGGGATATGTGATGTAGTCTTCATTTCATAGGGGTAGAAGTGATTGAATTACTGTCTGCTCTTTAATGTTTCAACTAACCTGTGAAGAGATGAACAGTTTCATAATATTAACTTCAAACTTTCAGGTATAAGGCATGATCATTTAAGTTTTATACTGAAAGTGGATTCCAAAGCACTTTAAATGATGAAGGCTAAGACAATTACACTAGAGAATGGCGTTAAGGACCCAATTTCCATGAAGGCCTTTTAGCTTTCACTTTTGTCTATGCTCTGAATGAATAATCAAAAAGACCAAGTATCTTCTTTCTGGGCTGTAATTACTGCAGCACGGGCAGATGTGGATAACTCAGAGGTTAAAACTAGTCCCAGTCCTCCTGGAGCTTAAAATCTAATAAGTAGATGCACAAATCAATTACAGGGCAGTATAACTACTGTATCACTGGTCTGTGACAAGGACATCCAACTATATGTGTGGTAAGGCAGTGGGCATGGAGACATGCAAGGCAAGGTTTTTGAGAAGACAGTCTTAACCTAAGTCCTGAAGGATTGGAGAATGTGGTGAGGAAGGAAAAGTTAAAAAAAAATGGCAGAGGGCTGGCTTATCTAACTATCATCAGGTAGGTGTGGCAGAAGTAACAGCCTGATGCATATGAAGACCAGTGGAAGAAGAGGCTGGAGGAACTTAATATGATAAGCTGCTAAGTAATCTGAATTTCATCCTTAAGACTAAAAGGAAATCACACGTGTGCAAACAGCTGCACACACAAACAAATGCACAGATGGCTTCTGGAAATATACTTAACCATTCCATTGCCTCATCAAGGCCAGTGCCTTTGGTTGCTGAAGTTTTGAATATCTGCCATTTTCGGTCCTTCAATGCAGGTAACCCAAGTGAATTTGCCATCTCTGAGGGAGTCATGGCCTGTTCCATGTCCTGCTTATTTGCAAACACCACTAAAATGGCTTTTCTCAGCTCTTCTTCCTAAATAAAATAGATATATTTATTGACTGAATCAATTAAAAATTACTTCCTAAAGAATGAATACAATTTTTAGTTCTTTCGCATACAATTGTACAAGTCCAATCCTAATATCACAAATAACAATCCAGCACAACTCGAGAACTGTAAACTAACAGCCCATTTCTTTTACACGTACTTTTTAGGATAAAAATCCATACCATTTGAATTATATCTGACTGAAGCTTTTATTTTAAAAATCCATTATACTGAAAGCAGTTAAACAGTCCCTTAAAATTCTTTATACTTGAATTTAGTCTAAGAAGCTCTTATAAATATGATGCTACACTGAAAAAAATTAAGCAAAAGTTTAAAACTATTAGGTCTGCAATTTATAACTCAGAAGCCATTAAGAAGTCAGTAGTCAAGAAATCAGAAGTCCAAAGTATTCCAAGAATGCTTCTACCTAGGTAATCAAATGGCCTAGAAAACTTGTATTTAAGCATTCAATTATTGGCTAATTCACAATCATAGTTCTGGTAGGAAAAGGAAACTTAGTCATCTAATTTACTCAAGCAAAGGCAATTTCATTATTACTTAATTTAACCATAAGTACATTTGACTGGAAATTTTTTAAACGTTTGATTATTTAATGCATCCTCTGAATGCAGCTGGCCAATAAATTATCTTATGAACCTCAGTGACTGCAATGTTTTGAGTTCTTAAATAAGTGTTGTACACTGTTCCACACATCAGGAATATTAGGGTAAACTCAATTTACATTTTAGGGTGGGAGTCATCTATAAGCAAACAAATATTTTAAAATAATAGAAAGGAACAGTAAGTGGTACAAAAAATATGGTAGGATAAGAGAAAATAACAGAGGCTCCTCTCTGAGGCAGACACGTGAGAGAAAACATGCCAAGAAGGTAGCCATGCGAAGATCTGGAGGGAGAGCATTCCAAGCAGAAAGATGAGCAGGTACAAAAAGCCCTAAGCCAAGCGTCCAGTACACGCTTGGTGTATCCGAAGAACAGAAAGGCCAGTATGGCTGAAGGACTGTAAACACAGGAAAGAATAAAGAATGAAAAAGCTGAAAGAGATAAACAAGGGCCAGAGGTGTGCCAGAAACCCGGAAATTCTAGAATAGGCTTTCTTATTATTTAGACCCTTATCTGCTTCCATAAACTAATTTACACAACTAGAAATAGATTTTATAAAAAGCACTTCACAGGAGTAACTTAAAATAGTTCCTTCAGTTTAAGAGTTCAGCTCTGAGCTTCCTAGAAAACAAGGAATCTAGTTTAAAGGAAGTTACATGGCTGGATTTTTTTTTTGGGGGGGGGGTCTTTATCTCTCTTCCCAACAGAATTTCTGGAATAGGAAGTAATTTGTATAAAAGAAAATGATACTAAAGGCATGAGGGAAAAATCCTGCTTTCCTTTGAATTATTCCTGCATGTGGTAACAATGAAAACAGCAAGCAAACGTAAAAGATTTCCCCACATTTGAATAAAGTTTTCTTACCTCCAACATGGCAACTAACTCTGATTTGGAAATGCCAATTCGGTCTCTGTCACAACTGTCTACTACATAAATGACTGCATCTGTGTTTGAATAGTAACATCTCCAGTATGGCCTAAAGAAAATTCAGAAAGGGAGAATATATTACTATTTGAAAGAAAAAGAACCTGCTATGTTAATTTATATGCTAGGACTTGGCAATGATGGGGAGTGGGGAGATCTACATGCCAATCTTGCCACCCCCCCATGTTAGAATAAATGCCATGATTGTTTCTGATGGTATGTATCATATCCTTCAGATGTAATGGGGGTGGAATGATAAACATTAAATCACAGGATCAAGAAGTTTCAAAATGAGTTCAGACTTTAAGCTAAGAGAGTACTTTATAATCAATCTATAAAATCACTAACTGTACTGAGATAAAGTTACACACAAACCTTACTGTTACATCTAATAAATCTCTAACTAGGAACTCTTAAGGAATGGATTCTTAAAAAAACTTTTAATATGATTTTATACAGCAGACATTAAATTGACTACTGAAGACTTCACGAAGTAGAAATGGCTAAAATTAGAGAGGGATTCAAAAGTGGTTCAAAAAATAAAACAAGTTAAAAGGCAACAAGATGTCTGGAGAATGTACTACTTATGCTTTAAGATGGCAGGTACCATAGTGAGCAACACTGACATTCACCAAACATTCACAGTTGCTATGCCAAGCACAGAATGCTAGGCAGGAGACCTAAACTGTAGAGGGCATTTATGTTCACATTAGCCCTAAATGTTGGATTTTATAAAAATGACTTTCAGTCCACAACAGTCCATTTCACAAAGTGACAAGGACTAAACGGAAGACCCTTTCTAGTTAAAAACTACTTAACTAATTAGATCTTGAGATTTTCATGAAAAAAATTTCCATTAAGGTGATATCTGAAGAACTGGCTTCCTTAAATTTTTTTAAATTTTAATTCAATTGAGAGAATAAGCAGTTTTACCTTATTTTAAACTAGGTGGCTCCCATTTAAATTACAAAAGAAAACATATTTGGTTTACTGCTCTTAACCTTAAAAGGAACAATAAATGTTCAACACTACAAAGTAATCTGGTCTCTGTGGCATACCTGATACTTGTCTGTCCTCCTAAATCCCAGACTTGGAATTTAAGGTTCTTGTATGTTACCGTCTCAACATTAAATCCAATAGCTAGAAGAGAAATCAAAATCGGTAGTATACGTAGACTAACGCATTCTGTCTTCAAAGTATCCAAACCAATTTTAGCAGTTAATGAATTACTACTGAATCGCATTATTGGTTAAAATATTATTCCATTTAAGACAAAACAGTTGCTGTGCTATACACACATACACCATCAATTAGCAAGATCAGCACCATTTTCACGTTATATAAGAATCCCCAGTCACCTCTGCAATATAGAATTTTTAGCTCAACGGAAACCCTACTATGTTAAATTCCCTGTATAATACAATCCTGGCGTACAAGTGTTTAGAGGTTATGCTTAGGAAGAACAGCTGCAGATGTATTACAAAAATGGAATTTTGATAGGCAGCAAGTAAACAGGGAACAAAACCAAGAAAGCCTAAATTCTAAACTTCAGTGGGTAAGGATTCAGCAACAGCTGTATATCGCTTTATGGAAACTGGGTTCTCGAAGTGTGCCCATCTCACAGACCCTCTGCAGACTTCCTCAAGAGCTCATCTGAAATAAGGTCATGGCTGGATGGCCAAAGGGGAGGTGTCCCATCTCTTTTCCCTGCCATCCTTTTTAGGTGGATCTCTAGCACCACATGGCTGAGGCAGGATACTATTTTCCTTGAAAGGAATCTACAGAAGGGTGGAGAGGATGCTGAAAAAACTGATCACTAAGATTTTAGAAGCTTAAAAAAATCAAAGTAAAAAATGACTTATAGTTACAACTGTACAATTAATTTTGTTTAAAATTTTAAGTCTATATTGGTAAATGACGCTAATGAGTATATGGTAAGCATTCCCTATCACAACTAAAAAATAGCTGTAATAAATCTGGGTGAAAAACTAAAAAGCAAGTTCATGATGTCTCCCTTAGAATTAGGTAGAAGTGTAATCACCATCTTTACCTCGATTACAAACACTGTTTATATGCACAGGACAAGAGTATGCTGTAAAGCATATGCACTGAAATGCAATCCAATGGGCTGTGTGCACTGCAGGGGCCAAGACTTAACTACAATAGAGATGGGTGACTTTGAGAAGCAAAAACCAAGAGAACTGAAATTTACTGAAGGTGGCACAAAGAAATAACAGATGCCACAGGGTTTTAAAAGTTCTTCGTTCACAAAACCTAGACTTTTTTTTAATCTGGAAATTTAAATACTAACTATAGAAATAACCTTGAGTGACAGAGTGATTTTAGAGGCATAATCTAATACTCTTGAGCAAACTCTACGAACTCTTACACTTAGTTTAAATATGTTAATCTTCTCTAAGTAAATTCACATCAACAAATTTAAAAAGTATAAATAACAACAGTATTCTCATGTAGGCAAATAGGACTGGTTGAGAATATTCTTCTAAGATATCAACAACTGATTTAAAGTTGATGTGTTTCTTCTCTTGATATTTTTAGGTACCAGATTAATTCAACAGTCTCTTCCACTCAGTTCTTTACAAGCAATCAATACAATTATTTAAGAGAAACAAATATTAATTAAAATAGTTACAAATACAGGCGGGGAAAAAAGCACTTCAGATGCAATAATACCACTTAACACCTATATAATTCTTTAAACAGGTTTACGAAGTATTTTACGTACTTCATTTATTTTCCCCTTAAAGTCAGTTGGTATTATCTTCATTTTATCAATAAAGATATTGGCTCTCAACGAGTTAAGTAGCTTAACTCTAACTAACTTTAAAAATAGCTCTAAACAACAAAACCCAGTACAGAGGTTTACAAATTGCCTCTAAATTTATGAAAATTAATGCTTTCAATATTATGTCCACACTACAAGTTTACAAACCTTACTATATTAAAATCACATTATATGAATTACTTAATCAGTAATAAAGTTAAGTTAGATGGAAAACGAAACCCCTACAATTAGTTTATCATACCAACACTTACTAGGAATAGTAGTAACGACTTCTCCAACCTGTAATCTGTATAAAATTGTAGTTTTTCCTGCTCCATCTAATCCCAAAATTAAAATCCTCATTTCCCGGGTTCCAAACAGACTGGAAAAAATACTTGAGAAAAAGCCACCTGAAAAAAATAATAAAAGAAAAAACGCATTCAATATCAGTTTGCGAACTAAGTCCACAAAACATTTAATCTTGCCCTTTGAAAACTAAAAATTAAATAATACTGTAATATTCTCCTCAATTCTTAGGTGCATAAGTTTGCTCCCAATGATATATATTAATCAACATCAAACAAATAATTACTGACTGTCACCACGTCCTAGATACTGTCTCAGGAAGGCACAAGAAAATATATTCCAGAATAAGAGAAACAGAACCACTGTCCTCGTGGAACTCTTTTTTTATGTAAAAATTTTTTAAAGATTTTTATTTATTTATTTGAGGAAGAGAGAGCAAGAGCACAAGCAAGGGGAGCAGCAGAGGGAGAGGGAGAAACTGACCAGGGAGCCTGATGCGGGGCTCGATCTGAGGAACCTGAAGTCATGACCTGAGCCAAAGACAGGGCTTAACCAACAGAGCCACCCAGGCGCCCCCTGGAGCTCACTTTCTAATCATGAGAATATACAGACCTTAGCATGGCCTCCTCACAACCCATAAACACCAAAGGACAAATCAGAATGACAGTGGGACAATGACGTCCTCACATGTGAAAAGCAATTATTATTACTGTACAGTAGCACCATCATAACTACCTTCAAACACTGAGATTTCTCTGTAAGCAATATGACTTGCAAAAGAAATTGAGACATAGAAGTCCAAAATAACAAAACCTATTTTTGAGAGAAAACTCACTTAAAAAAAAAATAAAGCTACATTCAATGTATCATGAAATATTTACAGAAAGTTTCCTATACGTAAGGTATTGTGTAATATTAACGCACTTGTGAAGAGAGTGGTGATTATCAGAACTACCGATGATTGGTGATGAATGACAGAATGACTGAATGATAGAATGGTGGTTATCAGAGGCTTGGAGAGTGGGGGAAATGGGAGAGATGTCAGTCAAGGGTACTAACTTTCCTTATAAAATGACTAAGTTCTGGAGACACAATGAACAGCATGGTAACTACAATTAATCAATGTATTGTACACTTGAAATGTGCTAAGAGAGTAGCTCTGAAAGTGTTCTTACCAAACACATAAAAAAGCTAACAGTGTGAAGTGACAGATGTATTAATTAGCTTGATTGTGGTAATCATTTCACAATGTATGATATCAAAACATCACACCGTACCCCTTAAATACATGCAGTTTTGTCATTCATACCTCAAGAAACCTGGTAAAAACTAAAATTAAAAAATTATACTTTATCTCAGCAAGGCCTCCTGATAACAGATTAAGGTGTTGCTTCATTTGGATTGCATTTAAATAAGAAATCCCTAAGAGTAAGGAAGGTGGTGATTTAGTCTTTATTATTCTTTTTACAACAAGAGAAAGCAGTTGTTTTTTTTTTTTTTAAAGAGAGAGTGAGCGCAAGCATGGTGGTGGGGGGAGAGGGGGAGGGAGAGAGAGAGAATCCCAAGCAGGCTCCACACCCAGCACAGACCCAACAACAGGGCTGGATCTCTCTACCCTGAGATCATGACCTGAGCAGAAATCAAGAGTGGGAGGCTCAGGGGAGCCTGGGTGGCGCAGTCGTTAAGCGTCTGCCTTCGGCTCAGGGCGTGATCCCAGTATTCTGAGATCGAGCCCCACATCAGGCTCCTCCGCTAGGAGCCTGCTTCTTCCTCTCCCACTTCCCCTGCTTGTGTTCCCTCTCTCGCTGGCTGTCTCTCTCTGTCAAATAAATAAATAAAATCTTAAAAAAAAAAAAAAAAAAGAGTGGGAGGCTCAACCACCTGAGCCATCCAGGCGCCAAAAAAGAATACATATTCTTTTTTAAAATACATTTTTCTTCAATGACTACCAGAAAAAAAGCACTTTGGCCCTTCCCCGCCAAAGCCATTAGAGAAGATTAAAAAAAGTTACATTAATAATATAAGAAAATCAGCTGACAACTGAAGTGATGTCACACGCAATACATGGTTATCTGACAAAGAAATGGCAAAATTAGGAGCCACAAGTCTGGGAAAATGAAGACACATGGGCCAGAGAACCTTGGGAAAGTGTAACAGAAAGTGTGTAACTTGACAAAATCCTTTGTACCTTTTATACCTTAAAAAACTGGGGCACCTGGTTGGCTCAGTCTGTACAGGATGTGAGTCTTGATCTGGCAGTTGTAAATTCAAGCCCCATCTTGGGTGTAGAGATTACTTAAAAATAAAATCTTTAAGGAAAAAAAAAAAAACTGAAGGGAGTTATGGAAAAAGACAGGAAAGCACTTACTATGTTCCAGGGCAAGAAGTAAATCCCCCGGAAAATGGTAGAGGAATTAAAATAATCCAAAGAATTTATATCATTTGGACAGGTGTAAACCAGTTTAAAAATCTGCACCTTCATCTGGGTTCCAGCGCGGAGGGAAGCTAGCTATAGCTGGTGCTTGTGATGACAACATAGCGCCCTCAATTAGCACTCCAAACACCGATATTAAAATTTCACTCACTGACCAGTAATGACCAGTACCCTCCCCATTTCCTTCTCTACCTTACCCTATCATCTACATCAAAAGCTACAGATAAGCAGGCAAATGCCAAGTTGGCTATGAAACATAGTGAGCAACAATTCCCTTTGCATTTTTTAAACTGACGCAATCCCAGGGACCAGGAAGAGAGAATCAAGCTTCCACTGTGGGGTTGGATCTCATCTTCCACGCAAGAACCCTCAGCGCACCTGCGACTGACAAACTGCCAAGCTTCTCAAAGCCAACTCTACCCCCAAGTCGAGCTGGGTCTGAGGAGGTGAGGGAAAACTTCCTAGTCAGGGGAAAGGGCTCAGGGCCGCGTTCCCAAGCCGCAGCGCTCTCCGGGCCCGCGCTGTCCCCACCTCCTGACCCTTCTGGGATGAAGAGGACAAGAGTGAGAGCCGGGGCGAAAGCTCGAGGCAGGGTCCACCCCACAGGTCAACAGCCAAGGTAAGTTAAGTCCTCAGCGACCCGCCCCTGAAAAGCTGGCTACTGTGGGCTTCCCAGGCCGGCCCCTCTCCTCCTCCTGACCCCAGCCCTTGGCCGCCGCCCCTCCAGCGCGCCCGGGGGCTCTTCTCGGATCCCTCACCCATGATGAACCGCCTGTCCGCCCTTGTCGGTGGTAGTCAGAAACAGGCCCCGTCCTTGGCAGCGACTCCTATTAGAGCCTCGGCGCCGCCACCTCTGCTCGCCTTGGCCTCCGGCTGCGGCTCCGGCTCCCAGGCGGATCCCTTGGAAGTCCGGTTCCCCAGCAACTTCCACGTCGGACTCCCGGCGGGGGCGGGAGCGACGGGCCGCGGCGACTACGCGCCAGGAACGGCGACCTGAGCGTCCGCGTCGTTGCTTTCGACGAAACTTCCCGGCGCGCTAGGTGGAACCCAGAGGATTAAAATATTTAAGGACCCCAAATCTGTCTTGCTTCTGTTTTCTTGTACTGAAAGGGCTTCCAAAATAGAGAAATTCGAATTCTCATTTTAAATTCTGACACCCAACAGTGGCGAATATGCCAACGAAGAATTAGAGTTGGGCCTCGATGCTGCAGCCAGACTGGACGCCAGCACAGGGTGCAGCGTCGCAGAAGTTGCAGGTCCTAAAGCGCCCTGCGGGGGCGGCGCACCCTTCTCTGGGTGCTTTCTCCCACAAGGAAATAGGACTACGTAATAATAATAGGAAGAGCCCCGCGCGGCCAATGCTAGTCAACCTTACACCTGAGGCCGCTAACTGGAGGTTTTTGGAATCGCAGTGGCCTGTAGGGTCAGCGTTAGAGTCTTTCACCCCTTTCTTCCACTAACTGAGCCACTGACCACCTTTCTGGGATAGGCAGTACGGAGGAACTGGTTCAGATCACAAGGACTGAGGATCTGTTCCCTCCAGGGCTCTCGAGAGTAGTGCCGGTCTTGACAGGAAATTGTATTGGGTGGAAGGAAGCGATATTTGGATGATGGGAAGAAGGGATTCTCCTAGACTAATCTTTTTAAGGGTTAAGCGCGCGTGTCTTAAAAATGCGTAAAGGTACACAGAAAGGTAAACTTATCCCTAGCCCCCAATCCCACAGTTCTTCATAGAAGTCATCATTGTAAACTCTTACTTAGGTTTCCTCCCAAATATAATTTTTGCATACTATTTTTTTGTAATTTTTTTCTATTTAATTCCTTTTTTTATAATAATATTTATTATGTTAGTCACCATACAGTACATCCCTGGTTTTTTTATGTAAAGTTCAATGATTCATTAGTTGCGTATAACACCCAGTGCGCCATGCAATACGTGCCCTCCTTACTAACCATCACCGGTCTATCCCATTCCCCCACCCCCCTCCCCTCTGAGGCCCTCAGTTTGTTTCTCAGAGTCCATAGTCTCTCATGCTTCATTCCCCCTTCTGATTACCCCCCCTTTCTTTATCCCTTTCTTCTCCTACCGATCTTCCTACTTCTTATGTTCCATAGATGAGTGAAACCATATGATAATACTATGTTTTTTTTAAAGTATTTTTATCCATTCAACAGAAGTTTATAGACTGTTTTGGTTTTTACTTTAATTTTCAGACCCCTCCAGCTAGGCATTGAACTGGATTTGCCTGTTGCTCTCACCTCCTTCCCTGCTTCTAAATCATAAATTCACAGAAATTTTCCTTGCAAGGGAAAGTTTGGTTTTATTTGTTTTTTAATTTTATTTATTTGTTTGTTTTTAAGGAGAGGGTTGAGCGACTCTTTATCTGAACACCTGGACCTTTTTAAGATTGTGCTTTGTAAGCATTATGTTGTCCCAGCTGTTGGACTTCAATGGGTTGAGATTCCACTGACCTTTTTCACCTGTTCTTCATCCTCCTCCAGTCCATGTCTTCGCAAAGATTAGCTACCGCCACTTGGCAAATCTTGACCATTGCCACTTTAAATTTTGTCCATGTCAGATTTATGTTTCCAGTATAATGCACATAGTTGTCTGAAAATACAAATTCCCTTTAGAACTAAAAGGAAAGATAAGCTGAAAAGTTTATATTTGCACTGCATGTTCTGAACCAAATAAGCAAATGAAACCTAGGTGAGGATGCTGTGTAAACTGAAGTGCTATATACGGATTAAAAAGCATTGTTAATACTATTAGGTGGTATTTCAGCCTTTTATAATGTGTGTTAAGCACCTAATTGCAAGTCACTATGAAAACAGTGTAATAAAAACCAAATAACCCTTTAGGTGATTTGATCAAAAACCTTATTTTTCTTTAAAGATGTATTCATTTGAGGAGGGAGGAGCAGAGGGAGAGACTCTTCAAGCACACTCCTCTCTAAGGGCAGGGCTGGATCTCAGGGCCCATGAGATCATGACCTGAGCTAACCTGAGTCAGATGCTTATGACGGAGCCATCCAGGTGCCCCCAAACACTTTATTTTTAAATTTACCCATTTAACTCTTTGCTTTGTTAAGATTTGATCTCATTTCCTGGTTACATCAAAAACTCTTCTCCATTCTCAGAAACCTTTGATCTAAAGAAAAATCCCCAAATATTAAGATATTACCTTTAAATTTTTTTCTATGTGTAGATATAGAACAACTAAAATAACTTTCCTGAACACTTACTATATTCAAGGCCTTATGCTACACCTATTAAATAGTCTAAAACAATCCCTACTCTCAAGGGTGCACTCATTAACCCAAAGGTGTTTAAGACAGAAAATGTAAATGGTTTCACAAAGTGCTGAGACGTTTATAAAAGCAAAGCTATAAATAGCTTAGGGAAACTTAGCTAATCTTTATTGGTGATGACATTGCACCACTACATTCTCCTCCCTTCTCTCAATTCTCAATTCCTAAGACTAGAGCAGTCCCTACTTTCATAGGAACATAGTTTTCAATGTGTTAAGGAAAATTTAAGGTTGTGAAAAGTAAGATAACAAAACCTCAACTCCTGTATCTTTTCTGATAGGAAAAATAGTCATTACCTAGGAAAGATACTTATCTTTGGGGCAATATCATTTTTCAAAAGGTAGTCATTCTTATTAATATTGGCCTGGTAATACAGTTCCTACTTACTAAAAAGATACTTGAGGAAACAGAATTACAGCAGCATTCCAGAATTAAAGCTAAATATTTAGATTGTAAGTCTGTGGAATTTTATCATTCAGATAAGCACATAGAATTGACCTCACCTTTCAAGTCTTTGCTCAAATGTCATTCTATTTAAAATTGCAACCTACCCAACATCCTCCTTGTCCTGATGTTTTCTAGAACTTGCCACTAAACATATTATAATTTACTTATTTATTATGCTTATTACATATTGTCTGTGAATGCCAATATTTCTGTTTTATTTTTTTTTCACTGTTTTGTTCTTGTACTTGGGCACTAAAATATTTGTTGAGAGAATTTGTTGAATTATAAAATAAGTTTTTAAGGCCAATGCCATAAGCGTTAGTTAACTTAAACATATATTGTGCAATATTATTAAACGTGTTTCCTAAAATAGATACATCTGAACCACCTGTCATAGTGATAAGGGCCACACGATCATTTTCGAGGTTGTCTTATTTGAGGAGGGCCACCAGGGGGTGGTGTTGCTGCAGACTAATTCTACATAGACTGCGATCAATTGGTCCAACTAAAAGCTGAGTGGATAATTTAATCCTTTTCAAATCTCACAGTCCAATAATAATTTACTAAATTTTAAAATGTGTATGTTTTAATGCAGTCCAAACAAGTAAAACAAGTTCAAAAGTCCTTTGATGATAAAGTCACAATAAAATCAAATAAGTTCAGAATTTTAAAGCTAAAAGGAGCCTCAGTTCCAGCCACCTCAATTATAGATGAAGTAGAAACAAGCAGAGAAACAGAGCCAGGACAGCAACCCTGATCATTTAACTTCCAGGCCCGGAGTAATGAGATTATGATGCTTTCTGTCAACTGAGCCATGATCTATACATTTGGTAAATTGATTTTCGAACACATGACCATAACTGGAGAATCCGTAGTTTCCAAAGTTGGAAACAACATTTCTGTATGTTCCATTACCTAGTGGTAGTTACATCCTTTTGCTCAGATCATATTCCATGAAGCGGAAACTATGAAAAATAATAGATATATAATAAATATAAGTTTCAGAAGAGCTTATCATACTGTTTATTTATAATTTTATTTTAAACTAGGGAGCATTTTGAAATCATAGGTAGGTGTGTGATTTTCACAAAGCAAAACATGTATTTATATTTCAAATGTTTCCTTTCAATGACTTGTATTTTGCCAATAGAGAAGAACTTCTCTTTAAAGGTTTTTTGTTTTTGTTTTTGTTTTTGTTTTCTTGGAGCGCCTGGATGGCTCAGTCAGTTAAGTGCCCAACTCTTGATTTTCAGCTCAGGTCATGATCTCAGGGTCATGAGATGGAGCCCCACATTGGGCTCTGCCGTGCTCAGCAGGGAGTCTGCTTGCGGATTCTCTTTTCCTCTCCCTCTGCCCCTCCTGCCACCCCCCTCTGTGCGCTCTCAAAATAAATAAATCTTTTTTTCAAAGTAAATAAAATAAAGCGTTTTTTTTCTTATTGAGATGTAATTCACATACAATAAAATTCACAATTTTTAAGTGTACAATTAGGTGACTTTTAGTCACTTTTAATATGTTCACAAGGTTTGCAATGTTCACCCAAATTTCAGAGCATTTTCATCACTTCGAACAAAAACCCTGTACCCATTAGGCAATAATTCCCCAGCTGACCCCTCTGCTAGCCTCTTGTACCGTAACCTCTCATCTATATTCTGTCACTAAGAATTTGCCTATTCTAGACATTTCATGTAAATGTGGGACCGTACAATATTTGCCCAATTTTTGTCTGGCTTTTTTACTTAGCATAATGTTTTTAGGGTTCATTCATGTTACAGCATTTATCAAACACTTCATTCCTTTCTATGGTGAATAATATTCTATTAAACGGATATACCACGTTCTGTTTATTCATCAGTTGATGAATGTTTGGGTTGTCCTTGCTCTTGTCTATTTGAATAATGATGCTATGAACATTTGTGTACTAGTTTTTGTAGGAGTAAGTGTTTTCAGTTTTGTGGGGTATATACCCAGGAATGGATTTGCTAAATCATATGGTAACTCTAATTTTAACTTTTTTTCCTATGTTTAACTTTTTGAGGAACTACCAAACTTTTCCAGCCGCGTTGTTTGCTGAAACTGTTTTCCACCATTTTACATTTGCATCAACAATATTTGAGGGTTCTTATTTTTCACATCCTCACCTACACTTATTTTCCACTTTTTAAAATCTAGCCATCACAGTAGGTATAGAGTGGTATCTCATTGTGATTTTCATTTTAATATTCCTGATAACTAACAATTCCTCACAACTAACAACATTTTCATGTGCTTTTTGGCTATATGTATATTTTCTTTGGAGAAATGTCTATTCAAATCCATTGCCTACTTGTTTTTTTTAAGATTTTATTTATTTATTTGACAGAGAGAGAGACAGCCAGCGAGAGAGGGAACACAAGCAGGGGGAGTGGGAGAGGAAGAAGCAGGCTTCCAGCAAAGGAGCCTGATGTGGGGCTCGATCCCACAACGCCGGGATCACGCCCTGAGCCGAAGGCAGACACTTAACGACTGAGCCACCCAGGCACCCCCCATTGCCTACTTTTTAATTGAGTTATTTATCTTTTATTGTTGAGTTGTAAAACTTTCCTATATGTATTCTGGATATCAGACCTGTATCAAATATATGATTACAAATACTTTTCCAGTTCTGTGAGTTGTCTTTTCACTTCGTTGATAGAGTCCTTTGATGCACAGCTTTTAATTTGGATGAAGTCCATTTTACGTATTTTTTCTTTGCTCGTGGTGTCATATCCAAGAAACTATTGCCTAATCCAAGCTCATGAAGATTTACATCTATATTTTCTTCTAAAAGAAAGGTAAAACAAACAAAACCCCCCCAAATCTGGTTTACTCTCTCAGCTTCCCTATTTCTCTGTTCGGTGACCCAAATTCTACCTTGCCTTACCACCTCTGGTTAATGCAGACTTGCCCCTTTCTCTGTCCCTCCGTCAGCCTCATAGTGACCAAACCCTAGTCATTGTTCCTTTACTTCCTACTCTCAGCCAGTAGCTACTTAACTGATTCATCTGTTTCTCCCCACTCTCCAATACCCTTGAACACCACCATTTTGCTTCTACTAGAAGTCCACCATGTACTGGGTACTCAATAAATGTTAACTGAATAAAACTCATGTTAATTTCTCTATCATAAGCCTTTAAAACTCATTTTACAAAGATGTTTATAATTGTTGGTTACTTACTCTTGCAGAAGACCGTGAAGCTCTTACGTGCACGGCCTTTCTTATTCTTCTCTGTATCCCCAGTGCTACTGCACTGAAGTCCCGTGAATATTTGTTAAATTCGTGAATGGATGAGGCCTGAGCTTCTTAACTTGGCATTCACTTACTTCCACAGTCAGGTCCAACTTACTACCCCTCTCTAGTTTAGGCAAACATTGTGAATTGGGGGGGAAACCCGCTGTTTCCAGGACTGTAGATTTTAGTTCTGAAGTGAAGTTTATCGATATTGTCAGGGAAGCCACCCACTGCTCTGTGGTTCAGGTTCCTCTGAAAAATGAAGGATTGGTCTAGATCAGAGCTTCTCAGCCTTTAACGTATATATACAAAGCACCCAAAAAGACCTTGAACATGGGGGATCAAATTCTGATCCTGTGTTTCTACAAGCTCCCAGGGATGTTAATGCTACTGGTCCACAGACACCCTTCAAGGAATTATAAAACTGTCCTTTACAACCTTTTTAGATCTTCTGGACATGCCTTCTGTGTGACTGACACTATAACGTTTTGTATACTGCTTCTCCTTCCTGGGATGCTGTCTCCATTTATTTCCTCTTGTATGAATCCAACACATCTTTTCAGACACTTACTCCTGGGCAAAGCTTTTTCTGACTGCCCTAGTGCCCCTACTCTGTCTTTTTTCACTCTGTTAAAGTATCTATTGTTGGTGCTTGGTGTTTGACCCATCATCTACAGATAATTATTGGTTATTGTGTGTATGCAAGTACCCAGTTATAGACTTCTTTTTCTTTACTATAAGGCTTAACACAATGCCTCACATACAGGAGGTACTCCACAAATCATTGTTGAATAAATGAATGAATGAATGAATGAATGACTCACTTCAGCATTACTACTCCAGAGAGAAATCAAATGTTTTACTGTACTATATTGTTTGCTAAAATATGGAGGAAAGTTCCAATATGGAATTTCCCCAGTCTACTTATATGAGGCAGTTCAATCTAAACAACAATTTGTCTTTTCAAAAATAAATGATATCAAAATATCTAAAATGAGTTTATATTAAAATTCAATTTTCTCTCTGCAGTTTCTGAAACAATGAAATTTGCTACCACTGTTTCTGTCCCAGTTTCCAAAACCAAATACACATAATATATTACATGTGAGAACTTGGCATTATATAGAATAAGAGATTGGTCCTATAGAATAAGAATTAGTATTATATCATAATTTGAATAGCCTGGTTAAACAACCTGCCTTACCCCCAGTACATGTTGCATATCAAATAATGAAGTGAACTCTGGTGAAAAACAAAGTCTTTATTATTGATATAGAGAAGTTGTTTTAAATTTTAAAGTTAAAATAAGGAAGTTCTTTGAATATTGCCTAACTCACTATTGTGGGAAAAAAGTTAGAAGCATTTCAGAACATAGTACCCATTTTGCATTTCTATTAAAGTTTTCTTTTTAACTTGCAGTATTTGTTTTATAAGATAAACTTTAACTCAAATATCAATTTATTATTTTTGACAAGAGAAAAGAGCTATATTGTATATTATCAAATTCTTACCAGATACATGTTTTGGTTGTAAGGTATCAAACTGTAAAAATTTCTTGGTAGACTGTGAAGTGCCAGTTCCACAAATATAGAGCACTTTAATCATTATTATGCATAAAGTATAACATTTCTGCAAAATGCTGGAAAATGTGAGCTAAACGAGTACAACTAATAAAAGTACTGTATCACTTGAATGGAGTTATTAATCACAATGAATCTCATTGTTAGTAGGTTTTAGTGAATCTAAATCAGTTTGTTTTATTTAAACTCCAGATGATTTCCATTCTTAATTTAGTTTACCCATCTCTGATGGAAACTTCTCCTCACAAAATTAATAATAAAGTGAAAAGTCTCAGCAGACTTTTCTATAAGTCTCTCCTACACTGACTTCCATACCCAGAGTCACCATCTCAGAATTAATCACTATTAATAGTTTTGTGTATCCTTCAAAATGTAGTCTATGCATATACACATATACAGGCATATCTCACTCTATTGTGCTTCACTTTACTGCACTTGGCAGATATTTGTGTTTTTTACTAATTGACGGTTTGTGGCAACCCTGCAAAGCGCAAGTCTACCAGCACCATTTTTCCAACAGCATTTGCTCACTTCATGTTTCTGCGTCACATTTTGGTATTTCTCGTAATACTTCACACTTTTTCATTATTGTTATATTTGTTATGGTGATCTGTGATCTTTCATGTTGCTATTGTAATTTTGAACAGAGCCCTTATAAGACAGCAAACCTAATTGATAGATGTGTGTGTTCTGACTGCTCCATCAACCAGCCATTCCCACATGTCTCCTCCTCTCCTTGGGCCTCCCTATTCCCCGAGACAACAATATTAAAATTAGGCCAATGAATAATCCTACAATGGTCTCTATGTATTCAAGTGAAAGAAAGAGTCATATATGTCTCACTTTAAATCAAAAACTAGCAATGATTAAGCTTAGTGAGAAAGGCATGCCGAAAGCCAAGATAAGGCAAAAGTGAGGGCTCTTGTACCAAATAGTTAGCCAAGTTGTGAATGCAACAGAAAGGTTCATAAAGGAAATGAAAAGTGCTATTCCAGTGAACACACAAATAATAAGAAAATGAAACAGGCTTATTGCTAATATGGAGAAAGTTTTAGTGATCTGGATCAATCAAACCAGCCACAAGATTCCCTTAAGCTAAAGTCTACTCCAGAGCAAGGCCCAAACTCTCTCCAATTCTATGAGGCTTGAAGAGGTGGGAAGCTGCAGAAGAAAATTTGAAGCTAGAAGAGGTTAGTTCATGAGGTTTAAGGAAAGAAGCCATCTCAATAACATAAAATCGCAAGGTGAACAGCAAGTGCTGGTGTAGAAGCTGCAGCAAGTTATCCAGAAGATCTAGCTAAGACAATTAATGACGGTGACTACACTAAACAACAGATTTTCAACGTAGACAAAACAGTCTTCTACTGAAAGAAGATGCCATCTAGGACTTTCATAGCTAGAGAGGAGAAATTGATGCCTGGCTTCAATGTTTCAAAGAGCAGGCTGACTCTCTTAGTAGGGGCTAATGCAGCTGGTAACTTTAGGTTGAAGCCAATGCTCATTTACTATTCCGAAATACAAGGGCCTTTAATAATTATGCTAGATCTACTCTGCCTGTGCTCTATCAATGGAACAATGAAGTCTGGATGATAGCATATCTGTTTACAGCATGGTTTTCTTTTTTTTTTTTTAAAGATTTTATTTATTTATTTGACAGAGAGAGAGACAGCCAGCGAGAGAGGGAACACAAGCAGGGGGAGTGGGAGAGGAAGAAGCAGGCTCATAGTGGAGGAGCCTGATGTGGGGCTCGATCCCATAATGCCAGGATCACGCCCTGAGCTGAAGGCAGATGCTCAACCACTGTGCCACCCAGGCGCCCCTACAGCATGATTTTCTGAATATTCTAAGCCCACTGTTGAGACCTACTGCTCAGAAAAAAAGGATTCCTTTCGAAATAGTACTGTTCATTGATAATGCACCTGGTCACCCAAGATCACTGATGGAGATGGACAATGAGATTAATGTTGTTTTCATGCCTGTTAACACAACATCCATTCTGCAGCCCATAGATCAGGGAATAATTTAGATTTTCAAGTCTTATTACTTAAGAAATAAATTGTGCAAGGCTATAGTTGTCATACTGATTCCTCTGATGCATCAGGGCAAAGAATTCACCATTCTAGATGCCATTAAGAATATTTAGAATTCATGAGAAGAAATCAAAATATCAACATTAACTGAAGTTTGGAAGAAGTTGATTCCAGCCTGCATGGATGACTTTCAGGAGCTCAAGACTTCAGTGGAGGAAGTAAATACAGATGGAGTAGAAATAGCAAGAGAGCTAGAATTAGAAATGGAGCCTGAAGATGTGACTGAATTGCTGCAATTTCATGGTGAGACTTTAATGGATGAGGAACTGCCTCTTATGGATGAGCAAAGAAAGTGGTTTCTTGAAATGTAATCTGCTCCTGGTGAAGATGCTGTGAAGATTGTTGACATTACAACAAAGGATTTAGAACATTATATAAACTTAGTTGATAAAGCAAAGGCAGGGTTTGAGAGGATTGACTCCAACTTTGGAAGAAGTTCTACTGTGGGTAAAATGCTATCAAACAGCATCACATGCTACAGAGAAATCATTTGTAAATGGAAGAGTCAATCAATGTGACCAAACTTCATTGTCATCTCATTTTAAGAAATTGCCACAGCCACCCTGTCTTTCTACAACCACCAGCCTGATCAGTCAGCAGTCTTCAATATTAAGGCAAGACCTCCAACAACAAAAAGATTATGACTTGCTGAAAGCTCAGATGATGGTTAGGATTTTTTAGCAATAAAATATTTATTGGTTAAGGTATGTACAGTTAACCCTTGAACAACATGGTTTTGAACTACACAAGTCCATTTACATGTGGATTTTTTTGATAAATACAGTAAAGTACTGTAAACATATTTTCTTTTCCTTGTGATTTTCTATTTATTTATTTAGCAAGAAGGGGGATAGAGGGAGAGGGAGGGAGAGAATCTCAAGCAGACTCCCTGCTGAGTGGGGAGCCTGAAGCAGGGCTTGATCTCACAACCCTGAGATCATGACCTGAGCCAAAATCAAGAGTTGACACTTAACAACCCTCCTTGTGATTTTCTTAATAATGTTTTCTTTTCTCTAACTTACTTTATTGTAAGAATACAGTATATAATATATATAACATTCAAAATATATGTTAATTGACTATCATTGTCAATAAGGCTTCAGGTCAATAATAGATTATTAGGAGTTAAATTCTGGAGGAGCCAAGTTATATGTGGATTTTTGGCTATATGGAGGTTGGTGTCCCTAAACCTTGCCTTGTTTATAGCAACTATACATTGTTTTTTAGGACATAAATCTATTGCACACTTAGTAGACCACAGTAGAGTTAAACACAACTTTTATATACACTGGGAAACCAGAAACTTCATTTTATTTGCTTTATTATGATATTTGCTTTATTGTAGTGGTCAGGAACTAAACCTGCAATATCTCTAAGGTATTCCTGTGTATGTATGCTTCCCTTAATCTGGATGGTGGCATAATATTCACACTGTTTTTACACTTATCAATAATGTATCTTGGCAAATGTTCTATATCAATACACGTAAATTTACCTTATTCTTTCTAAATGGTGCCAAAATGTCATTAACATCAGTAAACAGTGTTTCTTAGACTCTATCCTGTATATGTGACTGGAGGATTTCTACAGCCCCTCGCCCTGCAAATCCCACAGATATGTCCTCTCAGACTCCAAGTGATGAGAGATATAAGGTGAACCCTTTGTTGCCATCACACAGAGAAGTTCGTACAATGATATTCTGCACAACACAGGACAACATGACATCTCTTCTCCTACCAAGTTCCACTAAAACTTTTGTGTCAGAGCAACGTGTCCAATTCTCGGCTTTGACATAATGCACAAGCCCTTCAAATCTGAGTGATAAGCAACATGCAACACTCAACATTGGCTTTCTTCTCCATTTATTCCCTTGGAATAAGTTTTCCTATGATGCTTCTGGGTTTTTCATGCAAATAGATCTCTGGGAGGCCCTCTTCAGCTAAAGTCCAAATATTCCCAGTTGGGTCTCACTCCACTTAATGAAACTATATTCATTAGCTCAAGATGAGTCATACACACCACCCCATTCCCACTGCCAAACATACACAATGAAGCATTCCCATAGAGTCCTCCTCACGTGAGCCCTATTGGCATGCACGGCGAAAAGGGACTTTTATTAATGGACATCAAAGTTGACTTTTTTGTTTTGTTTTGTTTTGTTTTTTAATATTTATTTATTCATTTGTTTGTTTATTTATTTGAGTAGGCTGTACACTCGATGTGGAGCCCAGTGTGGGGCTTGAACTCATGCTGCTGAGATCAAGACCTGAGCTGAGATCAAGAGTCAGATGCTTAACCAACTGACCCATGCAGGTTCCCCGTTTTGTTCTGTTTTTAAAGTTTATTTTTTTAAGGTAATTTCTAAACCCTATGTGGGACTCAAACTCAAAACCCTGAGATCAAGACACATGCCAGCCAGGTACCCCAAAGTTGACTTTTATTAATGGACTTCAAAATCAATGTTATTGTTGTCATTTACAACTGAGAAAAGTGAGGATAAGTACCAAAGATGGAAAAAAGTTGGTCTATGAAGGAGCTGATATTAACTGATTTTAAAGTCTTCTATTTCTCCAGATTGCCTCTCCAGGGTTGGGGAACCCCTCCATTCACAGCATTTCAAGCACAACCTGAACTCAAACTCCTTTTAAATTCTTTCTTTCCTTTTCTCTATGTAATCTCTACACCCAAAGTGGGGCTTGAACTCACAACCTGAGATCAAGAGTCACATGCTCTATCAACTCAGTGAGCCAAGTACCCCTCCTTTTAAATTCTAAGTTCATCACAGGCAGGTGTGTGCTCTTGGGCACTACACGTTTGATTATTTATTTATCTATTCATTGTACAAATATCATTGAGCCCTGGTGATAGGAGAGCCACTGTGCTTAGTCCTGGGGACTTCCCTGCAAAGGAGAACGGGTTGCATTTATCATGTAAACAAATAAATAAACAAGCTATGCGCAGATTGCAATAAATGCTATGGAGGAAATGGGTAGGGTAATGGGATCAAATGTAACTAACAGGGGAGAAGGGGCTATTTTAGAAAGAAGGGTCAGGGAAGGTCTTGAAGAAGAGACATTTCAGATGAAACCTGAAGGGTGAAAGATGAGAAGGAGCCAGTCATACAAGGACTGGGGAACAGTGTCTGGGCAAAGTGGACAGAAGCTACTTGATCCTTCCAGTTCACCTCAGCATGGCACACTGTTGAACTCAAAATATACTTCTCAAATGAAAATGAATTCATGTTGCTTTGCCAAGTACTAAAATGTATTTTAAGGCCAACTATTACCTGGCCAATTGCTATTAAAAACAATACACTAAATAATAGTTTCTACTATTATTTATTTATTTATTTATTTATTTATTTATTTAAGGTTTTACTTATTTATTTGACAGAGAGAGAGAGACAGCCAGCGAGAGAGGGAGCACAGGCAGGGGGAGTGGGAGAGGAAGAATCAGGCTCCCATCAGAGGAGCCTGATGTGGGGCTCAATCCCAGGACTCTGGGATCACGCCCTGAGCTGAAGGCAGACACTTAACAACTGAGCCACGCAGGCACCCGTACTATTAGTTATTTGTTTTTATAAATTTTCTAACGTGTTTTATAAGGGATAGCCTCTATTTGACATTGACTGAGGCACCACAATACATTCCTTCAACAAATATATATCTAGGCCCTGCTATATGCCAGATCTTCTGCTGGACTCTGGTGATAAAGTAGTGAAGCAAAGAAAGTTTATTTAAAATGAGTACTGGATTGACCTGAGGTTGGGGTCTTCAGTCCCCTCTGCCACCAGAGTAGTTTTCATGTGTTTTATATGTTGACCTTCCAGATAAGATTTTTTTATAGAAATCAGTTCCACCGCTAAAAAAAAGAAAGAAAAAGAAAAAGATTGGAAAATCACTGGGTCCCCAAAGTCCCTTCTGTAAAACTAGACAAATGTATTATTATGGGGAAATCTTTTCTTTTTCCTTAAGTTCCTTACAAGCTACATGTGGACATTTTGTTTGAGACAACTTAAGAATCATATGAAATAAAGTGAATTACTATGCTTCAATGAATGAAAAAAATCATATTTACTTTTAACACAAATACATTTTCCCCTAAGAATATAGAATATTAACCAGAGTTCCTTGCCCTCTCAAAACACAAAAACAAAAACACCCTTATATTCAATTGTTTCTGATTTTTAAAAATTCTCCTTGTCCTATCAGAATTCTTAAAGAACAGTTTACATGCATTTCGATCGAATTCTTTTCTCCTTTCAAAATTTCTGACAATCTTTTAAGCAATAAGGAAGGAAATACCAAGCTGGCAAAATGTGGGATGTGAAAATGGTGCTTTGGGCATGAGAAAACTGCTCCTATTATGTTAGCAAGTTTCGAGTCCTTTACAAAAAGAAGAACTGACTTATTAATACCAGTTTTGCTTAGTCATGTATTTTTTTAAAGTTATTTTGCAGTCATGTATTGGCTTTTTCGCTGGCATCAACGTGGGAAACAAAGTCACATGAATTGAAGTTAGTGCTAATTTTTTTCTGTCCTTTTCCTCTTTGACACCTACCTAGGGTATACAGATGTTATGAAATTCATGGCAAAGACCTCCAGTCATTTCATGGGAAAAAAGATCACACACATTTCTTCTCTGGCTTACAGTACTTAGACTATATTTCTTTCCTTAGACTCTATGAGACCACTATTTCACGTTATTGTGGTGCTTGGTATTAGGTAGTGAATTTATTTGGTAATGAACATGCCAGGTATCGATTATCAGCCCTTGGCAACATTGCCAAGTAAAGTTATTGTTCCTTGAGCCTTCATTTGGGTTGTCTCTTCTGCCTTGCAGCAAGGGCCCTCCTAGAGCCGATGAACCTCCACACTCAGACCCAAGTCTCTGGCCAAGTCTCTGACGTTCTAGATCTTTCTGAGCTCTTTCCCTTGTTTATCCCTTAGTGACTTCCAACTACTACAAGACATTCACATTCAAGTATTAGGAAAAAATAAATTAAGTGTTGTCCCCAGTTAACACTTTCATCATCATTCAAACATTTTCTGAAGCCATGAGTAATATACAGTTTCAGGTAGGTAGTGGGGGAGATATTTCCCCCTCTTGCAGCTTTCTATGGGTACTTTTCAAATTCTACCCAGAGAGGGTCATCTTTGCTAAATGGATGTAAATCTCCTGCCTTTCTTACTCAATGAAACTTGCTTACTCACAGTTCACAAAGTTCCCCTGAAGATGATTAGTAAGCAGTATTCCAAAGTTTCAGCAAAAACACTCAGAGAGGCTGCCTAACAGTATTAGATTTAAATTAGTGGTTTGAAAAGGAGTAATTTTGCCTTATCTGCTAGCCAGTGTTTCTGCTAAATTAGTTTTTTTTTTTTCTCACTTAAAAGGTGTTCACACAGGGCACCTGTGTGGCGAAGTCAGTTAAGTCAGGTCCTGGGAATCAGTCCCATGTTGGGATCTGCACTCAGCGGGGAGTCTGCTTCTCCCTCTCCCTCTGCTCCTCCCCCCACTCATGCATGGGTGCACTCTCCTTCTCTCTCTCTCAAATAAATAAATAAATAAAATCTTAAAAAAAAAAAAGTGCTCACACAAACAAGGGAAAAAGGAAGAATTGACAAAGAAATATAAGGTAATAGAGCCGGAAGGTAACTTTAAGACGAGCAAGGCCAATGTACTTCTTTTACAGAGGAAACTGAGGCTGCCAGACCAAGTTACCCAAGCTCACCCAGCTAGCGATTGGCCACATTTCTCAGTTACAGACTCTCGTAGCACTCTGGTCCTCTCCCTTCCTCGAAGCAGAACATTTTGCAACTACTTAGGTCATTATTCAATGAATGCCTCTCTCTCCCATTAGACTATTACTATCGTGATTCAGGAATTCTGGTTTCACTTGCCACTTACCAGAACAATCAGGCTTATAGTCAGCGCTCAATAAATATTTGTTGAATATCAGTAAACACAGAGTCAACTATCAGTAAAGATAAAATCGAAAGTATATTGAGTCTTTTGAATAATTGTCAAGTCATTGTTCACACATTATGTGGACGTTACTTAAATTAATAAAGAAATGTTAGATTCTACTGTAGTAAAATATAAAATTTGAAATCTCAGTGGCTTTAGGCAAAAGGTTTTACTTCTTTTTCATTTAACTTCTATATATGATAGGCAACCCATCTCCACCTTGTAGCTACTCCACCTAGAACATACAGCCACCAAGGTCATGATGGCAGGGTGAGAGAGCAAGACGGAGGCAGCACACTGGCTCCTGAGGGCCTCAGTCCAGAAGTGGCACGTGGCACTTCCACTTGTAGCTCTGTGGCCAGAACTGATCACATGGTCCCACCCCCATGACAAAAGAGGTTGAGAAAGTTTTAAGGGCCCATGTCCTTTGTAGCATTTTTGACCCCCGCTTCCAGGACCCAATTCAAGATCACACATTGCACTTTGTGGTTCTCTTAATCCCCTTATGCCTGGAGGAGTTCCTCAGTCTTTCTTTGTCTGTCACAGCACTGGCATTTTTGAAGAGTGCTGGCCAGTTATTTCATAGACTGTCCCTCAATTCGGGTTTTCTCTCAATTAGATTCAGATCATGAACTTTGGGCAGAAATGCTGCACGCATTGTGTTCTCAGTGTCTCATCAGAATGCCCATGGTCTCAGTTTTCTCCACTACTGGTGACATTAACAATAGACACTTCTTCAACTGAACAGCTAAATTGAGGTTATTTATCATCACACAAGTGGATTTTATAATTCTTCTTATTAAAAACCAATCTGTTGTTCTTCAACGCCTTACTCTGATGAATCACATAGGTGAGATTAAGTCAGAGTGGCTAGGAGCACAGGCTTAGCACCTGACATGTTGGTTCAAACCTCTGATCCCACTTAGCAATTGTGACCTTGAGCAAATTAACTAATTCCTTAGTTTGTTCCTTTGGAAACTGATCATAATGAGAATGTCGGCAGCTCATTTACCTGTAACGAGAACTGAAGGAAGCAGTGAAGGTAATAAAGCACTTGTTAATTCTTGACCTAGAGCAAAGTAAGTGCTCAATAAAAATTAGTGATTGTTATTATTATAATTAACCCCTACAATGGCAATCAGAGACAGCTGTTTTAAGGTAATTATAACCATGATTATTGAAAGGAAAAAACCTCAATTTTCCGCCTAAGTACTTTAAGCCAGAGAAGAAAGGTGTGTGATCTTTTTTTCCCCTGAAATGACTGGAGGTATTTGCCACAAGCGGAAAATTGAGGTTTTTTTCTGCCTTCGTGTGATTCTTCCCTGTGAGTCTCCTTTACTGCTCACATAAAACACTTCTGGCCACCAGATGTGTGGAGATTTTTCCCCCACATCAAGTAATTCTTTGTGACACCAACTGAGTGTCCTACAATTTGACTCAATTCTGACACTATTTACCTGGAGACAGTGTCAGATCCCACAGATAAGGGTTCCAATCATAAGCCCAGGTTGTCACCTGTATTTCTGACCAGCCAGTCATACACTGGAGGTCCTAGTGACCCCCTCCTTGGATTTGATTCATTTGCTAGAGAGGTTCACAGAACTCAGGGAAACACTTAATATTTATGAGTTGATTCAAGGATATGATAAAGGATACAGATGAACAGCCAGGTGAGGAGATACACAAAGAGAGGTCAGGGAGGATCCTGAGTATAGAAGCTTCTGTCCCCATGGCATTGGGGTGTGTCACCCACCTGGTGTGGATATGTTTACCAATCTGGAAGCTTGCCAAACCCCATACTACTGGGATTTTTATGGAGGCTTCTTCACATGGGCATGATCAAATATTAACTCCATTTCTCTGGAGAATTGGGGGGTATGGAGCCGAAGATGCCAAGCTTTTAATCAAGGCTAGGTCTTTCTGGTGACTACCTCTATCCAGGAGCCATCCAGGAGCCCACGCAGAGTCATTTCAATAGAACAAAAGATGCTCGGGGCGCCTGGGTGGCACAGCGGTTAAGCGTCTGCCTTCGGCTCAGGGCGTGATCCTGGCATTGTGGGATCGAGCCCCACATCAGGCTCCTCTGCTATGAGCCTGCTTCTTCCTCTCCCACTCCCCCTGCTTGTGTTCCCTCTCTCGCTGGCTGTCTCTGTCTCTGTCGAATAAATAAAATCTTTAAAAAAAAAAACAAAAAAAAACAAAAGATGCTCCTACTGCCTTTACCACTTAGGAATTTATAAGAGTTTCAGGAGCTCTGTGTCAGGAACCATGGGCAGAGACCAATGTATATTTTCTATTATCTCACAGTTATATAAGAGAATGTCCTTGTTTTTAGGACATACACACTGAGCTATCTAGACATAAAGGGGCATGATGTCTAAAACTTGCTTTCAAAGGATTCATAAATAAATGTATAAATAAAAAATATAAGCAAATATAGCAAGTCGTTAACAACTGCCAAATCTGTATTATTCTTAAAATTGTTTAAATTTTGACTTATTTCAAAATAGAAAGTTAAAAAAAAAAAAAAGAAGCACTTATTCGTGGCCTGGTTAGCACCAGGCACTACCCTGGCCACAGAAAAGTAAGTTTTTGGCAAAGATATGTACAGAATGCTACATAATTCACTGTAGATAATTCACTGTAGGTTAGACTGGTAGAATCCAAACTGTGATTGTCTTTCTTTATCATAAAGGCTTTTGATTCACTAGGCTTGCTTTTCAAAGCAAAGTTATGGTTTCCCCCTTCCTTGGAGGTTTTGAAGAAAGAAAATAATGAAGTTTCTGAGTGGAGTGGTCAGAAGGGGCCGTGAATTTCTGCAACCACTCGTTCCATAGTAATATAAACACTGAGGAGAAATAGAAATCCCCTTTGAAAGCAAAGGCATTCTGGCAACAGAAATCCAAGGCTCTGGTGGAGTGGTTCAGAAAAACCACCCTTCCATTCAAATTCTTTCTTGCTCAAAGTACTGATGCACGAAATCAATCACTCAACCAAAACCACAGATACTGGTGGCTTCCCATCCTCCCCTAAAGCATGGGGGAAGATAAACTACCCAAGAAAAACAAGCAAACAAGTGGCGAAGTTTCCCAATCTCCTTTCCACCAGGTCAGAAGAGTTTCTGAATCACCAATAGTTCTGTAGAGGACCTTACACTGGGAGAGTAAAATTGTGTTTAAAAAGGATATGAATAGGTTATAAATCAGAATATTGCAAAGCAGAGATAAGCTGTGAGAAAACAAAATCACTTATATACAAGAGAAATACTTACTGAAGCGTATTTTCCATTTCCCACAGATTTGTCCTATCTAACCAGCCATCGTCATTTCTGAATGAGGATAAAAAGCTTTTGAATGTCTCTTTTTCTGCATACATGCTTCTGATTAATACAAGACATATAGAATAAATGATTTAACATAGGCAAGGTGCTCAGAACAATGCTAGGCACATACTACATTTCCAATAACTTATATTTTAAAAGAGATAAAAACTATTAGCTTAACAGAGTTGAGATTGACTCCCACTTAAACCATAGTTATATGGGAATAAATCAGGCCGCATTGCAGTGTCCTCAGGACCTAGAACTTCTTCCGAAGACAATTCTAAATACTATATTTTAAAGTGCCTTTCCAAGGTCCCTTCTCTCCGTGGCTTTTCCTGATTTGTGCAGACCTTCATCTCAAATCCATGCATAATGAAGCTTTCAAAATTCTTTTCCTGTGTCTATTTCTCTTGCACAACTACTCCAGCTGTTTCCTCATACAACTCCCTGAAGACTTTCAGGGCCCAAGGGACAGAAGTCTTATTGTCCTGTTTTTGTACAGGCTCAATCAATGGGTTAAACTGAATTTTGATGTATTCCAGGTTTTAAATAGGAGGGTCAGGATTAATTTGCCTCTGCATAATATCACCATAAAGGTGAGACTTTTCCTCAGGTGCGTAGTGCTATGTGACCTTGGGCAAGTTATTTAACCCCTCTGTGATAATCGTAAGTAACGTCAGTGAGGTCATTGTTAGTGTTATTGATATTAGGCATAGGAAAAATTGAATTTGGAAAATGGCAGAGCTAGGATTTCAACCCAAGGAGTCTGTCTCCAACCTTAAGAGTCTGAGATCTTAACCATTTCTCTTGATTTCTTAAATTGAGAAAAAGATCCTAGATAGCTATTGATCTGGTCTGTGAAACTATAATTTTGCTTGTTCTAGAATTTCATATAAATTGAATCTTACAGTATGGTGCCTTTTGTATCTGAATTCTTTTACTAAGCAAAATGCTTTTGAAATTCATCCGTGTTGAGTGGGTGTGTAAAATAGTTTGTTCCTTTTTCTCCTCAGTAAAATTCCATTGTATGGCCATACCGCAATTTGTTTATTCATTCAAGAGTTGATGGAAATTTGGATTATTTCCAGTTTAGGCATATTATGAATAAAGCTGCTAAGATCATTTTTATACAAGTCTTTGTGTGAACATGTTTTCATTCCTCTTGAGCAAATACCTAGGAGTGAAATGACTTGGGTCATACAGTAGGTGCGTGTTCAACTTTACAAGAAACTAACAGACTATTTTCCAAATGACTATACCATTTCATATTCCCACCAGCAATGTATGAGAGTTCCAATTGCTTCATAGCCTTGCTAACACTTAGTAATTATCAATCTTTTTCATTATACCCATTCTAGTATGTGTGTAGATAGAGCTCATTGTGATTTTTATTTGAATTTCCTCAATGATGAATGATGCCAAGCATCTTTTCACGTGTTTATCGTTCATATATTTCTCTTTAGTGAAGTGTCTGTTCAAATCTTTTGTCCTCTTTTTAAGCTTGAGTTTTAGTCTTATTATTGAGTTTTAAAGTTTTTTTTAATGTTCTTTATCAGAAATAAGTTTTGCATATATATTCTCCCAGTTTGTGCCTCGGCTTTTCATTATCTCCTCAGGATCTCTTGAAAAGCCAAGGTATAAATTTATATGAAGTTCAACTTATCAATTCTTACTGTTTTAGGTTCTGTGTATTTTGTATCTTACTTTAGAAATCTTTGCCAAGCATAAGGGCATAAAATGTATTTCTTATGTTTTCACATTGAAGTTGTCAAGTTTTAACCTCTTTAAATCTTCGAGTTATTTTGAGTTAATTTTTATATACGTTATAAGGTAAAAGTTGGGGTTTATTTTTTTTTCCATCTGTATATCAAGTTATTCCAGATTCACTTTAAAAAATTAATCAATCATACATGTGCAAGTCTATTTCTGGACTCTCTATTCTTTTCCACTGATCTACATGTCTATTCTTTTTTTTTTTTTTTAAGATTTTATTTATTTATTTGACAGAGAGAGACAGTGAGAGAGGGAACACAAACAAGGGGAGTGTGAGACGGAGAAGCAGGCTTCCAACGGAACAAGGAGCCCAATGTGGGGCTCGATTCCAGGACCCTGGGATCATGACCTGAGCCGAAGGCAGGCACTTAACCGACTGAGCCACCCAGGCGCCCCTAGATGTCTATCCTTAATGCCAATAGCACACTATGATATCGATTACTGTGACTTTATGGTAAATCTCCAACATTGTTCTTCTTTTATATAACTGTTTGGCTACTTTACATTCTTTGAAATTCTACAGAAATTTTATAATCAGCTTGTCAATATCTACAAGTCATGTGCTGAATGTTGATTGGCATCATCTAGAATTAAATTTGAGAGGATTTAACCTCTTAATAATATTGAACTTTCTAATCCATGAACATTATATAACTCTCCACTTCTTCAGATCCTCTTTAATATCTCTCAACAATGTTTTCAGTGTTCTAGTCTTACACATATTTATCCTTAAGTATTTTGTTTTTTTAAATGCTATTATAAATGATAGTGTTTTCAAATTTCTATGTCCAATTGCTTGTTGCCAATATATAGAAACACAATTGATTTTTTAAAATTAACCCTTTATTCTGCCACCTTATTAAATTCATTTTTTAGTAGCAGTAGCATTTTTGTGGATTTCTTAGTATTGTATACACAGCTAATCATATCATCTTTAAGTAAAGACAATTTTACACCTTCCTTTCCAGTCTGTATGCTTTTTATTCCTTTTTCTTGCCTTATTACACTGGTTAGGACCCCCAGTACAATACTAAGTAGAGCAAATTGAACATACTTGAAATGTACACAGGTGAAGTGGGTACATTTTATTGAATGTAAATTGTATCTGTTAAAGCAATTAAACAAAGACATTATTAGACTGAGGTGACTCTCTTGCCTTGATAGCCTACATAAGCAAATCAAAACCTAGGGCACAGTCAATTGAAATGCACTCATATCCAAGAGGATGAAATTTAAGAACAACCAGGACCCCTGGGTGGCTCAGTGGGTTAAGCATCTGCTCTCAGCTCAGGTCATGATCCCAGGATCCTGGGATCGAGTCCCACATTGGGCTCCCTGCTCAGTGGGGAACCTGCTTCTCCCTCTGCCCTGCTTCTCTCCCTGCTTGTGTGTGCTCTCTCTCTCTGTCAAATAAATAAATTAAATATTTTTAGAAAGAAAGAAAGAAACTTAAGAACAACCAATCACAAACAGCTAACTAGGCTTTCTCACATAAACAACTGCTTAAGCTGTAGCCAGTCAAAAAATTTCCTTGCTTTGCTTCTGTATCTGCTCTGTAGGAGCCTAAGAACCTTTCCCCTAGCTTCTGTCAGGGTAGTGCTTTTAACCACTTTTGGTTTGGTGCTGCCCAGTTCAAATCAGTATTTGCTCATATAAACTCTTATAAACTTTAATGTGCCTCAGTTTATCTTTTAATGAATCTCAATAACACTGGATTTTTTTTTTAAGTAGACTCTGTGCTCAATGTGGGGCTCAAACTCAAAAACCCTAGATCAAGAATCACATGCTCTACTGAGTGAGCCAGGCACCCCAACACTGTTTTTTTTTTTTTTAATTGAACTGAATATATCACAGAAGTCAAATGTTAAAGAGGCCTTTTCTTGTATGATGGGCATTGAACCACAGATGCAAAAGAGTCGAAAATTGCAATTCCTGATCTTGATCTGAAAAAAAATAATAAAAGGAAAACAGTGATAGCTAAATTAAGAAAGAAATTATTGGGATGATTGACTTGGAAATTTTTTCTTACTATGTTAAGTGTGGAAATGATTGAAAAAAATGAAAGAAAAAATATTGAAGGTTTTCAAAATATTTGATGATGGTGGTACAGGAAGCATAATATAAAGAATTAAGGTAAGTTAACTCCTGATAAACTTTAGAAAATGTTTGAAGAAGCCACCTGTAATGGGGTTAGAGCAATAAATGAGGAGGAATTATTGAGAATGATTAAAAAAAAAAACCCTATTCTTTATCAACACATGTAAACTGTTATTCTTTGGAAAGTTGCTAATTTCTTGGGGTTATTTTTAAAAATATTGTTTCTACAATTTAATCTCCAAGTGTATACTTCCATAATATTTACCTAAATATATAGATTAAATTCTGACTTTTATGTTTTTTTAAAGATTTATTTATTTATTTGAGAGAGAGAGAGAGTGTGCACGCACATGTGAGTGGGGGCAGGGGCAGAAGGAGAAACTCTTGAAGCTCCCTGAGTGTTGAGCCCTGACCCCAGGCTTGATCTCAGGACCCTGACCCCATGAGATCATAACCTGAGCCAAAACCAAGAGTCAGCCACTTAACCAACTGAGCCACCGGCACCCCTGACGTTTGGTTTGTAAACCACATTGGCACATGATTTTTTTTTTCTGTTAATATATTGTTAGTCGACAGCATGTAGAAGCAAAAATAAAGTTGGCTTCCTTGAACTGTGAACTAAGAACAATAGCGATTCCACTCAGTTCTCACCACGGTAAGTATACTCTTCCTCATCCCCTCTTTTATCCCTAATTGTGAAAATTTTCTTTCGAACAAAGGAGAAAGGTATATATTAAACATGTGTTATATGATAAAATGCCTACCTCTCCTTTTTAAAAGGTTTTATATTTTTTTAACTAGATAATACATATGATAAAAAAGAAATTCAAAGAATATCAAGCACTGTATGGTGAAAAGCAAGTCTTTCATCTCTGGTAACCAACCCTTACTGTTCCCCAAGACACTCATTTTTTTTAACAGTTTCTTATGTATCCTTCCAGGCTATTCTATGTGTATGTAAGCACATATAATATTTAATACAGCCTTATAAATAGAATCAAATTCTTCTACATACACTAGTATTGTGCATCTTTTAGTTTTATAATATATCTTAGAATTCCACATTGATATAAAAAAGTACCTCATTATAATAGCTACATAACATTTCATCGAACAATATGCAACAGAAACCATAAATTGTTCACAAAGCCTAAAATATTTAGTACTCGGTTCTTCACAGAAAAAAATTGCTGGCTTCTGTTTTTGCTACTAATTTTTCTTAACCGTGAGTGATTAGAGAGCATGGTCTAATCACTCACTATTGAGTTAGTAGTTAGTAACAAAGAAGTTAATACTAAAAGAACTTAAGATACTGTATTTAGAAATTAAAATCATACTTATAAATAACTCCTGGGTCAAGGAAGAAATCAAAATGAAAGTTAACAAATAATTAGAACAGCATAATAGTGAAAATATTCTATATCAGAATTTGTGAGATAGAGCAAAAGCGATGTTTTTAGTCTTACATAAACTCATAGTGGTTTAAAAAAAAAAGCACAAACAAATATTAAAGACAAGTATCCCAAATAAAAGATTAGAAAGGAAATATCGAGCAAATCCAAAGAGAATAAAGGAAGGATATATTAAATGTGAGAACGAATCAAAGACACAAACAATAAATGCAACAGTCGAAATTTTTTGAAAATGTCAACAAAATTATTTTGTTTTGTAAAACAGAGAAAGCATGAGTGGATGTATTGAGTTCTTATTTATGGTTTTGCATTTTTCCATTCTAAAATTTCTATTTGGTCCTTCATCTCTGCCATGCCCCCCAACTCTACTTTTAACAAAAAATAACTGCCAGCTCTCTGCTGAGACTTTCAGTCTTCTGTTTTATCTCCTCGTGAACTGCTGGTTCTCCTTCAGTTTGCTTAATCTACGTGCCTGATGATTCTTTACTGTCAGCTGAACATTGTATTTGAAACAACGTAGAAGTAATTTGAGGCTATGATGTAATCTTCTACTGAAAAGAGCCTAAGGACATTAACAACAGGGATTGCCTTAATCCAATTTCAGGGATTGAAATGACAGGTACAAAATCAAGCTAAAATTCCTAGAAGGGCATGTCTACCTTGGGTTTTGATGTAGTCCTAGTGTAAAGGCCAGCAGGCTCTCACCCAAATTGCTAGAGGGGGAATTTAAATGTCTCTCCCCCCGCCAGAGCAAGCCACAGTGAATGTTTAACAGCATCCGAAAAGATGGAAACAAAATGGGGGCATCCTACGGAGGCTCCTAATTTGGTGCACACCTAAATCCATATCCCTAAAATATCTGACATTTCAAGTGTTCAGAAGTGAGTTCTGACTGCAGGAAAGGTCAGATAAAGATCACTTTCTTCAGTGCCTCCAAGCAGCATATATAATCCTGCCATTAAATTGACTCTCCCTCCGAAGGAGCGCATGGCCCCATTGTGTCTTTCAGCCCTTGACCTGCTATTTCCCTGGTGGCTTCTTCTGCCTGAACTGTCTTCCTACCGATGTCCTGTGTTTCACTTCCCCAAACTACCCCGCAGTTGATGAAACATTTTTTTCCAACGACTTATTATAGCACTGTCCTCAAGAGGAATTCGGGTAAATATATTTCCTTTACCGCTATACAGTTGCGGTGATGATTAGGTTTAGATATTGTCGATTGTTATTCCTGGAACCTACCAGCCCAGCCCGCCCTTATCTGTCTCTGCATCCCACTGTGAAGATGGTCTGCTAAGCGATTCCCTAGTAGTCTACCACACCCAGCGTCCATCTCCACAATAGAGATGATTTTCCCCAGAAGCGCTTTACCTCTCCTTCTGGATACTTCTTGAATAGTTCTAGAATAGGCTCTTTCTCTGAGGATTAGCAGCATTCCCTCTTGAATGACTCATCCTCTTTTTGGATATTCCAACTCACCCATTTCTTTAGGAGGTTTTGACCTTGTTTTTATTCTCCTTGCTGTTTCATCTCATGAGAACAATATTATGTTTCCTCTGTCCAGGTTCCTGAGAGACTCTCACTTTGAACCTCTCATTTGGGCACATTAGCACAAATCAGTACCACCAGTCTGACAATTGAATCTGTAACTTCTTCTTCTTTTCCACAGAAACTGTGGGAATTTGCACCATGAATGCAAAAGAAAAATAACTGGGCTTTTTGGTTTCTCATTAAACAAAGTAAGAGAGCAGAGATGCCTTACCAAATATATTTAAAATCAGGTGGGTCTGCTTTTATATGTTTCCAAAGTAGTTTGCCAAGAAATAAGAATCTAGAGTCCGTAGGTAAAGTGCAGTGTTATCTGATGGAAAATTTACTCCCATTTAGTGTAGGGCTTCAAACAAGAAATTGCACTTAGAATTGATTGGAGGCTGAGGTGAGGGGGACAGAACTGGCTTTCTAAATGGTCAGACTTTTTCGGTATTGTCGTATTTCTAAACTTCTATCATAAATGTACACAGATTATATTTAAATCATGAAGGACTTTTAATAGAATAAAAAATGTACTTTTGCGACACTGACTAATCAGTATTTTCATATTCAAAGCAAAACTGTTTCCTTAGAATTTTCTTTTTTGGAACTTACTTTATTAGATGACTTTCTTTTATTGCTTGTTCCCTTTGTCTATTGTTGTTTATCATTTTAGTATGTTGTTTATGCTCTCATTGTAATAAGATGAACATACATGAACCCATCTCCTGGTCCCCAAACTAAAACATTTTTAAAGATTTGTTTATTGGGCGCCTGGGTGGCTCAGTTGGTTAAGTGTCTGCCTTTGGCTCAAGTCATGATTCCAGAGTCCTGGGATCAAGTCCCAAGTGGGCTCCCCGCTCAGCGGGGAGTCTGCTGCTCCCTGTACTCTTCCCCCTGCTGTGATCTCTCACTCTCTCAAATAAATGAAAGTCGTAAAAACATAAAGGTTTATTTATTTATTTTAGAGACAGAACGAGCAGGAGGCGGAGGAGCAGCGAGAGTGGCAGAGAGTCTCCATCAGATTTCACACTGAGTCCAGAGCCCGAGGAGATCATGATCTGAGCCAAGCCAGGAGTCAGACGCTCAACGTGCTGCACCACCCAGGTGCCCCCACCAAAACTAAAACATTTTTAACAAATTATGTGCTACTTCCTTGAATCTCCCTGCTTTGCCATTCCCAGGAGTATCCACTGCTCTAACTTTGTGCGTATTACTCCCTTTGTTTACAAACACACACAACCCCCCCATGGAAAGATAATAGCTAGATAGATGATAGATAAATATATAGATAGATGATCGATAAATATATAGATAGATGATAGATAAAAGAAAAAAAGAAAAGCTGATTAAAATATATCGTTTAGTTGTTTTTGAACTCTAAAAATCTTGGTGCATTTTAAGTGGTTTACTTTTTTCACTGAACCTTGTCATCAAGATTCTTCCTTGTCATTGCATTTAGCTGGAATTTATTCATTTTCCCTCTTCTATATGATTGCATTATGCGAACATACCATATATTATTCATTCACTTGCCAATGTGCATATACGTGTATGTATGTATGTAAGTGTGTATCTATCGATCTTTGTGTGTGTTTGTGTATGTAAATACCTCTTTCTCTCCCTCTCCATAGAGATATGAGTTGTTTGCCGATCTTTTCTATTATAGACATGGCTGCTAATACCATCTTTGTACAGATATCCTGGAACTCATGTACGAGTGTATATATACTTACAGCCATTCACAGAATGAAAAGAAGTCTTCCTGAGACTGTAATAACATATCAAGATGGATATAATTAAAACTGAAGCAGACTGACACCCTGAATCAAACGCAAACCATAAACCAGGGTACCTGAGCATTGTACCTTACATATTTGCTTGAAGAGGGCAGTCAACCCAATATGCAAAGAAAATGACATTGATGAAAAATATTAAAATAAAGTAATAATAAAGAGATAAAAGACAATGTTGGTATCTGCCAACATTTTCCAGAGACGATATCTGAAAACTGAGTTGAAAATGAGGAGACCTGAATTCTAAGTATAACACTAACTCACTGAGTGATTTCTGACCTGTCTGAGCATCAGTTTCCTCACCAGCAATATGATGATAAGACTTGCCTTGCCAGCCTCATGGGTTTTTGTGAGTGTAAATGATACATGGTCCTCATTTATTCATCTGACCTTCATTGAGTTCCCGTGTTGGGTTATATAGTGTTTTGCCACCTGCATCAGGAAAGCAAAAGACGTAATAAGAACTGTTCTTTTCCTCTCTGGAGTTGTCAAAGTACTACAGAGAGATAATACTGAAAATGAAAGAATCCATTTTAATTTAATTTAATTTATTTATTTGTCAGAAAGAGCATGCACAAGCAGGGAGAGCGGCAGGCAGAGGGAGAAGCAGGCTCCCCACTGAGCAAAGAGCCCTATGCAGGACTCAACCCCAGGACCTTGGGATCATGACCTGAGCAGATGCTTGACTGAGACACCCAGGCATCCCCCTGAAAATGACAGAATCCTATCGAAGTAGAAGGTTATATGATCGTGGTGGTGGTGGTGGTGGTAGTTATGAAGAATATGTGAAAGTTACAAAAATTATAAAACTGAAAAACTGGAGCAAAAGTACTGAGAATCCCCTGAAGAAGATCTTTGAGCGATTTCTCT
>NW_024424564.1:37272824-37317642 GCF_017311325.1 Ursus maritimus
TTCCCTTTTTTTTTTTTTTTAAGATTTTATTTATTTGCTTGAGAGAAAGAGAGAAAAAACGTAGAGGGAGAGGGAGAAGCAGACCCCTGCTGAGCAGGGCGCAATCCCACGACCCTAGGATCATGGCCTGAGTTGAAGGCAGTTGCTTAACTAACTGAGCCACCAAGGCACCCTGCAATTTCTCTCTTTTCCATACCAAGGGCACTGGATATATTTTTTTAAAAAGAATATTTTCATTGTTAATTTCAGTTGTCTGATAAAAGTTCAATATAAAGATACTATATATTTCATAATGCATGCCAACTGCTTCTAGAAACTTAGAGCCAGTTACAGACACATACCTTAGCTGTAACTTGGGATCTCATCGTCAGTTTCCCAAACTGCTTTGAGCTCAGAGTATCCCCACCACCACCTCCACCCCACTTTCCCTACCAGTTTCCTACCAGTTAACCAGCCATCTTCTGTAGCAATGGGTTGCTGCTTCTCCACAACCAAGGACATTGTAGCCTTGTTAATGGATTTTGTTAAAACATACGGTTACTACTCATAAAACTGGTAGAAAAAAAAAATCCTAACCAAAAGGACCTTGAGATGAAGCAGAACCAATTGTAAGCCTGTCTTCCTGGTGAACTAGAAAGTGAAATAGGCATGATGACCCCAGTAAGAGGAGGGAGGGAGGTCATTCCTCTTCCCTTTCCCAGGCCAGTGATTAGCTTGAGTTTAGAAGCTTCTGAGGCCGGAAGGGCTGAAGGGAAGTGGGATGCTTGGTCTCTAGATTCCAGATAAGGATGTATTAAGAATTCAGCTATGGTTTAGCTCACCTCTCCTTGCCTAGAATGCAGTCAGGTACAGCAGTAGGTTGTCAGAGAGTGTCCCTGCACAGAATCGGTCATGGTTTAGAACACAGGGTAACTATCATTTACATGGGGGCGATGGACTGGAGGGTTTTATGCTAAGTGAAGTAAGTCAATCAGAGAAAGACAATTGTCATATGGGTTTCACTCATGTGGAATATAAGGAATAGCACAGAGGATCATAGGGACAGGGAGAGGAAAACTGAATGGGAAGAAATCAGAGAGGGAGACAAACCATGAAAGACTCTGGACTCTGGGAAACAAACTGAGGGTTACAGAAGGGAGGGGCGTGGGGGATGGGGTAACTGGTGATGGGCATTAAGGAGGGCACATGATCTGATGAGCACTGGGTATTATATGAATCACCGAACATTACATCAAAAACTAATGATATATGCTGGCTAATTGAATCTGAATTAAAAAAAAAAAAACACAGGATAACAATTCACCACCCTTGCAGCACCCCACAGAGACCATGAAAATAGATTTGTTGTCTCCCCTTCTCTGTGGAGCTGGGTGGTTTTTCACTAGTCTTTTTTTTTTTTAATTTTACTTATTTAATAAATAAATAAACCCAGGCACCCTGGTTTTTCACTAGTCTTATGTCAAAGGAATTTCCTCCATTGGTATGAACACTGATAGGAGCTATTAATCACAGTAAATACAAAGAGACTATCAAGAATATTTATGCAACCTGGTTATTGGAAAGAGGCCCCAGATAATGGCGAGGGAAGATCTGGGTTTGTGTCCTGGCTCTGCTGCTTGCCAGCTAGGCTGCAGGTCCCAGATGTGGTAGAAGACACTTAGTTTTGGTGACGGCACAGCTAGCATAGTACCTGTTTACTACTCTTCTGCACTATCTCAATAAAACCTCTCTACAGCCATTATCGAATTCTTATTCTCATTCTCATTTTGTGTTAGTTTCACTCCCAAGATAAGGAAGCAAAGTCTGGTTGAATGGTTAAAAGTCTTTGATTGGAGTCAGGTGGAACTGGTTTGAAAAACCTTCACCTCTACCACTCACTAGCCATGTGACCTTGAGTAAGGCACTAGCTTCCCGGAACCTCTGTTGCTTCCTCAGTGAAGGGGGACAATTATAAAGCAGTACCTAACGCTTGTTGAGCATTAATTGAATGTCAGGACTGTCGAAAGTACATTACACGGATCCCTCAGATTTTCAAAACTCTATGTGTAAGTAAAATCATTATCCGCATTTTACAGAGAGGAAACGGAGAGGTTAAGTCAGCTGCCCCTGTTTACACAGATAGGAGATAGGGAGCCAGAATCAGAGCCTATAGATAGGGTGCGTGGGTGGCTCAGTGGTTTAACCGTCTGCCTCCAGCACAGGTCATGTTCTCAGGATCCCTAGATCGAGTCCTGCATCAGGCTCCCTGCTCAGCTCGGAGCCTGCTTCTCCCTCTGCCTGCCGCTTCCCCTGCTTGTGTGCTCTTTCTCTCTGACAAATAAATAAAATCTTTAAAAAAAAATTCATATATAGTAACACCACCTCATTCACAGCATTATCGTGAGGTTAAATAATCTATTATAACATTAGAAGTAAATATATGACAAGTTTAGCACAAAGGATGGAAAAGGATATAAATGAAATTACAGCTGACTCTTGAACGACGGGGGAGTTGGTGCACCAACACCCTTGCGTAGTTGAATATCTTGGCGTAAGTTTTGAGTCCCCCCAAACTTAACTACAAATAGCCTACAGTTGACAGTAAGCCTTACTAATAGCATACTGACTAACACCTATTTTGTATCATGTCCTGTGTTCTTACAATAAAGCTAGAGAAAAGAAAATGTGATTGAGAAAATCATAAGGAAGAGAAAATACATTTACAGCACTGTGCTGTATTTATCAAAAAAAATAGTCTGTATATAGGTGGACCTGCGCAGTTCCAACCTGTGTTGTTCAAGGGTCAACTGTATACTGTGATATGGTTCTTACACGATACATGAAATGGTATAATGGATACTCAAAAATTACAGAAGTATGTCGTATCATAGCATATAATCAAAATATAAAAAGCTAATGGAGGAAATAAAATGAAATAATAGAAATGCTTGTTTTATCCAAAAGAAAGCAAGAAAGAAAAGAACAAAGGAACAAAAAATAAATAGGACAATGCTATTAGATAGCAGACTTATTTATTTTTTTCTAAGATTTATTTATTTATTTTAGAGAAAGAGAGAGCGAGCCAGGGGAGGGGGACAGAGAGAGGTGGGGAGAGAGAGAGAGAGGGAAGCAGACCCCACGCTGAGCAGGGAGCCTGAACCTTGCTTGATCTCATGACCCTGAGATTAGGACCCTGAGATCACAACCTGAGCTGAAATCAAGAGCTGGATGTTTAACCCACTGAGCATCCATACTTTGCAAAGACACGGACAGATTGGGCATGTCAAAAGTAAAAAGGATAAGAGAGCTAGTGTGGTTGATATCAAAGTACACTTCAAGGATTACCAGAAGGGATTGCCAAAAAGAAATACAGAAATTTTATGATGATGGAAGACT
The DNA here is from genome assembly GCF_017311325.1 of Ursus maritimus. Classification (NCBI taxonomy): domain Eukaryota; kingdom Metazoa; phylum Chordata; class Mammalia; order Carnivora; family Ursidae; genus Ursus; species Ursus maritimus. Next base: position 37,276,200 of record NW_024424564.1, read on the forward strand.
CAATTTATCAAGAACACATAACAATTCCAAATGAGTATGCATCTAATAATAGAGCTTCAAAATCCATGAAGCAAAAATGAACAGAGCTAAAAGCAGAAATAGACAAATCCACAATTACATTTGGACATTACTCCTTGTAATCTCTGTCATCTTCTATAATCTTTGTAACTGATAAAATACGCAGATCAGTGAACTAGATCTAAGTGACATTTATTGGGCACTATGTACAATAATTGTAAAATATACATTCTTCCAAATACAAATGGAACAGTCATTAATATAGGCCCTACGTTGGGTCATAAAACAAGTCTCAGTAAATTTCAAAGAATCATCTAGTGTAAGTCATTATTAAAATGAGAATGAGGGCTAGTTATTTGTCTTATAATCTGTGATTCTATGAATTCTCCTACTCTGATATAAGACATTTTCTAGCACCTTTTTCCAAATCTAGCAGTATTTGCTTGCTAGGTTTTCAGAGATCTTACTAAGTTTTTTTTTTTTTTTTAAGATTTTATTTATTTATTTGACAGAGAGAGAGAGAGAAAGCACAAGCAGGGGGAGCAGCAGGCAGAGGGAGAGGAAGAAGCAGTCCTCCTGCTGAGGACCCTGGGATCATGACCGGAGCTGAAGGCAGACACTTAACTGACTGAGCCACCCAGGCACCCTGAGATCTTACTAAGTTTAAGGCTCAGTTCTTTAATTCCCTAAACAATGGAGTTATTTCCTTATTATTTTTATGATTTTATTATTATTATTTTTAAAATTCCAGTCTAGTTAACATATAATGTTACATTGGTTTCAGGTGTACAATATAGTGATTCAGCAATTATATACACTACTCAGTGCTCAACATGATAAGTGTACTCTTAATCCCCTTCACCTATTTCACCCCTGCACACACACCACCCCCCCACCCCCTCCCCCCCCCACTTACCTTCCCTCTGGTAACCCTCAGTTTGTTCTCTATAGTTAAGAGTCTGTCTTTGGTTTGACTCTTTTTTGTTGTTGTTCATTTGTTTTGTTTCTTAAATTCCACGTATCAGTGAAATCATACAGTATTTATCTTTCTCTGATTATTTTACTTAGTTATACCTTTCAGATCCATTCATGTTGTTGCAAATGGCAAGATTTCTTTCTTTTTATGGCTGAGTAATATTCCATTGTATATATGCACCACATTTTTTTTTTAGAGAGTGCACATGTATTAGGGGCGTTGGGCAGAGGAAGAGGGAGAGAGATGATCTTAAGCATGGAGCCCAACAGAGGACTCAATCTCATGATCCTGAGATTAGGACCCGAGCCAAAATCAAGACTCAGATGCTTAACTAAAGTGTCCCTTGCCACATCTTCTTTATCCATTCACCCATCTATTGATGGACATTTGGGCTGCTTCCATAATTTGGCTATTGTAAATAATGCTGTAGTAAACATAGGGATGCATATATCTTTTTGAATTAGTGTTTTTGTATTCTTTGGGTAAATATCCAGTAGTGGAATTACTGGATCATATGGTAGTTCTATTTTTAATTTTTTGAGGAACCTAACAATGGAGTTATTTAAATAGAAAGAATGATAAGAGCTTGAATTTAGTCTCCCTTTTCCTATGTTCTGAAGTTCTGTAGGGGCACCTGGGTGGCTCAGTTGGTTAAGTATCCTACCCTTGATTTCAGCTCAGGTTATGATCTCAGGGTCCTGAAATCAATCCCCAAATCGGGCTCTGTGCTGAGCACGGAGTCTACTTGAGATTTTCCCTCTCCTTCTGCTCCTCTCCACCCCACTTGCGAGTGCACTCTCTCTCTCTCTCAAAAAAAAAAAAAATATATATATATATACATATATATATGTATATATGTATAAGAAGCTTTGTATTCTTAGAAAATGTAATCTTTCACCTGAAGCTTGGCACCATATGATTTAGAATCCAGAGGATCTGTTGCTTAAGATTCTCTAAAATAATCTCAGTTACTACTGAGGACAATGAACTCCCGCAAAAAAGACTTCATCAGGAATCCTCTCTCTAGAGCCCCTGTTACTCAGCTCACTTCTGGTAGTGAGGGAATCATTGAAGTCCACCTCGATAAAGATGTTCCGTGTATGTGTTTGTCTATTGGGTATAAATGTCTTAAGAAGCAGTACTTAGGGACACCTGGGTGGCTCAGTCAGTTGAGCATCTGCCTTCAGCTCAGGTCATGATCCCAGGGTCCTGGGATCGAGCCCAGCATCAGGCTCCTTGCCCAGTGGTGAGCCTGCTTCTCCCCCTGTCTGCTGCTCCCCCTGCTTGTGCTCTCTCTCTTCCCAACAGTTGGATAAATAAAACCTTAAAAAAAAAAGCAGTACTTAGACCTTAAATAAGGAGCCTTTGAAAATACAATATAGCAGGGTTTCTGAACTGGAGTCTGTTGGTTCTACTCAGAGGGTTACCTGATAAGGTGTGCTGATAACATTTTCCTGGGGACAGAACTTACCGCTTTCAGTAGATTCTTAAGGAATAGAAGCCTTGACCTCTAAAATGCTAAAAGGACTTGCATCATCTTTTCAAGTCGCTGAAAGCGTTTTTACATCTTAGCCCTACAAAGGACACAAAACTGTGTTTGTTTTCTCATATGTAATATTGGGTTGTGTCAAAAAAATATCAGAGTGCTCATTGCTTTGGCTGAAGAAGTTCTTAAAAGATTTTTTTTTAAGATTTATTTTATTTGTTTTAGGCAGAGGGAGAAGGAGAATGTCAAGCAGACTCCACACTGAGTGCACAGTGCTGGATCTCACGATCCTGAGATCATGACCTGAGCCGAAACCAAGAACTTAACTGACTGAATCACCCAGGTGCCCCAGATTTTTTTAAAGTACAATCTGCCCCTCAATGTGGGGCTCGAACTCAACCCCAAGATCACGAGTCACATACTCTACAAACTGAGCCTGGCTGGACAAGTTCTAAACAGCAAGCTTGGCTGCCGCTCGATTCTTTTTCAGGGTCCATGTATTAGTAGTATCTCGCAGAATAAAACTCTGGAGACACCAGTTGGGAAAATACTGGTTTAGAAAGTTCACTTATTTTTCCATTCATTTCAAATATGTACCAAGCCTGCACACCTTTTAAGTATCTGTTGGGTGCTACAGAGACTGCCATGCGAACTGAGAATCCTGGTCAAATGGAACCTAACCCGTAGACACAAGGCTCCAGCATGGTCTTGAGAGTGTGTTTGTGAAATTACCCAAATCTACATCCAGCCCAGCCGATCTCCCACATCTAGACCCAAATTTAAATCCAGCCCAGCCTATCTCTCACTAGCAATTGGACCTTAGAAAAATCATGAAGACTTTTTGAGCCTCGGTTTAGATTCCTCATATGTAAAATGGAGCTAAGCAGGCAACTACAATCATGTGCCATTTTTAGATTCTTTGATTCTTCTGTCTTGATATGTGGGTTGTTCTGGACTCTCCCTCCTACTTTCTAACTGTGCCTCTCAGCCCCTATGCTCATTTTGCTTGAGTTTCCAGGGCTTTCTTCCTATGCCTTGACTAAACCACACTCATTTCCATCTAAAGTTCTTTACACCTGTTGCTTCTCTCCGGAGCTACTTCCCTGGATCTTTGCATCCCTGCATTTCTTTTGCTCACTTTTTCTTATTGTTAGATTTCAGCTCACACACACATTTCCTCCTCAGAGAATTTTCATCACCATTCATCATGACTACATACTCTTTCCATATCATCTTTCTCTTATCATTTTCTTAGTACTTATTTTTTAACGCTTGTGTAGTTTGCTTTTAAAAAATAAAATTTCTCCTCGGAACTTGTTCAGGGCTATGGTCCCCAGACACTGGACAGTGTCCAGCAGAGAAAAAAAGCTCAGAAATACATACCTGTTAAATAAACGAATCCCATGGATCAAAGTGGTGGGCGTAGACATGGAAACATACAGATTAAAACCTCATCAACATTAGTGATTACAGTTTTATACAGTCGTTACTATAACATCTACATTTCAGAAGAGGGGATGTGTGTTTACATTTGCATAACAAATTGGGTCCAAAAAGTAGATGGTTTAGAACAATAGTCCCGTATCAAAGGTGAGCTCAGATTCCAACAATGCAAAACAGAAAATCTCTCTCCCCACCCAAGAGGTTTACAAAAAATTCTTACGTGGTTTTCCCCCTGGCAAAATGTGATATCTATTAAAATGGTAGAAGGTTGCAGTTAGGTAAGGTTGATTCAGATACATGTTTTAGAAGGTGGAGATGTTTCTGCCTGGTACGTGGGGATACTAGGTCAGACTGTGATGGACAGGTGAAATGGAATGGGTAACTGGGCAGAGGGATGGAGTGGGAAAGGAAGCATTATAGGTGGACGGAGCACTCCATGATTTCCATCAGAGCCACCAAAATCCATCTCCAGTAGAACATTTAGCTAAATAAGAGAACTGGACCTCTCTGCGGATCAGCTTCAAGTGTATCCCGGACCACCACGCATGAGCCATTCCTGACTGTTGGAGAGCCTCTACTGGATTTAGGTATGGAGGGAAGACCATAGCAATGGATTCCATTTCCTGCTTCTAAGTGAATGGTGGTAAATAAGGATAAGGTGGGGATGAGGAGCCTCGAATGCCAGGACTAGAGCCTGCGCCTTTAAGATCTATCAGTAGGAGTGAAGTGGTTTGAGAGGAAAGAGGCCAGTTTGGGAAGGCCAGAGTGAAGATGGTTTATAGTCCAGGCAAGAAAGGCAATATAGGGTCTAGAATCAGGGGAAAAACAGGAACAAAAGTATGAATGAGAGTTGTGCAGGTCAGAGGTTTCTAGTGCGTCTGAGGGGGGCCAGAGCACTGAATTTTACGCTGGGCGGGGGATTCATGGGGTTGGTTTGGATGCTTTTGGCCCGTGGGATATAAACTTCAACGTGTCTCTTCAAAATAATAGCCCCTGGTGTCAGTTGGCTGTAGCATGAAATAGAAATCATGAGTACACTGTATCTTTTAAAAAAAATCCCCTTTTGTAGCACTTCCTTAAAAACAGCTATTTAATGCAACTGTGCCAGTGAGTTCTTGACAGTTCTGTCTTCACGATTCTGGTATTGATGAAACATTTTTGTAAAGGGTTGAAGTGTCTTCTGGTAAGTGTTTAGCTTCTGTTTTTCAAAGTACCTTGTGATAATTTTCTGCTTTGGCCTAAAGAATGTTTTTCAATGACTGTATTCAGATACAAGAAATATGAAGCAATTGAAGTGATCGATCGCGTTTTCGAGCTTTTTTCTTCCCTTTGGGTTTGCTACTTTCAAGAGTTGTGAGAGTTGGTGATAATTTTGTGGAGTATTTTAGTCAAAGTCGTTTAAGTATTTGATTCAAAGTACAATACTCATGTATTTGCTTTGGTGCTTAGTAGTTGAGCCATAATTTAAGGTGGAAAATGTGGTGATATGACATACGAATATATTATGAAATAACCACAATAAGATAACACTTCCGTCATCTCACATAGTTACCTGTTTTAGGGATTTTTTTTCTCAAATTTTCTTTTAATTGACATGGTAACAATGGTATAGTGATTCTGAAGAGCAGAAGAGAATTTCAATGTCTGACATATGTAATTATTATATTGATGGATATGTATAATAGTGTGTTGGATGATATCATCTCTCTACTCTGCAGTGTTAGACAAGTAAGCTCACTGTGTTTGCAGGGCGAGCGATAACTTGCGCAAACAGTTGCTTGTCCTAAATAAAATGATAAGCGATGTTGGACCTCCCACATGCTCTTTCTTGTTATATAGATTTGTTTGTTTTTAGTTCTATAGAACTTAATCAAAAAACCACTTTAATGTGGGTGTGTGTGATCATTGTTTATTTAAAACAAAATCTAACTTACAGGGATAATAAAGCAGACCAAGATTTTTATCCCAGGAGTTTGAAAAGTCAATGGATGGGTTTTATCGGGTAAATTTTATTTGTAACGTAGATTCACATTTCAAGAGAGAAAAAGCCTGTCTTTTACCAGATTCTCAGTAGGCCGACACCAAAAAGATGGGGGTGGGGGCAGGGAATCATGTTATAAATGGAGAGCTATGCTAAGGTAAAAAAAAAAATTCTGATTTTCAGAATTTTTAAATAGTTTTTTTAAGGTTTTATTTTTTAAGTAATCTTTACACCCAATGTGGGGCTCAAACTCACAGCCCCGAGATCAAGGGTCACATGCTCTACGGACTCAGCCAGCCAGGTTCCCCTTAAATACTTAAATTCTTAGAATTTTGAAATACTAAATATTCTCCGAGTTATTTTTATATTCTCTTACAAGTTAAACGATTTAGGGAATTAACTCTATTTAGCTATTTTAACATTTAAAAAGCTTTATAGTAATAGAAAAGCAAAAAAAAGTTCATAGGAAGTTTTGTAAGAAGAAAAATGTGTACTCATTAAAGAGACTTTGGTACTTGTAGTTTATACAGGGTATTTTCAGAAAATACTTTGAGTAAGATCTTTTAATTCAGAGGCACATTAAATACAGTATTAATTCTGTTTATTGCTCTTTTTCAGAATTGTCGGTATATTAATGAAGCATGGTAAGTTGGCATTTTAAAATCTGTGGAGGATTTGGAGGGTGAGCATTCTCTTTGAAGGATGAGGATCCTCCATTTTGAAAATGAAATACATGAGTCAGATTATAAGGGTATGAAATGGTTTGCAAAACAGTTTAATTTGGGGGCACTTGGGTGGCTCAGTTGGTTAAGGGTCCGAGTCTTGGTTTCAGCTCTAGCCCTGTATCGGGGTCCATGCTCAGTACCGAGTCTGCTTCAGATTCTCCCTCGCCTTTGCCCCTCCCCACTTGCATGCTCTCTAAGTCTTAAAAACAGTTTAATTTTAGGTCTTAGAGACATGCTTTTGAAATGAAGAGCATTCCATTTTAAGCAGCAATTCACAGATTGTTTCATTAAAGATAACTTCCTTGATCCCTTTTTCCAAATCAGTCTCCTGCGATTCAACGCCTTACTAAAATTTTACGAGAATGTTAAATACCATAGTATAGAATGCATACCGTTCCCTAAATACTACATATTACAGAGCAGTGGATCTCAATCAGGGTTGATCTTGTCCCCTGGGGTAGATTGGTGACGTCTGAGGCATCTTCGATTATCAGAACTGTGAGTGCTGCTGGTATCCAGTGGGTAGAGACAGGGATGCTGCTAGATTTCCTAACAGTGTGTAGGACAGCCCCCCGCAGCAAAGATTTAGCCAACCCTCATGTCAGTAGTGTCGTGGGTGAGAAACCCTCCTTTATATCAGAAATATAAAGTTCGATTGATAATTTCGTAACTGGAGGGTTCTGCCGTTGTTCTAGCAGTCCTGTGTTGAACAAGACAAGTTGGGACAAGCCTTTGAAGATGCTTTTGAGGTACTGAGGCAACATTCAGCCGGAGATCTTCAGTACTCCCCAGGTAAAGATGTCAGTTCCCTTCTGTCACTGATACATCAAATGGCTTCTTGGTCACACAGACATAAGAGTAATTACCAGAACAGAAAAGACCATTTTTATCTAGTGCATCCGGGATTTATTCTTAACAAAGGCAAAAAGCTTCCAGGGTTACTTAGCCTACCTAAATTTAAAGTGTTACGCATGAAAATGCAAAGAATATAGAGAATGACATTCCACATAGGAATACTAGCACATAATTATTAAAAATTATTTTCTATTAAGCATATCTGGTTGATTATCTAAGAGATAATTGTAACTGTTAAGCATGGGCTTTTCAATTACTCTGATTTGTCTAATAGACCTTCCATACAAGAGATATTCTACTTGGAAGAATTAATACTCTTTTTTTTTGAGAGTAAATATTCTTAGTGTTCTCACCCATTGCCCTAAAGACTATGGAAAGATAGTGTAGGTGAAATACAGGTATCTTGCCTATTGAATTTACACATATTGCGGAAAGTTCCACGATAAAAGAAATCATGGGCTCTCTGCTTGCAAGGAATATGTGCTCCCGTGAAGGAAATGGGATCTGTAAAAGAAGTCTGTGACACCAGCATACTGCAATAAGTGTAGGGAAATGCAAAGTGATAAGAGAACATATGATGAAGCAACCACGTATATAAGCATATGTGCATATACAAACATACATACACATGGCACGCACGCACACATGCAGTTACAAACTTTGACTTTGGCAGTTTCTTTCTCTGTTTTTAAATTAGATTACAAAAATTACCTGGCTTTCATCAACCACTGCTCTCATGTCAGAGGAAATTCCAGCTGCTATGGTGTGCTGCCTACAGAGGAACCTGTCTATAATTGGAGAACAGTGATAGTGAGTACATGGAGCAGTAGATGATCTCCCAGTAACAGGCAAATTCCCTATTCACACTGCCTTCCGTTTGGTGTGTGCTAGCTGAAACCCAGCTTAGAGCAGCAGTGATTGTGAGAACACTCAGGACAGTGGTGTGAATTTGACAGTCGACATGGGTGATCCTCAGTAGTGCTGTCAAGAAGGAAACTGCCCTCCTTCGTTGCTCTTCACCCAGCATCAGAGGGTTTGAATGACTTCTAGAAAGATGTGTTTTTAGGGTTCTCACATGACTGCTTCTTATCCATCTGGAAAATCGCAAAAAAGTATGGTTCCCCTATAAGCCATAGGGCAAAGCCCAAACTTCCCGCACTGGCTTTACTTACAATCTTACACTAACCTGCTCTCTTTCCCGTCCCAAGCTCAGAGCTAGCTACATGTCTTGGACCAACTCATGGATATTGTTACAGCTCCCTGCAAACGAAGTGTCCCCACCATCTGTCTCTCCATGTGTTCTTTTGTATTAGTTTCTTTTTCTTTTTTTAAGATGATGGATTTATCTGAGAGAGAGTGAGTGGGGCGACGGGCAGAGGGAGAGGGAGAGAGAAACTCAAGCAGACTCCGTGCTGAGCTCAGAGCCTGGTGCAGGGCTCAATTCAATGACCCTGAGATCATGACCTGAGCCAAAACCAAGAGTAGGATGCTTAAGGGACTGCACCACCCAGGCTCCCCTCTATTGTTTTCTTTTCTTTTTTTTTTTTTTAAAGATTTTATTTATTTATTCGACAGAGATAGAGACAGACAGCGAGAGAGGGAACACAGGCAGGGGGAGTGGGAGAGGAAGAAGCAGGCTCATAGCGGAGGAGCCTGATGTGGGGCTCGATCCCATAACGCCGGGATCACGCCCTGAGCTGAAGGCAGACGCCCAACCACTGTGCCACCCAGGCGCCCCCCTCTATTGTTTTCTGAATGACAGCTGTCTTAATGTGGTGTCGTGTAAATACAAAATGGTTTTTGTATTTTTTTTCTTTTTCTTTCTCTTTCTTTTTCTTTCTTTCTTTCTTTTTCTTTTTCTTTTTTCTTTTTTTTTTTTTTTTTTTGTCATTACCTTCAACCATGCTATGTCCTTTTCCCGGCCTTCTAAGTTGTTATGTTAGGGCCTCTCCACGAGACATTCCTTCGAAGAGGGAATTTAGGTTCCAGCCTAACCTCTTCTACTTCCACTTAGGGTTGCCAGGTAAAACACAGCATGCTGAATATTTTTATTTGCTAAATATGGCAACCCTGCTTCCCCTTCAACTCCCACTCCCCAGTATATATCACAGCCTCTTGTGGCTGGGGACTCCTTGCCTGCCGGGAAGCCCTCTTACATGGGGTATGGTAAGGTGGTTCAAGTCCATCTTTGCCGAATTAACCCATGGAGACTTGCATATCATTTCTGTATATAATGGTAACAGCTCAGGCTGCTTCCTCCTGTCCCTTTCTCTTGGCTCTGCCCTCCCTCGGCTACCATCTTTCTCCTGTTGTCTCCTCCTGCCCAGGTGGGCATCCAACAGAGGGATGGAAACCCATCTTCCCCTTTATGCTGGCACTTCAATTTTACACTGTTAATTCTTTAAAATTTATTTTTCTCGCTGGATATTTTTAGGGAGAAGGAAGGCAGCAACACCCTCTTCTTTCTTACTGGGAGGGGATGATATGAAAGTCTTCACAAATCCAAAGAGTACACCTTCCATCCCTTGGTCCTCTCTTTATGTGGGTTTGAGGCTAGTTCGGCCCTGGGAGATCTGGCTGCAGTTGAGGATCATGCTTTTTAGAATTTGGGAGATGCTTAGCACTCTTTGTCCCCAGCTTTTGACTTTAGCCATTAACTGGGGGCCACATGGAAAGTCCCACTTAACATCCTGCTGCATTATTTATATAGAACAGTGCTGCGGACCTCTATTTTGAAGGAAATATTCATCAATCTCTGCCAAACATCCCCGAAAACCAGCTGGTACAACCTGCTGTTCTCCATCAAAAGGGAGGAAAAGGTACGTGGATCCATCACTCCTTTCAAGAACCAAATCTTCTTCAAAGCCGTTTTAAAGGGATTTCATATCTTAAGTTTAGAACTCTATTTGCAAAATATTCTTGCATTGCAGTTAAGAATAATTTATCTCTGACAGACTGAACCACTCCAAGCCGTTCATCTTGGGTAAGCCTTCCTATTGCTTCATGGAAATGTGAAGCTGCAAAGTGTCACTTCACTCAAATAAATCTGTATTGAAGAATAATGTGTCTATATTTGGGGTATAGAAAGGGGAACTTTTCCGTAAGTTGTTTTAGCAATCTTATCCTAATTGTGAAGGCCTTGGTATAGAAGTTGTCTTCTCTGTTAAATTTCTTGCAAATGAAGTTCCATAATAATTCAGTCTTTCATAAATTTGAAATCTTGATTTCATAAATTTTAGATGATGGTGATCTCACCTAACAGATGGGCAAAGTGATAAAGCAGGATAATAGCCTCTGTTGGCTACGTTGTAGGCCACACATGTGCACATGTGCTATTGGAGGGAGTGTAAATTGGCACAAAGTTTTGTAAGGCAATTTGGCAATAACTACCAAAAACTTAAATGTTCATATCTGTTGACTCTTAGGGACTATATAATTGAGTGATTGAGTGTGAACTCTGGGTTAATTGTGCGAGCCTGGGAAAATCACTTAACCTTTTGTACCATGGTGTCCTCAAAGAACAAATAATGATAATTGTACAAACATTGTAAGATTGCTGTAAAAATTAAATGAGAAAGCCCATGTAAAGTGTTACACTCATAGCCTGGCACTGGATAATTTCTCAAGATACCATAGGGTGTGTGTGCATGTGCTGTACATGTTAAGATGATTGTTGTAGGAAAAGAATGGAACTAACTGCATCTGTGTATAAGGTACAGAGGTATAAGATGCATCGTAATTTTACAATGAAATCTTTTAATGATACTTTAATAGTTTCTATATTTTCAGTTAACATTTTTTTGAAAACTAGTTTTGTTCCTGCATCTGCATCCTAGAATACTGTATCCTAGAACAAAATTCTAAATATTCAGCAGAACTGATCCTGCAAAGAATAATGTGTAAAATCACACATGTAAAATGAATCTCAATCACTGAATGTTGGTATTGAATATTGAACTATTACTAGTAGTAAGGAGAATGTAATGTAATGTACACGTAAGAAGAATAACACTTCTACCTCTGTTCAGGTGTTCTGCTTGTCACTATTATTTTTTGGGGAGTCACTATTAATTTTTTTAAGTAACTATAAACTCAGTCCAGGATGTAAAGCCTGTATCTTTTCATTGACGTTTTAGTTGTGAAGCTTTGCCAGTATGGGACATATCACCCACCATTTTCTTTTTTTAAAATTTCATCTTCCACCTGAAATAGGGATAATTTGAAACAATGAAATTTCAAAATTATTTGGGGATTCATTATCCAGAGAAAAATAGTACATGCATGAAAGAACACAAAGCTGTTAAAGGGCATGAAGGAGTATCTTACATGTTGATAAAGAACTCTAAAGTACATTTTTTGTTTTAATCCTTTATAATTCCATAATTTAATAATGTACATCATTAAAAGTTCAAAGGATTTAGAAATTCACAAAGAATAAGTAGAAGTATTCCTTCCTTCTTCCCATGCTATGTCCTGGAAGTAACCATTGTCAGTAGTTGGGTATCTTACCCATCGATAGCTAATTTCTGTATCATTCTCTGATTCATTTTAACATATATTACTTACCGGAAAAAGTGCAGAATAACATACCACTGGTATTTTTAAAGGATATGCATATGTTTATATGCAAATTTTTTTGATTTTAAAAATATGTAGAATAGACAGAATTTTACTTTCACTTTGTGCTTCTGTTTGGATCTTTTACTCTGAGCACATAATACTTAAAATTTAAATATTTTCTTCAAAATTGAAAACAAAGTTTAAAAGGTGATCTGTTACCATTGATTTGACCACCGGATACGAGGCAGAGTTTAAGGCTATGACTTTAATTCATGATGTGTTTTTGGTAAGTCCCTTTCATTTCTCAATTTATAATTTCAAGATAATATAATGCAAAAAGATAATCTTCTGAAAAACCTTTGAGGTTTTAGGATGGATGATGACTGATGCAAGAGTATTACTCCCCAGGGACTGTTGAAAGCAGTTTGGGAATCCACTATTCCACTCTCTCTAGGGGAAAAGGGAATTTGGCCATGGATGTGTTAGCTACTGACAGATCTAGTGAGGCATCGTATTTACAGGCCAATTCAGAAGTCACAAAATGGGCTGTCCCCTTTGTTCTCTGTTAGGCCAAAGACATCCAGTCAGCTGAACAAAAATCACAAGTCCTCCTGAAGTTTTCTGTCTAGACATTCTGAAATATAAAGGGCTGTATTCCTAAAGAGGTAGAAACTCTGGTAGTACCATTTTATTTCACAGCAATGAAAAATATCACAATGCCTATTGTCATTGCTCATAAATGATGTCAAAATGTCATGAAGATGGCAGTGAAGGTGGCATTTTCCACTCGTTTTTTCTCTTTGTTTTTCACATAACTATGTAGACCCACATTTTTTTAACCTAAGTCTTTATTTATTTCACTAATATTACTTCATATTTGAATACTGTTTTGCATTTTATAAAAGACATTCACATCCTTTACCTCATTTGACTTAACTCATTTGAATAAAGCCCTTTCAGATGATTTGCTTTCTGAAAATGGCTTTCAAGGCTTCTCTCTATTTAAAACCACTAACCTTTGCAGCTCTTTTTGCACAGTTCTGTTGTTCTAACATAAGACATAAAACCACAAGATACGATTGTGAAGAAAGACCACCTGACAGACGGACTCAATAAAGAGGCACCAGGCTTCCCTTTTCCAGTGAAGGACAGTAGAAAATTTTTGCAGCATCCCCAACAAAGAAAGGTCCAACTGAAACTTAGGGCCAAACTGACCTCTGACTTTTAAGTCCCAGTGCAGCTTTGAATTTTGTAGTCGCTCAACAAACCCTTCCTGAGGATTTTGTGTATAGCCGTGGTGGAGCGTGACACTGTTTTCTCCGTTTTAGGTAGGAAGAAGCTCCGACTGTTTGAATACCTTCATGAATCCCTGTGTAATCCTGAGATGGCATCTTGTATTCAGTGGGTAGATAAAACCAAAGGCATCTTTCAGTTTGTATCAAAAAACAAAGAAAAACTTGCCCAACTTTGGGGGAAAAGAAAAGGCAACCGGAAGACCATGACCTACCAGAAAATGGCCAGAGCGCTGAGGAATTACGGAAGAACTGGGGAAATCACCAAAATTCGGAGAAAGCTGACTTACCAGTTCAGTGAGGCCATTCTCCAAAGACTCTCTCCATCTTATTTCTTAGAAAAAGAGATCTTCTACTCACCATATGTTCAACCTGAGCAAGGCTTTCTCAACTTCAGTAACTGGAATGCAAATTATAATTGTCCATATGCTGATTACCATGAGCTAAGCCACCCTGATTGCTAAATATTCTCTTACAGTTCATGATCTCTTGGCATCAGAAATGCCTACCAACTTCAGGATTTTTCTCTTCAGGCAAATGCTGGAGAAGGAAAAACAATTAACTTCATTGTTTCTAATCTTTTCTTAAATCATAATCTATACAGACTTGGTGAAAAAATCTGCCAGTGAAGAACTTCTAAATGATCGAACCCCATTTGAAAGTATAGACTAAATGTCCTTGCTCTTACTATTGTTTATGCAATACCGCTAGATAAACAATGCTAGTAGAGATGATGTGACCTGTATCGATTTAAACATTGTTTTCCTGTCATACACTCAGGCAAAAAAAAGAAAAAGAAAAATGACTAACATATATCTGATGGCTTTAGTGACAACAAAATAATTGCATATGATAGTCTTTATTGTAAAATACATTCAAGACTTTAAAAAGTATATTTTCTCTGCACTTCAGACCTCAGGGTCTGTAACCCTGTGGCGCTAAAGAAATGACCTAAGGAAAATGCCACCTACCTACCTTAATGATAATAGAACTTCAAAGCTTATGCTTCCCACAAATCAATTGCCAGCATTTCTCCCTAGGGTAGATCCAGGGCCCAACATTTCTTGCCATCCTGCCACTGAGCCACAAGAAGGTGCTCTTGCCTTGTTGTCTCTCGGGCCCAACTTTGAAATGTGACTTCCTCTTCCCTTGAACTACCCAGCTAAGACCAGGCTGAACAATTGGAAAAAAAACTTCTTCTTTGATAGGATAGAGATTAGCAAATAAATCCAGAGAGGAGCCAGGTCTTTGAAGGCTGTGGTTTATTCTCAACATTCCATGAGGAATGAAGAAAGAAACACGATTCTTATCTCCTGCTTGGCAGTTTCCTCCTTGCCCCGTCTGTATTAGCCATGACACAGGGGAGCTTCCTAGACTACATGGGCCATCTTCAGTCCAGGCCAAGAGCTTCCTGGAGCCTACCCTGTTTGATTTGTACCATTGTCCTTTTTCTTTATGTTCTGGTGCCCGCCGGCCCTCAGGGATTCTTAAAAACATGGCAGACTAAATAAAAGGTAATGACACTGTCCATCTGCACATGTAGTCTGGCCTGGTACAAGCTGAATGTTTGCATCCTCCCCCAGAATCCTATGTTGAAACCTAATCCTCAGTGTGATGGTATTCGGAGGCAAGCCCTTTGGAAGGAAGAGCTCCCACAAATAGGCTTAGTGCCTTGTAAAAGAGGCCCAGAGAGCTTCCTCACCCCTTGTGCCTTCGGAGGACACAAGACGGCCGCCTATGAACCAGGAAGCAGGCTCTTAGCAGACACTGTGCTGGCGCCTTGATCTTGGACTGCCCAGCTTCCTGAACTGTGAGAAATAAGTTTGTGTCTATGACGCCTGGTTTATGCTATTCTGTTAACAGCAGCCCAAAGGGGCTAGGACAGTTTCAATCAGTGCTAACCTTAAAAGTAGGACCGAGCATTTATGTTCACTCTACAAAGAGATACGCTCTGTAAATTAGTAACATTCTACCAGACGTTGCAAAGAGGAAGAGGTTTTACCACACAGATCAGCCAACAACTTCATAAAATTCCGTTAACATTTTACTTCTCTCCGTAGTCCCTCCTCCACCCATTGCCAGCTTGAGGGGTTCATCTTAACAATCCTCCAAGCCCCCAGTCAGCCCTGTTCTGTTCTGCAGAGTAGCTTTCTCTCTGGGCACAAATTGGGGCACTGCCTTTTACCCAAACTGGGCTGTCCAAGGCCGTTTCACAAGCAGGTTGGTCCTTAGGTATGTTCATTAGGCTGCTCAAAGACTAAAACATCCGTATATCGTGTGACTTGGCACCCTACTGCAAATGGTGTAACTCCTGCCACCAAGGGCAGGGAAGAGAGGCTTTATTAGGCACTATCATGGTCCTTCATTTCCTAGTATATGGTATCCCAGCTCCTCCCTCATTGCTGTCATCGGGCTGAATGACTCAGTTAACCTTTCTCCAGTGAGGTGGTGTCTAGTGCTAAGACAGACAAGGTTCCTTTTTTTTTTTTAAGATTTTATTTAACAGCCAGCGAGAGAGGGAACACAAGCCAGGGAGTAGGAGAGGTAGAAGCAGGCTCCCAGCAGAGGAGCCTGATGTGGGGCTCGATCCCAGAGCACTGGGATCACTCCCTGAGCCAAAGACAGACACTTAACAACTGTGCCACCCAGGCGCCCCGGCATGGTTCCTTCTGACATGAAACTTCGATTCTATCAATTTTTAGATGTATGAGGTTTTATTAGTATTTAACCAATGGTTACCTAATGCCTTAACCAAGGAGCAGTTTATTGGTTGAGCGTACATATGAAGTCTGTAAAGTGAATCAATGTGGCAGCATTCATTATATCTAACCTGTACAGACTGATACACCCATTTAACACCATCTAGATGAAGGGAACAGAACACTTAAGCATCTCATAAGGTTTTCTCACTCTTCCTCAATGCCCACCTTCGGGAACATACAAATGGAGTCACACAGTTTGCATTCTTTGCAAATGCAAAGAATTTAGGTATTTTGGCTCGTATATTTTTATCCAGCTCATAAAATCGGATTTGAATTTGTATTTTGGTACAGATTCTGATGATGACATAAAATAGGCTTAAAGCAATTTACTCCTTTTTCATGGATTGATGAAAAAATTTTTAACAACTAAAATGAACCATATTCAAGTTTCCTGCCCCCCGTTTCAAAGCTGAGGGTACTCATAGCCTTTGCAATATGGTGAAAAACGAGTTTGTATTTGATGGATGGCTGCCTTTTTAAGCCTGGATGGGTTTTAACAGCAGTGGGTAGTTATTAGAAAACAGTCTGTGGGTGGGGATTGTGTCAGGCAAGCGCAGTGAGGCATCCCATAAATGTGTGAAATGAACTACCTCAAGGATTGTCAGGAGCAGCCCTGACTTAGCGTGGCCGTGAGCTGGTTAAAGGACTAAATGTGGAAGAAGAATCTAGAGCATCTAGGTTTTTTTCGGTAGTGGGCCCCAGAATCAAAAATCCAAATACAGAGAGCACATGAATGTTCCGGTGGTGAGCTGATGAGTCAACAATTGGTGTCAAAGAAGCAGATGTGATTCAAATATGAGAAATTTGCAAATTGTGCAAGAACAAAGCTTTGTACAATGTTTGGATCTGTTATCACAGATAGCTTTATTCCCGACAGCTGTGGGAGCTAGGGAAGATTCTCTTTGATAAGTACACTCATCCAGGATTTGTAGTGGGGGATTAATCAACAAAAGGCCAGTGAGTCCACATGCAGCTTAAGTAAACAAATAACCAACACTGTATGATACAGGTGAGCGAATAAAATTTTATATAACAATCATGCTTTACATAAGCAAATTATAGCAAGTTAGTGATGAAAGATCACATTTACAAGTTTTAGAGTCAGACTGGTGTCTCTTGGAACCCTTCATTTCTTATCATTAACTCTTAGTAAAAGCAGGGAGATTCTTTGGGACTCTCTGGGCTTCAAGTAACAAAAGACCCTGACTCAAACTAGTTTAAATGATAAGAAAATTTACTATCTCACAGATCAAGAAGTCCAAAGGAAGTGTGGGCTACAACCATGACGCATTATTGTTCTGACTTCTTTTTCTGGTGAGTCTTTTGTTACACTTGACACTGGCCTTATCCTCAGGTTTCCCAGGACTAAAATGATGACTGCAGTTCCAGCTCTGTCAGCACAGCAACGTCCACCAACAGAAAGAGCCACTTCATCCAGTGTCCTCTTTGCAGTCGGGGAAATTTTCCAGAACCCCCCAGAACATCTTTTCTCATGTCCTATTGTCCATACCTGGGATCTCTGCTCAGGCCTAAATCATTCACTGGGAAGGGGAAAGGGACCACTGTGACTGGCTCAGACCAAATGGAATTCAATTGTGGAGGAGGAAAAAGGTCTTGATCCCTTGAGTCAGTGAAGAGAGGGATGAATACCTGAATAAAATTAGTGTTTTGCCTGAAAGGAGAGAGTAACGGATGTTAAGTAGAAAACCAACAATGTTTGCTATAGTCTACCACTTTGATTGCCCAAGATCTCTACATACACTTATAAGGTATTCAGGCCTTTATTGAAATTATTCATGTACTCCCTAAGAATAAGTAACCTCAAGTTTCATCAGGTTACTACAACCAAGTCCAGGATTGTTGGATAATGTAGCTTTAAT
The DNA here is from genome assembly GCF_017311325.1 of Ursus maritimus. Classification (NCBI taxonomy): domain Eukaryota; kingdom Metazoa; phylum Chordata; class Mammalia; order Carnivora; family Ursidae; genus Ursus; species Ursus maritimus. The sequence continues at coordinate 37,294,178 of NW_024424564.1, forward strand.
ACTATTATTAGTTAGACATGGTAAGAGTGCATCAAAGAGATCATTTATTGCACTCACGGTTCCAGGAAAGAGAGTACACATCATGCCAAGGTACATAGAGAAGTACTTGGATCAATCCTGAGGCAGGTGGAAGGGGGAACTGTGGGCAAGAGGCCTTATTGTGATTTCTGCAAGAAAAAATGGGTGAGGCAGGTGAACAGGTTTAGGACTGGATAATTTGAGTAATTTAGTGGGGCAAAGAGGCTTCCTCAAGTTGCCTGGTACCTGGACCTAGAGTGTTTAGGTTGGGCGTATAGAGGCCCAGAGCATGAGAACCCTACAAGGGAAGTGGTTGGGGTGTAGACTCTGGACTGATTGACTTCTAATTAAAAATCACACCCCAGGGAGGATTCCTCCTGAAGGAGGATGGAGATGGTGACAAGGGAGGCAGTTGGCTAAGGCAAGGTAACTCAGGCATATTACCAGGTTGTCCAGAATCAGGTGTGTCTGGCATATGCATTCAGGACAGACGTTAAAGCATCAAGCTTACAGAAGCTAGAAACATGATTAATACAAATGTTCATTTGTCTCCTCTGATCCATGACTGTGTTTGCTCTTCATGGTTCAGCAATAGGCTACAATATAAAGTCTGATTGGGAAACGGCAAGAGCAGAAAACCACTCCCAGTCACTTCCCCATAACACATATCTTATCCAAACTACCCAGGGTTGGTAAGATTCCCTCCTGGGAGAGGAGTTAAGTTCCTGCCAGTCAATGAGGCCGACCCTATTTCCACTGTCTTCGGGGAATGCCCTTCATCATGTCTTTAATGATCCCTGGTTCTGTCTCTTGGAATAATCTCCTAGTTTATTTTTTCTATGGTCATATCTGAAATAGGCATTCGAAAGATTTATTTTCCTAGTACTGAGTAGCAGTATGTTAATACAAGTTCAAAAGTCTGAGATTGCCAGTTACACATTTTAGCATTTGCTACTGACAATGCCCTGCTTCCTGGTACTGAATTTTGAACTCTTTTGGTTGTAGCTAACTGAAATCAGCTTTGAAGCTTTACATCACTGAAATATTCAGTGGGGTGTATTAAAAGATACTGCTTACAGAATTTCTGAGGAAGCTGGAGAATAAGCAGCCAGATATAAAGCCCTAAACCACATCAAAGATCTGGCTAAGTGAGGACGTCACATAACACTGCCAGTGTTACCAATTACTAGATGCCTCAACTTACGTTATCTCACATGTCCCTGAAAAGAGCTGCCACAGCATCACCACTGCCCCCAGAAACTATCTTGCTGCACCTGCCATTGCATTCAGAGATGGTTGTCCACCATCCCTGCTTCTATAAATCACTAGATCCCCGTTCAAATTTTGGGAAGGGAACTTTTATTTGGTTCATGATTTATCATGTGCCCATACTTGACTTCAAAGAAAGCTAGAAAAGTGATTATCTGGAACTTACAATTCTTATAGTGAGAGACTGTTTCTGCATCCTATCAAGACTTATAAGGTCAAAAATTCCCCAAACATAGAATGGGGTTCAGCTGCTGGGCAGCCAAAAGAATGACAAAAGTTCGTTAGAATTTTTAACTACAGTAACAAGGATCAGGGCATGTATAGTTTAATTTTAAAGACCTTTGCCCTACCTGGCTAAACTCCAAAAATGCTCTTTGTTCTTGGTACTTTTTTGCTCATAGGAATTTAAACAGTCTCTAAACAACTTTTCCTTATCTTTCTGAGAAGGCAATTTCAGCACAGTATTTAAATTCTCCAAACATTAAATAAAATTTTAACTTATATTTCTATAAGAGAAATTGAAGTCTATAATTTCCAACTTTCACAATATGGACGCTTTATTCGTGTCTGTTTTCCTTTGTTCAAAGCTCTCTCATAATGTTCCAGTTTCATGATATAATTTCATTGGGATTAAGTTCGAAGAACTCAAAATAATATAATCAACCAGTTACAATTATATAAAATAACCAATACTGATTTTTCCCCAAGAGAATTTTTTGGTTGCCAGAGCTTGCTTTGAGGATGTGAGGGGTATATTAGAAGTGTTCAAGCTTTTAATGGCCCCTTAGAAGCAGTTCTCAATCAATGACGTATGGGAGCTGGTAGATACTTACCTCTACTTCTTCAACCCGTAGTCGGAATAAAGCTGAGAAATATTCTTGCACTTCCTTATTCCCCTATTGCTGGTTCCTGAAACCAACTCCTGTAACTATTAACTTTCACATTCTTGTCTTAGTGTCGGTTTCTGGAGGAGGGGAAAGACCCAATAGGAGCCATTAACGGAATCAAATTACTTATGACACTCAGTTGTATCAACTGTGGATGAGAGCAGTGGACCAGAAGATAGAATTTACTAGAATACTAGTATGTTTGCTGTTCTCTCTCCCTCTTTCTCTTTCTCTTTCAGGCAGACTATACCATGAATCAAGGTGGGTGTTAGCACCTCATTTTATAGATGGAGAAACTGATACCAGAAGAATTTAAGTATCTTTTCTAAAGTCATCCTGCTAATGAGTGTCCCATTGTCAATTTGAACTGAGGTTCATCTAATTCTTTCTACTACACCATAACGTCTGCTGATGTAAACACTATCTTAGGCATGCATTAATATAGGTTCTCTCCTGTGTCACTGCTAATTTTTCATAGCATTATCATTTTGCAGGAAAGTCTTTGCTAAGATTATTCAATGCTATTAATAAAAACCATATATAAAATAACCACCTACTCTTCATGACTGTGGATGGGTGTTTACATTAATATGCCTTTGGGAAACAGTGTGATGATATTAATCAGTCTTTAATCCATAATTAGAAATCAGTATATTTTAAATTTTTTATCAAAGTACGCATGTACAGAATTTAAGCTTCAAATAGCTCTAAAAAGTTTATAATTAGAAACAGTAGTAACCTTGCTCTAACCCTCTTCTTCCAGACCTGCTGTCCAGAAGCAACCACTTCAAATTTTTTAGCTATTTATTTTATATATATGACACACGTCTAAATAAATGCTAGTGCTACTATTTCTTGGTTTCCCAACTTTAGGTATTATCAACTAACATTATCAGCCTGCACTCTCCTATGCTGGGCCTCCACTTATAGGATATCAGGCTTCCTCTCATTTTGCTAAGGAACATCCTTGAATAACTCACCTATTGACTTACTTGCTTATTTATTTATTTATTTATTTATTTACTTATTTATCTTAGATAGAGCATAAGTTGTGGGGTGGGGGGAGACAGGGGAAGGGAGAGGAACAAGGAGAGAGAATCTTGAGCAGACTCTGCCTCCCACCAGGCTTGATCTCACGACCCTGAGATCATGACCTGAGCCAAAACCAAGAGTGGGTCACTTAACTGACTGAGCCACCCAGGCATACCTCAAATAACTTCTCTTTTTTTTTTCTCTTTTTTTTTAAAGATTTTATTTATTTGATAGAGACACAGCGAAAGCAGGAACACAAGTAGGGGGGGGTGAAAGAGGGAGAAGCAGGCTTCCCACCGAACAGGGAGCCCAATGCGGGGCTCAATCCCAGGACATTGGGATCACGCCCTGAGTCGAAGGCAGACGCTTAACGACTGAGCCACCCAAGTGCCCTCAAATAACTTCTTAATATAACTTCATAATAAGCTAATATTTTTTAGTCCAGGTATATGTAAAAGATCTTCATTTCATCCTTATATTTGAGTTGTAGTTTGACTGGGTAGAGAATTCACGGTTAAAAACCAGTTTCCTTCTGGATTTCGAAGGCATTTCTCCCTTGCCTTCTCACATTCACTGTTTTTTGTGACGCTGCATGCCCTTGAGACAGTAGCTCCTTTTCTTTTCCTTTCTGAAAGCTTTTGGATCTTCTTTTTATCCTAGGTATTCTAAAATTTCTTGATTTGTGCCTTGGCATGGGTATCTCTAAAAATATGCTGAGCATTTATGGGGCCTTGTAAGCCTGGAGACTTTTTTTCAGTTATAGAATATTTTTCTCGTTATTTTTTAAATAATTTCCTCCCCACTATTTTCTCTTTCTCTCATTTTAGATATTCTAACCATTAGGCTCTGTGAATTGATCTTGTAAGTCTTTTTTTTTCCCTCTTTTCTTTTTCACCTCTTTTATTCCACTTTCTGGAATATTTCCTTAACTTCATATTCTAACTCCTCAGTTAAACTTGATTTTAGTTATTCTATTTTAAATATGCAAGTGTTTTATCTTTTATTCTGATTGTTTCACTTTCTCTATATCTTGTTTGTATTCTATGGATGCATTATCCTCTAATATCTCTCTAAGGTTATTAAATACATAAGTTTTCTTCCATTTCCAGCATAATTTCCTTTCTCTCCAAGTACTCCCCTCTATTTTTTTCCTATTTACTTTTCCTTCTATCTCATGTTCGTGATTTTCATCAAATTTCTGTTGATTCTTGACTCTCCACTAATATGCAAGGCACTAAAAAGCATTTTTTGGTGAAATTTGCTAACTAGGCTTCACTCTAAGATGGTGTGGTTGAGAGCTGGCTATTTCTTTAGGAATTCAAATGCTCTCACCCGCAAAGAAATCTTCCCAAGAACAATACTCCTGGAGGGAGACTGACAAGGCTCCTGGGGTTGGCAAAGCAGGTTGAAAAAGGATCTATGTATCCCACATTCAATAAGCAGATGTGCACTTAATAGTAGTGTTTTTAGCTTCACATTTCACTCTACCCTCCAACCAAAAATTGGAGCCATTCTGATTTCATTTCTTCACCTAATAAATTTATAATCTCTTTTTAGATGGAAGAGTTACCTTTCTGGATGGAGGACCTGGAGATGAAACTGCTCCATTTAAAGACTTCCAAATAATTACTTGTTTTCAACCCTATGTTGCCCTCTGCTTTCTATGATACCTCTTGCCTCCAAACTTCTCAGGCAGAGGCAATTCAGCTTGGTTCTTAAGTTTCTCCTTCTGCATATATATGGTTTGACATTTATTTTTCTTGACCAAGGCAGTTACTACCTCTCCATTGGATCATTTATGGTTCTTTTTCTATTGTCTATTTTTCCTCTTGGACCCATTTTTTAGTATGTCTGGTAATTTAAAAATGAATGCCAGATATTTAAATTGAAAAATTATAGACTCTGAATAATCTCATTTCCTCCAGGAAGAATTTTTTCTTAGCTTTGGTTAGAATATAGATTAGGAGCAGATCACCTTAAGCCAGTCAGGGGCTGAGCTAATTCAAGACTGAGTTTCAGTCTTTATAAGGTATAACCCATTTCTTTTTAATACTATTTCTTAGGGTATAACCCTGCACATGTGTTATACTTAAATTTTTTACTTTAAAAAGTCTGTTGAATGATTTTAACAAAAGAGTCAGATAATGAGAGTTTTGCAAACATACATTTTTCAACTGCATATTTACTTCCCGGGTGTAAGAGGAAATGTATGATGTTGTGGGAATATGGTGTTTAGCTAAGGATCAACATGCTACTTCATTTTGGAGAACAAATTCTATGCAGATAGGGACAAAAAATCATTATTTTCTTATTAAAACAAATTTCAAGGTATTAATGATAGAACACAGTATTTCCATTAATTCTTATACTAAATCATAAAACTGTTTTTCACTTCTGGTGAACTGTTTCAGTTTATGTACCCCAGGAATCATTCTCCTTGAACTTAAATGGGGAAGTTTGAGAAGCAATGATTGCATCTAATTTGCTTCTTTCTCCTTATTGCTACAATGTCCAGGAAATTCAGAATATAACTTCATAGACATTCAATAACAATCAGTCCCTTCATTTATTTATCCATTTAAACACTCTTATTAATAATTTCTGATTTAATGATCCATCTTTTGTATATGTTTATTTTGTTTTTTCTTATCTTCATTTATCAAACACACTTTTTTTTTGAGAGAAAGAGACCGAGCACTCAAGCAGGGTGGGGAGCAGCAGGAGCACTGGGAGAGAGACTCTTAAGCAGGCTCCATGCCCAGCACACAGCCCCATGCAGGGCTCTGTCTTGCGACCCTGATCATGACTTGAGCTGAAACCAAGAGTTGGATGCTTAACTGACTGAGCCAACCAGGTGCCCCTATCAAACACACTTTTATGTGTATTTATTGCCTGCTTTTTAGAGTCTTTTTGGGTAGATTGGGGCATAAACTGTATCTGTGTATTTATCTAACGATTGATATATCATCTATCTATCTATCTATCTATCTATCTACTTATTGCGTTATCTTATTCATTGCCTTTTTTTTGTAAGCTTTGAGTTTTTCTTGAAAGACAATGACATGATTTATAAATTTTGTGTGGCACTTTTATTAAAATCTCTGGGAAATGAACCTAATCTAAGGAGGTTCACAATGAGCATAAGCGATGTTAGTGTTTCTTAGGCTATTCAAATGGAATTATTGTAATGCTGTAATTTAAAATATGTAAGGCATCCTAAAATACAAGGAAAACCATTAGTTGTATGCATTTGGTCACAGGAAATTAGCATTTCTTTTAGGTTTCTTTATGTAAATTTTTTCAGAGGCAAAAACAACTCAACGTTTATTATGGATATTTTTAGAACCACTTATATGTAGGGACTACATGATATCAGGATGATGTAAAAACATTTTTGTAAAGCAAGAATATCCTATCATGTCCCCTGAGTGACAGAAGGAATATGTCAGTCAAACTCATAAAAATATTTTTGCTATCTTATTACCTCCATACTGAATAACACAGCTCATTTGACTTTGGGTCCATGGCCACATAGCTAAGAAGAAGCAGAGGTGGAATTTAAGCCTAGACTATCTGACTATTAAGAGTCTGATCTTAACTACCATGCTGGTATTGAGAAAATCCAATAAGTCATAAGGCCTAGGAATAAACTTGGAAATTCCATTCACTACGTTATGTAGAAACACTCCTTTTCTGTTGATTGCCAGATTTCCAGCCTAAGATGCATCATCATATATTAAGATTCTTCTACTTCTACACAGAGCCATCATCCAATTATACAGGGTTAAGGAGGAAACCATTCAGCCTCTCATAGAGTGTGAGGTATGCTTGCCTTTGTTAAAAATTTTTCCACCTCCACACTAGCATTAATAATTGTCATCAACAGAAATTAACTGTAACATCCTATAAAACTGCCTAACTTCTTTTTTATTTACATTAAAATGATCTATTTGTTTATTCAGCATTTATTGAAGCCTACTATGCTCCAGGCACCATTGAGGATAGAGTGGGGCACAGGATAGACAAGGTCTCGGCTCTCATGGAGCTCACTTTCTAGAAGGGAGAGGTAGATCATAAACAAACAAACAAACAAAGATGTCATCAATGTCTTGCAGACATTATGTCCCCACTAAAACTGGGGACATAAAATGAGATTGTGGAGAGGGGCTCTGTCACTGCTCATAGACCCTTAAGACTTTTCATTTTAGATAATGGTTTTCTTCCCTTGGAGAAAACTCAGCAAGCACAAAGTCTTCCTTAAACTTATTATGGTACCTTTAATAATTGGTCCAGCACTCTTTCTGCTATTGATGGGTAGAAAGGTCTGCATGTCCTCAAGGGATTGGTTTGGTTAGGATAAATGGCTTTACCATTTGTGATATCCTTCTAAGGACTGGATTGAGAACAGTTTCTGGAGGAACCCAGATATAGAAAGAGAACATGGAGATGACTTCCAACTTCGACTGACCTTGGGCAGGCTCTTCACTACAGCTTTGGTGAAATCTCCCATAAAGGAGGAAAATATGATGACCCAACTCAAATGCCTATTATTAGAATTTAACACACACATATCCTTAGGCTATATTGCTCCTTGTATTCATTTGCTAACGTTTCTGTAACAACGTACACCAAATTGGGTGGCTGAAACAACAGAAATTCATTGTCTTAAAGTTCTGGAGTCTAGAAGTTTGGAAATCAAGATGTTGTCAGGGTTGGCTCCTTCTAAGGGCGGTGATGGAAGAGTCTGTTCTTGGTCTCTTTCCCTGTGTCTCTTTACATCATCTTCCCTTTGTGCATCTCTCTGTGTCCAAATTTCCCCTTTTTATAAGGACACTGGTCATACTGGATTAAAAGCCCACCCTATAATGGTATGACCTCAACTTAACTATGTATCAACTCTATTTCCAAATAAGGTCACATTGAGATATTGGGGATTGGGACTACAACATATGAACTTTGGAGAGACACAATTCAACACATAACCCAGCCACACAGAGCTTTGTGCTACATATGATAATTGCATAATATTTAATATATGTTCCAAAGTATTAATGAAAAAGACTCTCTTTCCAATTAAATATTTACTCAAAATGTTATACAGTTTAAATGCATCGACATTTAGGCAGAATATCCAGTCAAGGGGGGCTTGAGAGGAAAATCCTTCCCTCTCCCCAAATTGAAGAGCTAAGAAAATTAACATAGCAGATGAATGTGACACTAGCACACGGTGAGATAAGTTTTGTTTTCTCTCGGCATTGTGTCCATTATATCAACTCTTATGGTCAAGATGCCTGAAGCTCTTGCAACATTTAGTTTCTCACAGGGCTCCCTGCCTTTGATAGACTTCTATTACCCCTATGTAAATAGTGGTCCTGGTCCCAGTCAAAGCTTTCCATGTTAATGAGTTCCCATGAACTGACAATAAATTTGTGGATATAATGGCTGATTAATTTTTTATTTCTTCTTTTTTCCTTCTTTTCCTCCTGACTTTTCAGATATTCTTTGAACTCAAAACTACACATCTGATCTTAATCTCACACGTAATCATCACAGTATGAGCAATTTTGGTATAATTTGGGGAATAGAACCGTTTCTTTCATGATAATGGAAACAAAGCACAAGCTAAGGACTTTGGCCCTTTCTTACTTAATCTTTACCTTACAGGATTCCCCTTAATCACTTGGTCAAGGACCCCTTTGATCTCCATCTTTTTTCTTCAAAATGGCAATTGTTTCTTTTTTTTTTCTGGTTGCACACATTTACCTGAAGTCCATACTTCTTGTAAAAAGTTCATAAAATATAGATATAAAGGTACAATCATTACCTTCTAAAAATATCTCCTTCCAAACCTTCTCTATACACATATACATATGCATGCCTTTTACAAAATGGTGCCATAAATGTGCACTCTGTTTGTAATCATCTCTACACAGGAAAATGTAGTATAAACATATTTCTTTGTGGGCAAACAGAGCTTCATATTACCATCTTAATAGCTTCATAGTATTCTTTGTGTAGATATGGCATGATGTATTTAATAGATTGACCCTCCAATCTTGACCTATGACGTTTCCAGAAATTTTTCCAAATTTCATACCAATCTTCACTTATTTCTTAGGGGCCAGCCTTTTTCAGTTCAAATTGCAAGTTTTAGCAATAAAAATAGAAACCCAGGGCACCTACGCCTGAGACATAACTCCTGTCAGGTCATATCCTGTGCAGAATGCCACCATTTTTCCACAGTGAAACGTTACTTGAACAGAGTCTCAAAATAGCACTCCCTCTTTTTAGCATGCCAGCGTCTCACTTGTGTTATCTGGCCCTCCCAAGCGGCCAGCAAGAATTCTCAACTCCTCGGCCTCGGAGTCCCTCTGTCCCTGTGCCAGACCAGACTTAGCAGTCAGGGCATAACGTCGGGGAGCTGCAGGCAGTTGGACCTTTTGGGACAGCAAGTGGGAATGTAGACACATGGAGCCAGCCAGCTCCCTGTCTCCACCCATGACAAGAGATCCTGGTGTCATGCATAGTAGTGTTCCGAGTTGGGGATAAAAGGTCAGGGGTACAGGCTTATGGTGTGCTCTAAACCCAAACTAGCCAGCTCCCAGTTTGTACTTGCTGTTACCTACAAATTACAGAGCAAATCTAGGGAGATTATAGATTTTTCAATTCTCTAATTTTCACTAGACATAGTGTAACTTAGTAAAAGAGCGTGGGCTTCAGAATCAGACAGCCTTAAGTTCAAGACTAGATCTACCACTTACTATCCATGAGAACTGACACATGAGGTACTGAATAAACACTTGAGTAAATGTGTTGAAGTTCTGTGAATTTCAGTTTCCCCAGCTGTAAAAAGGGGATGATAATAGTACCACTTCACCAGGTTGTTGTAAGGACCATTTGATGAATGTACAATTGGCATATAAAAGGTGTTTCATAAATTAGAGCTGCCACTTTATTATTCTCAAAAGAAAAAATAGAGCTTTTCTTACCAGAATCAGTTTTACAATGCCCTTGCCTGATTTCTTTGTTCAACAAATAGTTATTAAATAGGTACTGTGATCATGCCATTCCTTTGCTAAAGCATAAAATCCCATTTAGAATAAAATGCAAGTTTCTTGTCTTGGCCCACATGGCCCTGCATGACCTGGCTCCTTCTTCCATCTCCAACCTCAGTTTAGCTCTCCCCTTACCACCTTATGCTCCACAGATTGTCAGTTCCTAGAACCAGCTAAGCTCTTTTCTGCCTCAGGCCTTTGCATGCTCTGTTCTCTCCATCTGGGATGCCATCTCCTAGGCTCTTTGGATGACAGGCTTCTCATCCTTCATGTATCAGCCTGAAGGTCACTTTCTCAAAGAAGTTATCCTTATCCCTAATGACCAGCATTTATCCCCTAGCACATCTTATTTATTTCCTTTCTACTACTTTTTACAATCTGTGTTTATTGTTTCTATTTATTTGCTTACCTGTTTATTGTCTGTCTTTCCCATTATAACACAAGCCCCATGAAGGCAGGAATCTCCTCTCTTAGCCATTGTTTCCTCTTCATTGCCTAGGACTGTGCCTATTACATAAAAGGCATTTGATAATTCGTTATATGTAAGAATAAATGAATGAATGTTTCTTGTTTGAAACCTTCAGGAATAGAAATTTTGAACCTCAGGTCGGCATATTCCAGAACAGATATATTTTGATGTGAAAAACAATTTTTATGTTGGAATACACTTTGTAAAAAAAATTCCAGTGTAATTAATGTACAGTGTCATAGTAGTTTCAGGTGTACAATATAGTGATTCAACAATTCTATATATTATTCAGCGCTCATCAAGATAAATCTACCCTTAATCTCCTTCACCTGTTTCACCCATCCCCATACCTGCCTCTCCTTGGGATACACTTTAAGAAATGGATAGAATGTGACTTGGGAAGGAGAAGGGACAGTCTGTGTTCTTTAGGAGACAAGCAATGAGGACAAGCATTCCAGCAACAGAGAATTTGAAAACTCATTTTTATTTAGGGACGTGAAGAGTTGCTTCTCCACCATTCTCTAAGTAAGGGTTCATGGTGAAGAGGATGGGCGTTGGGGCCAGAAGTCTGGATTCATATCCCCGCCCTGTGTGACTGCGGACAAGTCAGATGATGGCTCCAAGTCCACTTGAGTGAGAAATGGCCTCCTGAGTCTACTACAGAGTAAGTGCTCAGTACATGTTAATTAATTATCCTTTTTATCTGCTAAAAAGATTCTTTTAGATATACGATTGCAAGTTTAGGATACACCAGTAATGGGGTGCCTGAGTGGCTCAGTCGGTTAAGTATCCGACTCTCTTGGTTTTGGCTTAGGTTGTGATCTCATGGGTCATGGGACTGTGACCCGTGTTGGGCTCCACACACAGCTGGGAGTCTGCTTGAAGATTCTCTCCCTCTGTCCCTCCCCCAACTCGTGCATGCTCTCTCTCTCTCTCAAATAAATAAATAAATCTTAAAAAATAAAATAAAATAAGATATACCAGAGTGAATGCCGTGCACAGGGCTGGATAGATCAGAGATGCTTAAAAGTGGGGGTGCAGCCCAGCAGAGTTCAGTGGTTCTCAGACTGTAGTATGCACCCAACTTGGCTAGGGGGCTAGCAAAAAAGCAGTGGGCTGTGCCCCTCCACCAGTTGCTGATTCAGGAGGTCTGGTGGGGCCTGAAAATTTGCACTTCTACCAAGTCTCCTGGTAATGCTGATGTGGCTGGTCCAGGGACCACACTTTGAGAATGACTGATAGTAGTTAAATTCACCAGCTCCTGTGCCAGATGGGGGACATTCAACTATCTCTTTTCGCTAGCTATATGATCTTGACTGAGCTGCTTCATCCCTCTGGCCTCAGTTTCCTTATCTGCAAGTGGAGATAATAATAGAGCCTTCCTCCAAAAGTTGCTCTGAAGTGTAAATGAGGCCTTACATATCACAGTGATTCAATACACATATAATCCATACTTCTCGTATGGATTGTTTGATTAGTATTTATTGCTGTTTGTCATTTGTTAACAAAAGCCAATTACAATGAATTTATAACAGTGCTATCCAATAGAACTTTCTGAGATTAAGGAAATGTCCTAATCTGAGGTGTCCCATTCAGTAGCTACTAACCGCATGTGGCTCTTGAGCTTTTGAAATGTGGCTAACACAATTGAAGCACTGAATGTTTAATGTTTAATTAATTTTTTTTTAGGATTTTATTCATTTATTTGACAGAGAGAGAGACAGCCAGCGAGAGAGGGAACACAAACAGAGGGACTGGGAGAGGAAGAAGCAGGATCCCAGTGGAGCAGGGAGCCGGATGCGGGCTCAGTCCTAGGACCCTGGGATCACGCCTTGAGCCGAAGGCAGACGCTTAATGACTGAGCCACCCAGGCGCCCCAATGTTTAATTAATTTTGATTAATTTAAATTTAAATAGACACATGTAGCTAGAAAAGCACAAATTTCTAGTTACAGTTCCTCCCCCAGCCCTGGGCAGAGCCTCCTTGTGGCAGCTCTTTGGAAAGCTGACAAACGCAGGGCAAGGTAAAGACCTGGGTGTGTGTGGATTTATGACTTTCTAACTACTTGACCTGAAGCAAGCAACTCAATTTCTCGGCAACACAACCTCATCTGTAATGTGGGAGTAACACCTACCCTGATTCCTTAGAAATTCTCTATTTGTTCTTTTGTGATAATGTAAAATCATAAATACTATAATACAATTATAGGATTTTTTAAAAGTTTTTATTTATTTATTTGACAGAGAGAGCAGGAGAGCACAAGCAGGGGGAACACAGATGGAGAGGGAGAAGCAGGCTTCCCACTGAGCAGGGAGCCCGATGGGGGGCTCTATCCCAGGACTCTGGGATCATGACCTAAGCCAAAGGCAGACGCTTAACCGACTGAGCCACCCAGGTGCCCCTGCAAGGGATACCACCCCTTCAGATTTTCTTTCCTATGACCTGCTTTATAGGCAATGGCTCTATCATCTTCAGCCTTCTGTGTCCACAGTGCCCAATACATAGTAGGTCCTGAGTTAAAATGTGGCCTCCATGTTGAATGCCTTCTAGTTTGGCCTGCATGTATTGGTGCCCCAGGACATATAGTAAAAAGGAAGAAATCTCTTATTTATTTATTTAGTAAGTTCCATGCCCAGTGTGTCGCTCAAACTCACACCCATGAGATCAAGAGTCACGTGTTGTACTGACTGAGCCAGCCAGGTGCCCCCTCCCTTTTAAAAAAATATTTATATTATTTTAAATACACTAATATGTCTTAAAAATTTATCATCCATAAGTCTTTTTAATCTTTATTTTGTCCCAATTGCAATTTATGGTTGTTTTAGAGTTGGAAAATGCAAAATATTATGAAGAAAAAATACAGTTTATCTATAATATCTCCACCCCATTAACATTTTGAAGGACTTTTTCCTATTATATACTAATTTACTCATTCATTTGACAAATATCTCAAGTATTTGCTATGGACCAGGCATTTTCTAGGTGATGGTAATACAGCAATGAACAAACTAGACAAAAATGCCTGCCTTCATGGAATTACATTCTAGCGGATGATATATGAAGACTCAGTAAAATATATACACAAATCAAAAAACTAAATCAGGCTACTGTTGTTTATACTCTTGTATTTGCCATTTGTTGTTTATTTCACTTTCTATTATGTTGCGAGCAGTTTCTAATTTTTGGTTTTTTAAGTAGGTCTGACCTTAACATCCATTGCCTGCTGAGTCAACACATGGAGCTCGCTGGGGCAAAAGGAAACATAAATACTTGAGTTATGTCTTTAGGAACGTTAGCCAGGCATGGTATTCTTAGAGAATCAATGACTGTCCAGTGAGGGCCTCATACTGTGTACCTTGGAGTATCCTGTTCAGAGAGCCCAAGAATCCCAAGTCTGGGACTCAATGTTCACATCTCAGATTCTGAGTCTTCAGGCAACGCCATTTCATCTTATGACTCTGAAACATTTCTTTAAGTCTTAAAAAGAAATTTTCTGAAGTCATTAGGACCCATGTTGTTTGTGGTCCACCCTTTCTTTCCTGCATGACTAACCTCTGGCTAATTACTCTGCCCCTTTGCAGACTCAGATGAAAACAACTAAAACGTAAATCCTGAAAGAGGCTTCCAAGTCAAAGTAGTGAGGAGTATGGTGAATGGGTAAGGGAGAGCAAAATTCATCCTGTGATGAATGGGGAGTTGTGGACACTGGACAGAGAGACAACGAGAGTTTGTCCTCTGTACCCTGGGCCATGACCACCATGGTCCCCTCCTCTTCATGTGGAGTCCCTCTCTTCTTGTTTCTTTCTTCCTCTCTCCATGTCTCCACATCCATTGCCCCTTAGGATCTGCAAAAAGGGAGAGAAGGAGGCTGTATTTCCTCAAAACATCAAAGGCAAGGATTTCATCTGACTTGGGAATAAAAGAACAAATCTATGAATGAATGCCGTTTCTAAGTAGAGGGAAATGTTATTTTGATGGGCCCCAAGGTAAATCATCAAGAGAAATGTTTCGTTTTGTTGTGTTGTGTTTTTTATTGTCTACAAGGGAATAAGGAGGATGTTAATTGGTTGCTGGTGTCTGCCCATTAAAGGCTTGAACCAGGACAGAGTCGAGAAATGAGTAGGCATTTATACAACAAACAGTGCCACAGAGCTATGTGTGCTGAAGGCAGTAGCCAACATGTCTCACTGTTTCGAGATTTTACTGCTGATAACTTCAGGTGACATCTCTGCTTCTCTTTTGTTTCTTTCCACAATCTTCAGCCCATTATTTATGCTGACAGTTGATTTGCATTGCTAATAGTCCTATACAAAATACAGCCATTAACAACGAACTGCCTTGCTACCAGATGAAAAGACAGTATAATGCAGTTTAAGAGTATGGATTAATGCTGTCCAATAGAAATAGAATATAAGCCATGAATGTAATTGAAAATTTTTTCTCATAGCTACATGAAAAAGAGAAATAAATGAAACTAATTGTAATCGTGTCTCAATGAACCCTATCTAAAATATCATTTCAACATGTAATCAATAGAAAAACTTAATGAGATATATATACTTCATACTAAGTCTTCAAAATCTAGCATATAGCACATCTCAGTTCGGACTGGCCACATTTCATGTGCTCAACAGCCACATGGACTAGTGGGCACCCTATTGGACAATGTGGGTACTCTGCAGCCAGAGTACCGAGGGGTGTAATCTTAGGAAAGTTACATAACCTCTGTGTTTCAATTTGCTCATCTATAGGCTGGGAGAAATGAAAGTCCCTACTTAATTTAGAATTGTTACATGGATTAAATGAGCACTTAGAACATTGCCTGACACAGATTTGGTGCTCAGTAAATGTTACCTTTTATTATTATCAGATATTCATTTAACCACATCCTTATAATGAGCAAAGCAATCTTTCAATAAGGTCCAGCTCTGAGCTTTCCAAATAGGGACTATATGTCTGACATTTTGCGAAGATAATCATATGCCACTCCAGAATTCCTATCCCACTTCAAACAAAGGCTTTCAGAAAGAGTTCGGTCTTGAGCTGTGTTTCACAAAGCTGGGTAGCCTGTAACTCAACAAAGTTCCTTATATTATTATTTTTTAAGTTCCTATACTGTTAAGTCTACAAATAGATTTTTTCAAGTAGGCTCTATACCCAACATGGGGCTTGAAATCATGACCCCAAGATCAAGAGTCATATGCACTACCAACTGAGCCAGCGAGGTGCCCCTGCAAGTAGATTCTTATTGAATTTTCCAAATAAGCAATATCATATTTTTACTGGGATATAAAATTAGGCTCACAGCTATAAAATTATCCCAGCTTGCTTTCTGGTGATCTCTTAAGAGACTGAAACCATGATTCATTATAGTAGAAGATAGCACTTGCCTTCCTGAAACTATGGCTTACAACTACAAATCTGTATTAATATCACAGGATATATTTAAGGGCCTAAGTACCATGATATATTAATTGTTACCTGTAGCACTTTTATGACAGGTTTTGAATAAACAATGGAGTAATTCTTCAACAGTTGTTTTGGGCCACTTAAAAATATTTTTTTGATGTCTCTAAATCTTAATTCTTTCATTCATTTACATATACAGTCATTCAACTATCCGTTTATTCAACAAATACGTATTGAGGGCTTACTTTGGGCCAGAAGTTTTGCTAGGTACTGAGGAGTCAATAGTAAGAAAAACATACAGTCCCTGTCCCCGTGAGCTTACAGTCCAGTGGGGGATAAAAATGTTAACCAAATAGTCACACAAATAAAATTGCCAACTGACATAATTGCTATTGAGAAGAGAAAGGATTGCTTTGAGAGCCTATGAGGAAGGCATCTGATTTGGTCAGGGAAGTTTCCCCCAAGGAAATGCTGATAGGGTTGAGAGCTGGATGAGTAGGAGTTAACCAAGTAGAGAGAGCAGGGAACTGCATTCCAGACAGAGGGAAGAGCATGAATAGAAGTCCTGGGGTGGCTGGGCACAGTGAGGGACAGAGACTGAAACAGTGAGGGTAGGCTGGCTGAGCTTTAGCCAGAAGTAGGTAGGGCCAAACATCTTTACATTTACATAAAGAGCATTGGGAAGCTGTCATTGGGTCTCCAGAACTTAGGGATACTTTTCTTTGCTGGGTCAAACCTCACTTTGATTCTTTGTAATTATGATGAAATAAAATGTCAGGACACCAGGACATAGAGACCAAGCAAAGGGCTACACATGGTCTTTATTTCTTATCAAGTGTAACCCAAAATAACAGCCAATCAACTCCTGCCTCTGGTCCTCCCTTTAGCTGCTCTTCTTCAGTTAGCCAACGAATTCTGAGCCTTAGCCTCATGTTTCTCTCATTGTTTGGCAGAGCATATGATAGAGACATTTTGATCACAGCTTTTATGTGAACCTCTGAAGAAACCAGCTGTTCCAGAAAAGGAAGTGAAGCTCTTACATATTTTAAGTCTGACCAAAGAATCTCCCTTCTGGGTAAGAGCAAAGGAAAGACATGATTAGATTTGCCTTTTGAAAAAAAAATAGCTAGAGGGTTGCCTGGCTGGGTCAGTTGGAAGAACATGTGACTCTTGCTCTCAGGGTTGTGAGTTTGAGTCCCATGCTGGGTGTAGAGTTTACTTAAATTAAGAAAGAAAGAAAGAAAGAAATGAAAGAAAGAAAGAAAGAAAGAAAGAAAGAAAGAAAGAAAGAAAGAAAAACTAGATAACAAGGTGGGGAAAAGGGTGAGGGGGGGAGTTTAGAGAAGGTTAAGAGAGGATGCAGGGAGATAAGAACACTATTGCTATCATCCAGGCAAGAGGTGACATCGAATCTGAAGACAAGTTGATGGATCTGAAAGATGGAAGGTAAAACCAACTGGGCTTAGAGAGGAAATGGATATAGAAAATAGGACAGAGGGAGATTTCAGGAATAACTCCTGGAATTTTAAGCAGTATAACTGGATGGATGGCCATACCGTTCCTCAAGATATGGGGCACAGAGAGAACAAGATTTGAGGGGAGAAACACCATGAGTGCAATTTTTTACTTGCGTAGTTGGCAATGCCTCAAAGATATCCGAGAAGAGGTAGTGTAAGCAGTGGATGTTAAGGTCTGGGTCTAGACACACACATTCTCCAAGATCCTTGATGGATGTTTTCAGTCTAGAAGCTCAAACACTTCAGTCTGTGAAATGTTCTTGAATTATTTCTTTGAGGCTTTCCTTGCCTTCATTTTCTCTGTTCTTTCTTACTATAACTCTTATTATTCAGGTGTTACATTTGCTCTATTTTTCTTCTCTTTTTCTTTTTGACATATTGTCTGGAAGATTTTTTCAAAACTTGTCATCCAACATTTCTATTGAGCATCAGAGAAAAAGGAATAAACATAGGCCGGGCCTCACAGGGAGAGATCTAAAAATTACCACACAGGGGCGCCTGGGTGGCACAGCGATTAAGCGTCTGCCTTCGGCTCAGGGCGTGATCCCGGCGTTATGGGATCGAGCCCCACATCAGGCTCCTCCGCTATGAGCCTGCTTCTTCCTCTCCCACTCCCCCTGCTTGTGTTCCCTCTCTCGCTGGCTGTCTCTGTCTCTGTCGAATAAATAAATAAAATCTTTAAAAAAAATAAAAAATAAAAATAAAAATAAAAATTACCACACAAACCTGCCTGGTGATTAGCACTGCTGTAGACTGGATATCTGCATCCCCACCAAATGTCTTATGTTAAATCCTATTTTTCAAGTCACCTTTGCAAACTCCTACAACAGAGTCCTGAAAATATGCTGAGGAAAACCACTGTAGTCCCTTCCCTAGGCTGAGGAACCCTGCCTAACTCTCTGTGCCTTAATTTCCTCTCTGTCAAAGAAGAGGAACAATAGTACCTATCTCAGGGAGCTGTTGCGTAAAGTAAATCAATCAATACATGTAAAATGTCTATACATGCAGAATAGTTTCTGCATATTGTGATCACTGAAAAAGCGTTAGTGATTCCTTGGCCATTATTATCAACAATATTATACGAAAGCTAAGTGGCTGGTGGGAGCTGTTGCTGGCCTAGCGTTCTCTTGGGATGGTATCAGAAAGAGAGTGAATTGGTCTTTGAGAGTTCCTGATCTGTCTGGGATGGACAAATGTGCTACAGTGTCCTTTCCGTACCCGCCGGAGACTGATGTGGACCTTAAACACAGCTCTTGAGGCTTTTCTAGGGTACACAGAGTTACCGAGCAAACTGAAGATTCCTTCAGATTCTAACCACCAGCCATTTAAACCTATCAATTCAAAAGATAATACCCTCCACCCTTACAAGGAGCCCAAAGTAGATGGGACTTGTTATCCATCCCTGCGTCATAATACCAAGAGGACAAACTGAAGCAAAGGTGGCACGACCATGACAGGGTAAATGACATTGTCGATGCAGCAAAGCACAATCTCACAAAAAAAGGCCTGGTCCGATTTTTATTTAAAGAATGTTAGGCCTTGCTATTCCTGGAGCTGATCCATTTGCCCAGCAACCCTTGCCCCTTCGCCCCTCACCCAGGGTGTGATTTATGCATGACTGAAAGCACACCAGCTAATTCTCTTTGAGCCTGAACCTCTCCCCAGCTTGCCATTTGAAGATGGTTTCTGGGCACAGAGCTCATCTCTGGAATGCTGAAAGAGCTAAATATTTGCCCAGCGGGCACTTCACCAAAGGCGGCCCCAGCTTTTTAGCTTTGATGGTTGATTCAAGGTAGGATTTTGCAAATCTATCTCGCTGCGCGCTTAACCATAGAGACGGACCTCTCGGTTTTGGGAAGGCAAGCCAATTCGCAAATTCCCTTACCTAAACTGAAACAGTTCTCCCGGACTGCCCCAGCTTCCTGATTCTTCAAAAGACAGTAATCCTTTCACATTACTCCTGTTAATTAACTATGACTACAGAGGTGTCAAAGAGCCTCAGATAAAATCTGAGTTAATTTTGGAGTGAGGGATTCTCTTCACTGAGTTTGAGAAGGTCCATTCCCTTCGGCAGCAGGTGGTGTATTTTCATATATATATAAAAGTCTTCTCTGGAAATGTCGATCCTACAGACCTGGGGGCAGGACGTAAGGCAGATTTAACCAATCGGGAGATATTTTTCATGCCATCTCAAAGTAACTCACAGATGCCTGACAGCTGCAGCTGTCCCGGCCCCTTGCGATGGCATTGCTCTATGACTCAGAGGGATGTTTATGCCAGAGAATGCTGCCACTGCAACACTACCCCAGAGATGCCCCAGGAGAAAATAATTTGGAAAATAAGTGAGAGAGAGGAAGGTCCTCGGGCAGATTTAGTCAAACCAAGCTCCATATGTAAGCGCAAATAGTGGTAGATGGGGAGGCAGAAAATGCATAGGCTTTGGAGTCAGACAGACCCGCCATAATTCCTAGCTCTGGCATTTTATATTTAGCCAGTCAGTTATTAATGCATTCACCCACTCATTCAACTAATATTTATCGAGGATCTACTATGTGCCAGACATTGTGCTCAGTGCTGAGATAAAAAGATAAGGAGGACTAGCTCCGTAATTTGTGAGGCCAGTGAAAATGGAAAATTCAGGTCCCCTTGCTCAAAAAGCATTAAGAATTTCAAGATGGTGACCACAGAGCATTAAACCAAGCATGGGGCCCTTCTGAGCATGGGGACTATGTAACTACATTACATGAAGCCAGTTCTTATATAAGCCTTAGGAAACGAACATTTGTACTCATGGAGCTCAATTCTGGAAAGAAATCCATTAATCACACCAATTTACCGAAAATCATGACTCTATAAGGACATCTGAAGGACAGGAGATGGTGCCATGCCTGGAAGGGGGGTGTCTCAGTCAGCTCAGGCTGCCGCCACAAAATACCACAGACTGGGCAGCTTTAACAACAGAGATCTATTATAGTTCTAGAGGCCGGAAGTCCATGATCAGAGTGTCGGCCCGGTCAGGTTCTGGTGAAAGCTCTCTTCCTGGCTTGCACATGGCCACCTTCTCTGTGTCCTCACATGGCAGAGAGAGAGCTCTGGTCTCTTCCTCTTCTTAAAAAGACACTAATCCCATCATGGGGTCCCAACTCTCATGACCTCAACCAACCTTAATTATGTCCCCAAACCCTTCTCCAAATACCATCACATTGGAAGTTAAGGCTTCAATATATGAATTTTAGAGGGACACAAACATTCAGTCCACAAGGGGATTTGATTAGTCAAGGAGACCAGGAAAGCCCTTCACCAAGGAACCGATGTTTAGAATGAGATTTGAGTGATCAATAGGCACTAAACAGCAAAAATGAGAGCTGACCTGTGAAGGACTCCCATCTTTCCAGAGCCAGGGATGAGCTTGCAAAGGAGAAAAAGGAGCAAATGTCAACACAGGAGGAAACTAGGAGAGGCACGAGTCATGGGAGCCAAGGGAAGGAAGTGTTTCAGGAAGCACAGAAAGCCTATGTGGGTGACCCTG
Organism: Ursus maritimus; assembly: GCF_017311325.1. NCBI lineage: Eukaryota > Metazoa > Chordata > Mammalia > Carnivora > Ursidae > Ursus > Ursus maritimus. The sequence continues at coordinate 37,315,363 of NW_024424564.1, forward strand.
GCAAGTGGTCTCATGTATCAACACAGGGATATACTCCCGAAGGTTTAGTGGGCTTGTTGGCACACATAATTTTTTATTCCTTCCTGGTAATGGTCTCTACCCAAATGCAAGTTCATCTCTTCCCAAACAGGTGGTCCAGTTATCACTGTTAGTGCCTATTTCAGAGAGGGAATTAAGGCACAGAAAATCCAAGTTTAAGAGACGTCTAGGAGTGAAATAACAATCTTCTAGGGACGGACATGTGAATACACTTGGTCTGAAGCCACCAGGCACCGCCTCCAACTCCACCCCCCACTCCCCACTCTTCATCTCATTCACTAGGTTCTACCCTCCCTGTGCTTTCAGCCCCAGACTGTAGCCCCTTTCTTCCCACCCCTTAACCCTTGCAGTGCTGCTGCTCTGCCTCCATCTCCACCCTCAGGCATGGCTCAGGACGGTCACTCATTCCTCTGACCACAGTTTACTAATGCTTCCTCAGAAGGCGTCCCTTCCCCGAGCCTCTCTCTGTTTTTCCCTTTTATGCTATCACAAACATAATATGTAAATAAATAACAAATATAAAATAGCATTCTTCTTATTCCCTGTTCTTTGCTTGGTACCGTGTATCTTACTCATGCTTCTATTTGCTAATGAAGGTGTCTTATTTCACCTTCAACCCCTGGTAGGCAAGTATGTGTTCACCATGGTAGATCAATTACCTACCACCTTGAAGTTATTAAATGAATGAACATAAAAATGTGTTCATCACAAGCCAAGGGAGCCCAACATGATGCTCTTGCTCAAGCCTGACCTAGAGAGGAAAACGTTCTTGAAGATTACTGAAGCTTCATTTATAGTCACTTCCACCAGCCCCTCTCCAGTTCTGCCACTCTCCCATCCCCATAGCAACCCACATATTAAAAGAGAAATTTTCTGAAGCTTGTACTCTGACTCTTCATTTAAGTAATATGTGCGTGTGTGTGCGTGAGTGTGTATGTGTGTGTGTAGAGGGGAGTCCGTACAATCCATTGAGCAGGACATGGAGTCAAGATCAACACTGTGCTCTGAGCTCTCGTGTGACTGAGAATTTACTTATTAGTCAGGCTGGGTTCCTAACTGGGAGATGGGGCTGGGGTAGGGCTGGGGTAAAGGATGTAAACTCTTGGGATTGATTATAGAAACATGCCTCAAGTTAGACATGTTCATGCTAAATTCCTAGCAAAGAATGGGAAAAGGAGCGTATTCCAAGTGTTCTGCCTCTGAGTTCACTCCAACAGCATCTGAATATTAGACCTCCTTGTGAACGACGTTGGGCTCTGGAGCACCTGTTTTCTCCAGCTTGCGCTTGCTGGTGCTATTCAACGAGTTCAGAAACAAAGAATAAAAAAAAAAAAAAAATAAGACTAAGTTCACATGGAGAAGAACCTTGGGCATCTTACTCAACAAAGTATAGCCAACAGTTCACAAAGTGCCTGGCTTGAAGTAGATAGTCCTGGAGGAAGCATTAATAAAGAGGCAGGGAAGAGGAGGCCAATGATGGTGCGTCACTGAGCACCTGAGACAATCACATTGGGGAGCTCGGGGAGACCATCCTCAGAGGCATCTCAAAATTATTCGCCTTCCCCAGAGGGGAGGAAGTTAAGGTGTTTATCCTTCAATTCCCAACCACTTAGCCTGCTTTCAGGGGGCCAAGAACAGACCCTTAAGTGGAGATGACTCCTACAGGCATGCACTGGAATGGTTAGTGCCCGGGGGTCATGGGGAGGGCACCAACAGGATCTGTTATGGGGAAAGAGAAAAGCAGAGTGAAGAGCAAGATGAAGAGGAGAACACAGAAACAACTCTCTGTGTGTGCACACAGAGTAATATCTGTTAATAATTTTTAAATAGTAAATAGAAACACCTCACAGTCAACCCATCTATACAACTCCTCTCTCCACCTGAAATAAGCACTTCTACATTTATCAATTTATAAAGATTTAAAGACTGTTGCTTCTCGTGCATGGATTTTTAATTAGAGCAACACAATATAAAACACTTATAAATAAAAATGGATTCATAGAAGAGAAACTTCCCTCAAGGGCTAATAAGTATGATAAATACATGAAAAGGTACTCTACCTCACTGGTAATCACGGAAATGTATATTAAAACAATGAGATACCATTTTTCGGGAGAAATATTTGGGGAAATATTAAAAATATTAGTAATATCCAGTACTGACAAGGATATGTGGGAATAGATATTGTCATGCTTTGCTATTAAAAATTTGAATTACTAAAAAAAATTTCAAGTTACAACA
>NW_024424564.1:37317649-37379102 GCF_017311325.1 Ursus maritimus
AGGGAAAGAAATGTAGCAGTATACACTAAAATTAAAAACATGCATACCCTTTGGTTCTTTCTGGAGTCTCTCCTGAATAAATAAAAGCACCAGAATATAAAGATATTTATACATGGATGTTTAGTGTGGCATTGTTTGAGCAAAAATATTAATTCCATTAATGTAAAAAAAGAGAATTTGTGGTCTATCCGTACTAGTAAAAGTAATGCTGTATGTATTCATTTTAAGCACTATTCATGGTACGGTAAGAAAACAAGTTGTACTATGATGTATATAGCTCATTCCATTGAAGTTTAAAAAGGTGAGAGGATAGGGCTTCCATATGTATAGATATATTTGTATGTGACAGAGAAAGGTATGGAAGGATATATTTCAACTGTTACTGTTACCTTGAGATCTGAGGCGGGATGATATTTGTGGTCAAGGAAATCCTGCAGAGGAGAATGTTGACTTTTTCATTGTGTTGTTGCCTTGTGGCAAAAAGCAGGCATCTTTTTTGAGATTTGAAAAGAAAATCAAATAAAGTGTGAGGAAAAAAACCCTCATTGTTGGCAGGACTGTTGAGCAGCAGATATGTTGACAGGAAATTGGGGGCCACAGAAATCAGTGGAATCATTGTTGAAAGGAGCTGAGCCGCATAAACAAATTTCTTAGAATAAATGATACTCACTTTGGGAATATGTTTCTTAAAGAAAAAGCTACCTCTCCCTTCTTTATTAATTCTTTTATTTTTTAAAAAAGTGTATAAATTTTTCTTCAATAATGCAATAGAAAAAACCCATGGCTAAAAACCAGGGAGTAATTAAGCAAACCCATTTAATGTACTAAGTACATTGCGACAGAATCATAAAGCCCAGAACTAGCTATATAGTGTGCCTGTGATTGAGTCCTGGGTCTATTGCTTGCTGGCTGTGTGACTGTAAGCACGTCAGTTAATTTCTTTGGGCTTCAGTTTCTTCATCTTGAAATGGGGATAACAATAGTATCTAACCAATAGATTTGCTTTGACTGTTAGATAAGATATGCATGTCCTTGTGGTTATGACTACTACTACTTTATAAATTCATAAAATAAATGACCAAATGAATAGACAAATGGAGAACTCTGTATGAGCTACAGCTAAGTGAAAAAGTGGAGCAGGACATGTGTGCTTTAGACTAGTTATATAAAAAATGATTTACACAATGATTAATATAAAAAGGACAAAAAATGTGTAAATGCTAGTAGTTGGTATTTTAACATGGGTTTATTTGCCTCTTTAATTTTATTGACTTTTTACTTTCAGGTTTGTTAATTACATAATAGCAAAAATACATATATAATATTGAAAGCTGATTTAAGAAACAAAATTTCTTAGAAGTTTTTCCTTTGACAACAAAAATAATGTTTTTGTTTTGTTTTGTTTTATACTTTTGTTTTATTTTATTTTTTTAATAATATTTATTTTGTCATGTTAGTCACCATACAGTACATCCCCAGTTCTTGATGCAATGTTCCATGATTCATTACTTGCATATAACACCCAGTGCACCATGCAATATGTGCCCTCCTTACTACCCATCACTGGCCTATCCCAATCCCCTACCCCCCCTCCCCTCTGAAGCCCTCAGTTTGTCTCCCAGAGTTTTTTTTGTGGTGTGCTGGGGACAAATGTTTATGATGTCTCTCCCCACACCCCTTCACACACACACACACACACACACACACACACACACACACACACACAGAGAATATTCCCATTGTTCCAGGCTTCTCATCCAGCTGTGGCTGGCAGTTGCAGTCTTACCAAAACAGTTTTCTAGGACTTATTGCCAGAAGGAGTAAGGTACAGGCTGGTGGAGGCATTTGAAGCAGGTCCACTCAGAAGGAGATTGGAGAACAAGGAATGCACAGATATGAATCTATGTAAGAAAACTATATAAGCCTGGTTATTTTTAAGAAAAGAAAAAGTGAGGAAGCCTGAGTTCCTTAGCAGAGCAGATAAGGCCCCTCAGAATCTGGCTCAGCCTCCTTGTTCGTCTCTGCCCTTGGCATCGTGCAGGCTCCACCAGGCACCTTTGCGCCAGCCCCACCCGCCTTCTAGCCAACCTGAACACAGCACGATGTGTATGCCTCCGTGCCCTTGCTCTGGCTGCTTTCTCCGTCAGGAATGTCCTTCATACCCTCCAGGGTTCCTCTGGAAAACTTTCCCTAATTATTTTCTTGTTTCCCATAGAAGATGGAACTACTGTCCACTGTGCCCAGCACTGCATACATTTCTCCACCAGACCACCTACCATCCTGTACTGTAACTATTTGGCTCCATATTGTGATGCCACCAACGAGATTATAATCCCTACCCATTTTTTACTCCTCTTTCACCCTGCATAGTCACTAGTAAATAACAGGCCTCCAAATCTGTTGGTTGGCAAAATCCATGGGGAATGAAAACCCAGAAAGAAAATTGGGTATTCAGTGACATCTAAGGACAACTTAATTCAACACCTCACTATTACACAACCAACTCTAACACAGAATTAGGCGTAAACATAGGTCATGTTCAGATGTCACCCAAGGAGTTCTAGTTAGAGGAAGCACAGAAACAACCACGATAATAATTTCACCTAATTTATCACTGCCTTCCATGAGTTCAAGCACAGTAATAAAGACCACTTGCTAGCAATTTCCTTCTTTTCTTCTCTCTCATTTTTTAAAAGATTTATTCATTTATTTCAGAGAGAGCGTGGGGGGATGGGCAGAGGGAGAGGGAGAGAGAGTCTGCTTAAGACTCTATGCTAAGCGTGGAGCCCGACGTGGGGTTGATCCCACCACCCAGAGCCAAAGTAAGAGTCAGATGCTTAACTGACTGCACCACCCAGATACCCCACTTTTCTTCTCTCTTTTCCTTTTTTCCTTCCTATCCATTTCATTCACACAACAAATTTTGACCGAGCACATAGCACCATGCTACCACGTTTAGCACGAGGCTATGGGGGTACAAGCATTAATAAGATGTAATTCCTGCAACATTTAGATTTAGAATCTTGCGTTATCATTTAACCATAGAATGAACGTTGGGGAAAGCAACCTCTATGACTCAGTTTCCTCATCTTTGAATTGACCTAGCTTTTCTTTCATCAAGCAAGAATCCTTCATTTTTTAGGGCTTTGGGCAGAGGGAGAATTCTCTTTGGCAAGGCAGAGAGGAAAGGAAAATTGTAGATACTCTTACATGACTTTTTTTTTTTTTTTTGGTCCCATCACAGGGATGTTTGGCAACCTGCAGGAAGGAATGTGTCGGAGTCAAATGGAAGAGGAGAACCAAGTTAGCAGCAGTAAGGCATGTGAAAGGAGTAACAACAGCAGGTGGGTTGCCAGGATGGAAAGGAGAAAGGGGTGACCTAACCACCTGACTGTAACAGAAAATATCTTTTTTACTCTATTGACATAGCTACTGGATGTTACTAGTATGGTAGAATTTGCACAGCTTGTGAATGAATTCTATCCATAGGTATAAGATAATCTGGTATGTTTGGAGATCTTATTGCTTAAATCTTTAAGTATTATGTGTGAAAGTGAATTATTGAAGAATTGTATCAGCAACAAACATATCACTGAATTGTGCTCAATATATATATATATGAACAAGCTGGTATTGAGCAGGGGAGATAAAATGAAAGACTGAGGGTGTTCGCTTATATTTTCTCCAAGCTTCAGACTATGGGCTTGGAACCAGATCTCACCTCCACCAGTTACTACCTGCGTAACTTGGGCGAAAGGAGCTCCTTCATCTGGAAAATGAGGATGATAATACTACCTTCCCCATAGGCTTGTTGCACTCACACGTAGTAAAGAGTAATATTACATTAGCCCTCTTGAGATGGAGAGTTGAAAATGGTTTTCTTCTTATATTAGATGTTTTGATGAAATAGAACTTGAGTATTACAATTAAATCCGAATGGGATGAGGATAGAAAGCAAAGGGGCTAGGAGAACTTCTCATTTGGATGAGTTGTAATTAGCTTGGATAAGAGAATCATGATGTATTACGAGGAAAGAGAGCACTGCAGAAGTTCTGCCAGGTCTCCGCGGAAACCGTTAACACTTCGTATTTCAGAAGTTAGACCTAACCCCATGAGTAAGGCAGTTTGAGCCTATATTTATAACTGCCTGGAAGTCTGTTGCTTAGATGAAAGGTCCTTGTTCATTTGGGATCGAAGTCAAGTTCAGGTCAATGAAAAGAAGGGGGAAAAGGCTCTAGGTAGCTGCTTCTAATCTAGGATAGGGCTTGGGATCTATGTTTTAATGTGTTACAGAGATATTTTCCAGAGCAGATACTGAGTAATGTTGAACTTGAAGAGAAGTTAGTATTACCCAACTAACCACAGAGTGGCTTGTTTTTTAATCTTAAGGTGTTTTTCTCACTCCAGAAACCAATATTGTACTGTATGTTAACTGAATTTTTTTCTTAAAAAGTGTTTTTCTCTGTATTATTATTTAAAACTTATTCTCCTGTAGGAAAGTCTTGAAGGCTTGAATATTCCTGAATTGCTTACCGGCAAGGGAAAATGACTTTGGGCATGTGTTCTTGGTAGTGCTGTTTTTCTTTTTCTAAATTCAACTCCCACCAGTACCCAAGGCAGTACTCTGAGGACAAAGTTGGCTAAAACCAAGTGTAACCAGAGTTAGTGACATTTCCTTACTGTACCTGTCAGCAGCCATATCAGATGCCCACTCTGTTTCATCGGTCCTATCAAATGCCCCCTTAAGCAGATGATTATAAATGCCATGAGAAGACGGGGCTAACATGCGTTTGGGAATGTTACCGGTTTTTAGGAGAAAGGCAGACCAAAAGAATGGAAAGGACGCCCACCCATTAGCTTTTTGGTTGGAGTTTCAAAGTTGCTTTAGATTTGGGGCACTTGAAACACTTCACTCCCATCTGCAGTGGGATAAGGCAAAGAGAGGTTCTTTGTTCAGGGTTCAAGTACTCTTGTGACCGTCCCAAAATAACTCCGAGTGTAATACAGTGGGGTCTCATGTAGCAAAACCCTCAAGCCTCCAGCTCTCTGTCATTGTCACCCCAATTGCTTTCTCCTCCTTTCTTAGGCAAGCCAGGCACTTGAATAAAATTTTCCGTCAACACTCAGGGTTGCATAAACCCCTGCTTTTTGCTTTTCCAAGTCCACTAGGAGCCTCCCTGTCGGTTAAAGAGAAAGTACATAAGCCGGACTTATTAAGTACTTCTCTAAATAAGTTTTCCTAGTGGCTTACACTGTTCTTCATGCAGATTCAAACCAGATTAAGTCAATCTTCCCAGTTGGTTTCATTTCACCAAAGGATCTTATTTTCTTAATTGGCCAGATTTTGCAAGAATTGTCATATTTGCAACCAGCCCTTTATTTACGAGGCCCCGTGTGCCACTCTTCGACATGTATTTATTCCATCAGCCAAGTTATTATGCTGAGTTGAGCATTAAAGAAATCTGATCGTTTCCTTGGTCTCTATTTTGGAAGATGCTAGAGTTTTATCCTTAGTGACGGCATGAAAACAATATTTAAACTAGGTTAACAAAGAGAAGGGGCTGAGATGGGAGGATAAAACCGTGAATGCTTTGTTTGAAATTACCTCAAGATGCAGCGTACGAAATGAAAAGGAGTGTCTTTAAAACTGGGCAGTTTCTGGAGTTATTGTAATGTGGCACAGAAAAGCAGCACATAAAACGTAAAGAACAGTGTGAAACCAATACCAAAAGGAAGGAAATATACCAACAACACTGAATAGTCGAGTAGAGGAATTTCAGGTGATTAATTTTTTTCTTTTGTATATCATGTGGGATTTTTTCCCCCTCTATTTCTATAGCTTTTCTATAGCTGCATGATTTTACACAATCTTTGCTATTTCATGCAGAGGTTTTTTGTACAATAAATTCCTAGAAAAGGAAGTGCATATGTAAATCAAAGTTTTTAAAAAGGGCATAAACCATTTTTATTTTAGAAATGTATAAATTTAAATAATAAAATATTACGTAGCTAAATATTGCAAATTTCTTATTTTCCTTTAAAAAATCATTTGTGTGTGTGTGTGTGTGTGTGTTTTTATCCTGGTTACAAATGGGACATGGTATAAAAACTGTCACTACTTTGTTGAATAATCCTCCATATAATTATAATTTACAAAACAGGATCACATTATATATATATATATATATATATATATATATATATAAACATGTATGTACATATATATGTATATATATAAACATGTATGTACATATATATGTATATATATGTATATATATATATATATATATNTATATATTACTGTTCTGCTTGCTTATTTCCCCCTGATATATGTCAAACACAGTGCTCCATGACAAACTATTTAAATCTACTTCTTTCTTTTTGATGGCCATAAGTTCCTTTGCATGTGCCCTCTCATTGTGTAGCAGAAACATATAATATCATAATATATATATAATAATATATAATATATAATCAGACTCCCATTACTGGACCCGTGGCTCATTTTCTTAGTAATTGCAAACAGTGCCACAAAAATATCCTTTTACATAATCTTTACCGTCTTGTGCACAGAGTTTTGTAGAGTAAGTTTTTAGAAATGGAAACGTGGGTTTCCGAAGCAGGCTGGGGAATGTGCTCGACAGCCTTTCCAACTTCTCATGACCACAGGAGGCTGATTGGTATATGCTATAACCAGCTTCTGCACACTGTATTGTCTGAAAAGACAGTAAGTTTTGTTGGAAAAATGGAAAGTGTTCGGTTTCCTCACCAGTAGATGGCACCTCGTCTTCCTTTATATTGACTGACATCCCCCCTAACTTCCACGCATTCCCGACGTGTCACTGAGCCTGCACGAACAAAGCGATGATCACATCCCGTACAAATGCTCCTGCCTCGTTCCACTTAGCCCATGTTTGTATTGTTCTGGTTCCAAGATGCTGAGACTTTAAGCCCGAGGCTCTAACTTGAGCAGGAAGAGTTTATTTTGGGATGAAGAATCTTCCCCCATAGGAGGGCTGCTCCACCAGTGTCTCTAGTTCTCTGTCTTTAGAAACTGGGAAATTCTGGAGGGGGGATCTTTTTTTCAATCTGCAGAGCTGTCCCTTTCTCTCACAAAATTTCAGACTCATGTGTTGGTCGCTCAGTTTATAGAGGGGAACAGAGTTACAGGGACGTGGAGAGGTCACGAAGAGCGATTTCAGTCCATTATGCTTGGGGAAAGGACTCTATAAATCTCCTTAGGTATGCAGAGTTGATGGGATAAATATATACAAAGTGTACATTTCATCAAACCTATAAATATGCATGTTTAAAATGGCCAAGGAGGAAGGAACAGCAAACTCTAGTTTTTAAAAATGTGATGACACATCATTTTGTTTGGGTAGAGGCAGCAGTGTCTTTTAAAATCAATGTATCAGAAAAGCTCAGGGTTAGAGTTTAGTATTTTACTTTCTTTAAAAAAAAAAAGCCATTTCAATCAAAGCTACTGTAAAGTTTTTCCTACCAAAAAACCCCCATGAATATGACCTTGAATAAACCTTGAAAAGAAATATAAGAGAGAACTGGAAATGTATGATTTCCCTTTTCTGTAAATATGGAAATGTCCCGACAGAGTTCTTGTCTCTCTTAAAGAACAATTCAAGCACGTGGGATTTTCTCAGAATAGATAAGAAAGATGGGCTTTTGAGTTTGGCAGTAAAGGCAAGATAACAATTGATGACGCAGTTGACCAATTGCGCCATGTAGCACTGTGAAAATTCCACTTTGGTCCCTCTGGGGCCTATTTATACTCTGACGCGCGGGGTTTGCTCATCATCAGCATAACCTGCAAAAGTATAGTCCTTAAAAAAATATCCAGATCCTCTTTCTCTCCTTCTCCCATTTCCTTTTCAAATCAATTAGAAGATGTAAGGTTAGGGTCTTTTCTAACAGACTATTTCATAAACCATCGGGTGACGTGGACCAGTAAGATACAAAAATGTCTTTGTTTTGTTCTAAGTGAGCTGGACGTACCATTGACCCCTCCCCTGGAGATTTCATGATATTGATATTGAGGGGGAAATAGGTGGTGAATTTTCACACATTTTATGAAGTTCTGTAATAGAGAATTGTTAGATCATTGCTACTTGACGAAGAAGCTGAAGTGTCAGCAGCCACGAAAGAAAAAATAGGCCTTTTGAAGTTATAAAGCTAGTGAGCAAGGAGGTGTTTATAATTCCAGTGGCCTTTCAGGAATACCCCCACTGTGAAAGGGGAAAAAATCCTTTCTTTGGACCAATCAACTACACGGCTCGGTCCTTAAAAGTCTGGCTGTTGAGACCTGTGGTGATTAACTTGGCTGTACAGGTTAATCACCTGGGAGAATGTGAATTTAAAAAAAAAAAAAAATCCTGGGGTGCCTGGGTGGCGCAGTTGTTAAGCATCTGCCTTCAGCTCAGGGCGTGATCCCGGCGTTCTGGGATCGAGCCCCACATCAGGCTCCTCCGCTAGGAGCCTGCTTCTTCCTCTCCCACTCCCCCTGCTTGTGTTCCCTCTCTCGCTGGCTGTCTCTCTCTGTCAAATAAATAAAATCTTTAAAAAAAAAAATCCTGATGCTGGAGCTCAGTCCCACGCACCCCGATTAAATCTGCATGTGGGCCTGAACGAGGCCGTGAGAGGCCAGGTACAGGTATTTTTTTCCAAGTTCTCCAGGAGATTCTGATGGGTAGCAGGGCTGCAAACCACCTAAATCTGAAAGAGATTTTCTGTTTCAAATTCCCTGAGCAACTTGCAAGCATCTGCTTAGAACATGACATTTTTTCCTCCCTCAGAAGGGGGCAACTGGACTGTAATAACCAGGACAGTTGGGGGAGAGAAGAGAACCTGACTTGTGTAAAGATACCCACGGAAATTATTTAAAGAAAGTGAACTTGTCTTACTGAGGGTGCCTCACGGCTACTATTTATGACGTTGTGCTTACTGAGGTCTTTTGCTCCCTTCAGAACCAGTTTCCCAAGAAAGGATGAAGCCAGACAGTTGGCTTCCTCTGCTGTCTTGCCCTCTCCCCTATTTAGTAAGCCCTCAAAATGTGCGCCTGTGACACTTTCAAGTGGAGGACATTGTTGGTCAAACGGAGTTCTCCTACTTGAGGTGATGGGGGCGTGTCTTAACCATTTCTTCCCCGCTTTCTGTGGCTGACGAACAGGAGAAGCAAGAGCCCACAGCAGTTAAAGGGTGGGTATTGTCGAGAGACCACACAAGTTGAAATTCTGACTCTTCTACTTCCTAAATATTTATATATTTGGATAAATGACTCAATTTCTCTGAAACGTGTTTTTTTTTCATCTGTGAAATGGTGCTGATAATTTCAGGAATATTGGAAGAATTAAGTGAAATAGTGAATGCAGAATCCTTAGTAAAGGATTAAGTGGAATAATCTACGCAAAACGCTCAGCATAGACCTTGAGTTAGATACCACATCTTAAGTAGTCAAAAATAATAGATATTACTCTCTTTTTAACAAAAGATTTTATTTATTTATTTGAGGGGGGTGCACGAGCACAGGAAGGGAGGCAGAGGGGCAGAGGAAGAAGGAGAAGCCGACTCCCCGCTGAGCAGGGAGCTCCATCCCAGGACCCTGAGATCATGACCTAAGCTGAAGGCAGACACTTAACCAACTGAGCCACCCAGGCGCCCCTAGGTATTACTATCTTAACTATCTTTATCCAACTCTACTTAACTGACTGGCAAATTAACCACCTCTCTTTACTTTGTCTAGAAACACGTCCTGACTGATGCCCTAGCTCCCTGGAACACTCTCCCTTAACGACACGGGCTTATCTCTCCGATCAGTGGAGTGATAACCTTATCAAGAGTATTGTTTGTTCCCAAACTTGTTTATGCCAGTTATACTTGTCACTGGAATTTAATTAAATGTTAAGTAAACAGATGAAATATGAATGTGGAGAGTCATTTCTGTAATAACTAGGTGGAATGCATAAATGAATTCCAATTGTAAAAATCAATGTCAAAGTAAGGGGCCAAACCATGAACCGTAAGACTTAGAAAATGGTAATAATCTGGGGCGCCTGGGTGGCACAGCGGTTAAGCGTCTGCCTTCGGCTCAGGGCGTGATTCCGGCGTTATGGGATCGAGCCCCATATCAGGCTCCTCCGCTAGGAGCCTGCTTCTTCCTCTCCCACTCCCCCTGCTTGTGTTCCCTCTCTCGCTGGCTGTCTCTATCTCTGTCGAATAAATAAATAAAATCTTTAAAAAAAAAAAAAAAGAAAGAAAATGGTAATAATCTAAAAGAATTCTAGGACTAAGTTTTGGCTCTGCTTTTGAGAAACAAATGTTGGAAATCCTATGGATGTCATTTATGTGATAAATATAACAAATATCTCTAGGCAGTATATCTAAAAAAGAAAAAGACTTAGTCTTATACCAAAAGATGGTTGACTGTGCACTTGTAAAGTTTACATTAAAATATTGGTACATATCATTTAAAAAATTATCAGATTTTTTTTGATTAACCTACCACCTTACCATGTTCAATAAAGAAGCTTTTAGTAAATTATTATTTCCCAAGGATTTCACACTAGGAGAAAGTGGGGAAAGGTGATTTCATTTCCTGCAGGCAACCTCTTTCCAGTCACAATTAGCCTGAGATAGGTAGTCAGTTTTTTCCTCTGGTTTTTGTGTAATTATAAAAAACTTCAGACAGAAGAATATGATAATGAACCTTCATTTTATAGGTATAATGATCCATCACCCAGTTTCAAAAAACTATCAACTCACAGCATCTTTTTGATTTATATTCTACCAACTCCCCTGCTTCCTGTATTATTTTGGAGCAAATCCTGTATTCTCAAATCTGATTTTTTATGTAACTAAAATACTTTATTTTATTGTTTCCATTTAGGAAATATTATTGAAGTATAGGATGCATGTGGAAAAGTGCATATACCCTAAGTATACAGCTCAATTTTCACAGACACAATGCATTTGGTGTAACTAGCATCTAGATTGAGAAACAGAATATTGCAACTTCTAACAGCATAGATTAGCTTTGCCTGTTTTGTTCTTCATAGAAGAGTATAGTATGTTCTCTCTGTGCCTTTTGCTTCTCTACAGTTTTGTTTGGCTTTAGGTTTGTGACACTCATTCATATCATTTATTCTCATTGTCGCTAATGTGTCATGGCTTATCCCTTATAGTGGTGGTGAACAATTGGATTATTTCCAGTTTTTTTTTATATTATGACAAATGCTGTTATTTATCTTGTCATGTGCATAAAAAATGCATTTCTGTTGGGTATACAACTAGGAATGGAATTGCAGGGTCACATTCAGCTTTTGTAAATATTGCCAAGCATTTTTCTAAGTTGGTTGTCCTAGTTTAAGTTTTTAAGTGTTTGTTTTGTGGTGTTAGTCTGGGAGGTTCAGAACCCATCCACATGGTCCTGAGGAGCAGAAGGGCCTGTGTGGGAAAGTTCTTAATCTATAAGGGAAGGTCTAAGAGGCTCTTAGATACCATATCTGAACCTCTTCCCTCTTTAGTAACTGTCTTTGGAGAAAGTGTTTAATTCCCTAGTTGGGATTAGAGAACAGACCAAACTTCATGGGAGATTGCTAACTAAGGTCCTGTGTGGAGGCCCCAGGATCACATACATGCAAACCACAGCATTTAAAAAATGTTATTGGAGGTTTAGGTCATTTATGTAATATAAGTTTGGGATATGACTCTGTAGATCTTCTACTTGGGAATATGTCCCAGAAGGCAACTCATATACAAATAGAGATACATGGATGTAACAGGAGACTTGGTCTAGATGTGCAATGTGATAATCTCCCTTTGTCTTTAAGAAGGTAAATGACCATGGTGTTATGGTAGAAATAGACTTGGTAGAGCTTGCAGGATAGTGGGGACAATGTGAAATCAAATATTCTGGCTTGGATGACTGGGTTGGTGGTAGAGCTACTAACCCTGGTAAGGAATATGGAAGAAGCAATAGCCGTGCTCTGTGGCTAACGCAACTTCGACCAACCAACTCTGAACCGTGCTAATCAGATGTTTGCCTTTGGTGTTTCTTCAGCTCTTAAGATATGGGCATAGGTTTCTCATTCATCCCTAAAGACTTTCGGCCTTGATATAATTTGAAGATACATAAATGTTTTTCTTCTTAACTTCAAAGACTTAGAAGTTGGGGCGCCTGGGTGGCTTAGTTAGTTAAGCGTCCAACTCTTGATTTCCGCTCAGGTCATGATCTCATGGATGTGAGATGAGCCCCACACCAGGCTCTGAGCTGGCAGTGGAGCCTGCTTGGGAGTCTCTCTCTCCCTCTGTCCCTGTGTCCCTCTTTCCCCTCCCCCCACCCCAGGCTCACACAAGGACTCTCTTTCTCTTTCTCAAACAAACAAACAAAAAACCCAAAAAAACTTAGAACTTGACAAAGTCCTAAAATATGAAAATATTTCCTTATTTTGATTTATGGAAACTAAGGACAATATACCCTTCAGGAATATTAAGATGATGCTATCACTTTGTCTGATCTGTGGTCCTACCTCATGGAATCATTCTATTGATACATTCCCTCAAAATTAAGATACAAAGACCCTTACTTGTGGATCTTTCCATGTCATAATCAATAGATAGACATTCTGAAAGTCCATTGCAGACTTTGCTAATGGATCATTCCTTTTTCCTCACTTAGCCCAAATGTTACTCAGAGTCCTTGAAGTACTGTTGCAGGTGACACTACGGAGATCTGTGAAGTGAGCCTACAGAGGGAATCTCTTCGTCACCCTCTTTTTCATGCTAAAGGAACATTAAACAACTAAAGATTAGCAGAAATATCTTTTCAAAGGAAAGATGATCACCTAAATTTATTTGAGGGGGTATAGTTTAATGGTTAAGACCATGGATTCTGGGGGCCCCTGGGTGGCTCATTCTGTTAAGTGTCTGACTCTTGATTTTGACTCGGCTCATGATCTCAGGGTCCTGGGATCAAGCACCGCATCAGCTCCCTGCTCAGTGGGAAGTATGTCTTTCTTCCCTCTGCCCCTCCCCCTGCATGCCCTCACTCTCTAAAATAAATAAATAAATCTTTAAGAAAAAATAAAAGACCGTGGATTCTGGGAAACATGCCTGCTTTCAAGTACTTGCTCCACTTCTTACTGTGAACTTTGGAAATTTTTTAATCTCCTTGTACCTCGGTTTCTTCATCTTAAAATGACGATAACAGTGTTACCCCTCTCAAAGAGTTTTTTAAGAATTAAATGAGATAATACATGTAAAATGTTTAGCAAGATGTCCAGGACAGTATAAATGTTTACTAATAAATAATGAGGATGGGTTCCCTGAGTTTTCTGGGAGACAGCTGAGGGAGGAAGCACACCTTCACCGGGAAGGCAAACTGAGGGCACAGCAGGACAGCAGCAACAGTCAGGGCAGCTGAGCAGGCCGGAGTCTTTTCAAACAAAGGCACGGGGCAGAAAATAAATCTGAGCCCCAGAATCCCATCTCAGAGGCCCCATGGCTGCAAATAGCAGCTGCAGCTGCAGACCAAGGCTGGCTGTTACATGTCCACAGTGTGAAAGGACTCACGGTGACAAACCCATCTTTTCCATCACACCCACACACACAGCGTCAGCAATCCCTCATAGGAGTCAAGTCTGAATATTAAGCGGCCATTTTTAGTAGAATATAGCAGCCTGACTTCTAATACAGGCTAGATGAGAAAGAGGGCTTGGCAAATTTTGTCAAGTGATGAGATGTTCTGGTATCTACCGTAGGTGATTTTGAATCATTTCGCTGCTAGGAATAACCTCTTCCACCTGTGAAACACTGAGCAGGTCCAGACACCGTGCCAGGGACTTCACATGTGTTAGCTCATTTAATCCTCCCACATAGGGAGGTGTTGTCACTGTCCCCGTCTAGATCTCGAAAGGGGGCCAACAAAAGATGGAGGAACCTAAGGCTCAGAGGGGAAATACTTCGCTCAATATTAGAAGATTCTAAGTACAGGGCCAAGATCTAGACCCAAGTCTGTCTGGTTCCAGCATCTCATCTGTTTAACATGTGTCTGCGTGGCCTTGAAATTGCAATGATATCTTGCTCACAAATTATTCCATGTGTATATTTCTTGTTACCTAAAATAGTCCCCTTTGGGATGAAGCAGGCTGCACTTGTTTGTTTTCTATCTCCTAGTTTTCAACACATAGTAGAAGGTGAGTAGATACTTGCTGATAGATTTCGAACAATGTTATGATGGGACAGGGGAATGGGAGGAATTGGTCAGATCCCATGGCATCCCTCGAAGTCACTTTAAAAAAAAAAGAAAGAAAGACTTGCCTCTCAGACCAGATACGTTTATTTTTTTCAGCTGCAAATTACTAAGTGTCTGCTGTAGGCTTTAAATATGATTAAGACAAGATCCCGCCTCAAGAATACTATAGTCTAGACGAAGTATTGCAAGTTCAAATGCCCACCTGGACTAAGCATGTAGCACAAATGATTGAAGTGGCCCAGAAACAAACTGGGGTGGCCCCTATGAGCTCCACCATATTGTTTCTATCTGGACCAAATATTTCCAAGGGAAGCCATACATTCATATTTTATATGATATTTATATTTTTTTGGTATGAAACAAGTATGTGGGCCAAGCAAAATTCATCTGCAAACTGGGTTTAGCTCATAGGCTATCAGGTTGAGATCTCTGGCTTAAGCAATAAGACACATAAATAAGGACAATAGGAGGTAGACAAGACTGTAATTACTGGGCAAAGATTGTGCATATTCAGAGAAGTCAGAGGTCATTTCCAGCTGGAGCACCAGAGAAGACTCTTTGGAGGAAGTTACCTTTGGGTTTATCCTTCCAAAGTGGGTCAGCTTTGGAGCCACTGTGATAGGTAGGAATGCTGCTTCAGCTGCTGGGAACAGTAGGAATGAAGATCTGTAGATGGGAAGCGATGGGTCAAGGTTAGGGACCTCTGAGTTACATTACACTCTACTTTGTTTTTCGTTTTGCTTCGTTTTTAGTTTCTTACTGAAAATAAATGTATTGGACATGCCATCTACAGTCATCGAACTTAGGAAAAATTTTGTGTGTTTTCAATAAGCACTGTAAGCACAGAGAAGGAGATACGGAGGCTGGAAATTGTTAGGGTCCATGAATTAGAGACTTTGAGGCAAAGGAACTCTCACTACTTGTAGTCTCCTGCATGGCGTGTGGTAGGACATGAAGCTTAAAAGAACATCTGAGTCTTGGAAGGGGTCCAGCAAAGGCACCAGGACTAATTTGGGAGATGAAGGGTATGTCTTATGAGAGGAGGCTTAGAGAGCTTAACATGCTTCTGCTTTAAAATAAGGCGGGTGAGCAGAGTTCTATTGATAGCCTGCAAGGCTTCCAGCGTGAACTTGTACTTGGTGTGAGATGAAATTCAAAGTCACACTAAGGAATGTCAAGAAGGCAGGTTTCTTTCTTTCTGGTTTCAAGAATGATGAGTCCAGGAACATTTTGTGTAAGAAGGTTTTAAAAATGGAATAGATTCCCATTGAGTATTTGGGGGGGAACATCTTCCATTTTATCACCATCTGTTCATTAGCAGGCTAAATTTAAAGATCGGTTATTCATAATATCAATTTATAATGTTGCGGGTAGAAACATCACTGTCCTCGTAGCTGTAAAGACACATAGAACAAATTTCACACACACGAAAGAAAGAAAGAAAGAAAGAAAGAAAGAAGAAAGAAAGAAAGAAAGAAAAATAAAATTCACTTTAGTCATTGCTTTGCAAAACTCTGCTAAAATTTTACAAATTCACGAAGCCTTCACCACCTTCACCACTTGTTCCTTCTTGTTTTGCATACAACGAGGCAGTTTGTGATGGGAGAACTGATGGACCTGAGAATGTCAGTAATAATTCTGTGGGGTCAGGCTTCACATTTTAAATTACTAGATAACCTGCTTTCTGTTGTATTTTGACTCATCTCATTTTGGATCCTGGACCTGTGCTTTTCACGACTTAGTTAAAACTCAATACTCTCCATAAAATATGCATGGGAAGGAAATGTAACAATTTTAGTAATTGTTACATCTCTAACGGGTTCAATTTTAATATTCAATACACATGGTAGGTTCAGAAATGGAACTTGGGAATGAGGTCAGAGATGGGTTCTGGGAGTCATTCACACAGTAATAGCTGAGAATGCGAGAGGGGATTAGCTCACCCAGGGAGAGAATGTACATAGAGAGCAGAGGGCTGGCAGCAGAATCTTGGGGAAAGCCCCCCACCCCAAAACCCCAAGGGCCCAGGCAAAGGAAGGGAGGAAAATCAGGGGGAGAGGCAGGGTCTGTTTCCTGCCATTTAGATCTCTGGGTCCCTTCTTCCTGACCACTGTCCTCTTCTGAAATGGGTCATTTAAACAAAGTCCTGAAGCTATTTTGCTCACATACCTTTTGCTATGAACTGAATTGTGTGCCTCCAAAATTCATATGCTAGGTCCTAAGCCTAAATTGATGTTATTTGGAGGTTGGGCCTTTGGGAGGTACTTAAGTTTAGATGAGGTCATGAGGATGGGATCCTCATGATGGGATTAGTGCCCTTGTAAGAAGAGGAACCAGAGCGACACCTGGGTGGCTCAGTCAGTTAAGCGTCCAGCCCTTGATTTTGGCTCAGGTCATGATCTCAGGTCATGAGATGGAACCCCATGTCTGCTCTGCGCTCAGCAGGGAGTCTGTTTCAGGATTCTCTCTCTCCCTCTGCCCCTCTCCCCACTCCAAAATAAATAAATCTTAAAAAAGAAAAAGTGGCACCAGAGAGCTTGCTCTCTGTCTCTCGCTGCCATGTGAAGACACAATGAGAAAGCACCTGTCTGAATGTGGGGAAGAAGGCCTTCGCCAGAGCCTGACCACGCTGGTACTCTGGTTTAGAGTTATCTTCTCCAGACTCGTGAGAAACAAATGTCTGCTGTTTAAGATACCCAGTCATGGTATTTTTTTTATGGCAGCCTGAGCTGACTAATGCGCCTTCAAAGAAAATTTTGAACAATCTTTACAGATTTTCAAAGTCCTTTTTTTTTTTTTTTAAAGTAGGTCCACACCCAGTGTGGAATCCAGTGCTGGGCTTGAACTCACGACCCTGAGATTAAGACCTGAGCTGAGTTCAAGAGTCAGACACAGAGGCACCTGGGTGGTTCAGTCCAGTTAAGTGTCTGTGTCTTGATTTTGGCTCAGGTCATGATTTCAGGGTTGTGAGGTCAAGCCCTGTGTTGGGCCCCACACTGGGTGTGGAGCCTGCTTTCTTTCTCTCTCCCTTTCCCTCTGCCCCGACCCCCAACCCCCACACATGTGCGTGAACTCTTTCTCTCTTAAAAAAAAAAAAGTGTCAGATGTTTAACTGACTGAGCCACCAGGCACCCTTTTGCAATTTATCTTTAAAATTTTCTGTCGTAAGATAAATAGTTGCAAAGGGGCTCGATCTCAGGACCCTGAGAGCCAAAATCAAGAGTTACATACTTAATTGACTGCCCCATCCAGGCGTCCTACCTTAAGTTTAAAAAATTTTTTATCTTCTATTTCTCTGTCTCAAAATTATTTAATTCGAAATTTTTTAAAACTTTTTTTCTGTGACCACGGGGCTTTATAGTGTTAGCAATGTATTTGGAATTAAGTTATTGTTCCAAGTAGTATTTATACACAATTGATTAAAACAACATAAAAGATATTACTAGATAAGTAATTATTAAGCACAAAACAAAATTTTATTGGAAATGTATCCTATACGTGGAAAATACTTTTTTCCCAAATTATTTATTTATTCATAGTTGGAGATTATTTATTGTCAGAAAGGGACAGAGTTCGGTATCAATATCAGAGAGAATACTCCAGCCACAAAAAGCCACATACTATATGATTCCATTTATATAAACTATTCACAGGAAGGTAAACCCACAGAGACAGAAAACATATTGTTGGTTGCCGGGGCTGGGCAGAGGAGTGAGTAGAGAGTAATTACTTAATGGGGCTAAAGAGAAAATATAGCAAGTGAAAAATGTATGCTGCATCTATGAATAGATTCAGGTTTATATGCGAACTTAACATTAACTCTAGGTAACATTTCAGGTCAGTGGTAAAATAACAGTGAAATGGTGCTGGCATGAGTCCCTGTTAAGCTGGGGGGAAGGAACTCAAACAAGTTTATAGCCCCTAATTCACACAATAAAAATATTTTAATATTTAAAAATACTTGAAGAAAATTTATAAGAGTATTTGAGTAATTCTGGATGGAGAGACTTCTTTTCTTTTTAAAGAAAGAGAGGAAATCCAGAAGCCATAGAGGAAAAGATGACAGATTTGAATAAATATAAATTTTAAAAATTTGTTATAGCAAAAGACAACATAAAATTAAAAGGCAAAAAATGGGAAAATATTTGAAACATATATTACAGAGTTAATACCATTAATAAAAACTAAAAGATTTGAAAAAAACAATTCACAGAAAAAGAAACAGATCACCAATAAGCATGAAATATTGCTTAACTTTTTGGAAAAATAGAAACTCAAATAAGGAACAATAATCTCTCACACATTAAGTTGACAAGTTTTTGATTTTTTAATGATAACATCCAGGAGATGAGAAAACAGGCAATCTTGTATATTGCTGATTGACCTGTTGCATAGGCAACCTTTTTTGGGGAGAGTATACTAGTAAAAGTCTATTAAGAGTCAAACTATGCAACTGAACCAGCAAGCTCACTATTAAGAATCTTTCCTACTAATTTGAAAGTATCAATATTTAAGGTTAGAGTCTACTATGTTTACTACAGTATTAATTGTGGTGGTGAAACACTGAAAACAACCTAAAAGTCCATCAAAAGGAAAATTAATTGGAAAAAATAAGGCACACCCATACCATGAATGATTATTCAGTTATTAAAAAGATAGAGTTAGGTACATATATGTGTATATATACATACACACACAGACACACATATGCAGGCACACACACACATATATTAGTATGAAGGACTGTCTATGACAGGTTAAATGGAAAAAGCAAGCTGAAGAGTAATGCAAATAAAAAATAGATGAATAACTGCCTGTGTATGAATATGTAAATTTGAACTTTTATACACAAGGAAATTTAGACCTTAATCCACACCATGGAGTGAGAACAAGGTTGGAAAGAGGATGATGCTTATATTTATACTTCTCTGTGTTCTTTGGTTGGGGAAGGGAACATGACTGCTTTTGTTTTGGAAGATATGGCAAGGATTGATATTTGCTTGTCCAACTTCCGTTCTCTTAATTCTCTTTAGCAACAGAATTAAAGAGGCTAGAATCTGAGTTGCCACTGAGAATAAAAATCTACATTTCTCAGCTTCTTTTGTAGCCAAATACGGCCATATAATCAAGTTCTAGCCAATAGGATGTATTAGATGTTTTGTGTAGAGCTTCAAAAAAGTCTTCTTGAAATGGAGAAAGTGAATCCTTTTTTCTTTTTTCCTGCTGCCTGGAATGTGAACGTAATGGCCAGAGCACTAGCAGCCACACTAGGCCATGAAGTTACCTGGAGAATGGTGGAGCAGGAAGAAGGATCCTGGATTTCTGATGACTCTGTGGAACCACTATAATGACTCTAAACTAGTTATGTCTGGATTTGCTTTATGTGAGCAAGAAATTGTTTTATCTTGATTAAACTGTTGTTATTTTAGGGCTATATTCAACCAAATATAACCCTAAATAAAAAAAAAGAAAAACCAAAAAAAAAAAAAAAGCATTTAATAAAAGAAAAAAAGAGCCTTGTTGACCATTTTCCCCACTTCCTGAGAGTGATGTTGAAGATGAAGTCTGTAACCTACTAGATGGACATATAAGATCTGAAACAAGGGCTATGTGTTCCTAAAACAATACAGTCCTGGAAAAATTATACCTATCTACTTATTACTCTAATTTAAATCTTACTTCAACCATCTTATACACGTCACAACCATTTATCCTAGAATTTGTCCATACTTTCAATTCCTCCAATAAGTTTTTGTCTTTTTATAATCAAGTCCTGTATCATGGAAAAGTTTTCCAGGTCATAAAATATTTTCTCTGTGGGTTGCAATATATCCTGGCATTTGCTCACTTCAGTAAAATGATCAGTGCATTAAAGACCCAAGGGAGTTTCTGCAGAAGCCAATGATGGCGTGGCACCTCTTTTGTGGCATGTGTGAAATCTGTCCATCACTATAGACATTCTTCTGCAATATGACACTTGGTCCTTATGTCCATTTCATATGTGGTGTCCAGTGTGCTGGGAATGTTGGGGGGAAAAAGAGTCGTTTTTAGGGACCACTCATATAGAATCATGATATTAAACCAGAAGGGGCTTCAGAGGTCATTTTTTTTAGCCCCTCATTTTACACAGAAGGCAACTGAGTTCTAGAAAGACCGCCTGACTTTCTTAGGGTGACTCAGCTGGTTAACGGTGGGTTGAAAAATAGAACCTAAGGGTCTGACTTCAGATTCTAGCCTCTTTAATTTGTTTCATCTGTGAATTGATACTCTCATGGTAGACTCAGGAAAAAAAGTTACTTTTCTTTCAAGGCACTTCTAACTTTATATTACAGAATCTGCTGTTTTCTGGCTGGCTTTTAGCGGTGTCACATCTAAGAGCACAGGAATATCTTAAAAAGCAGAACAATGTGCCCAGTCTCTCTATGTGGTTGAAAAAAGTCTTTCTCTGTAGAAGATGTTCACTGACCTTCTTAACTGGCTTTCCTCCCCCTCCCCACCACATAGCTAAAGCATGATGCTATTGAGTTCTAAGTTGAGTTTCCATCCTTATATGAAAACTTAGCTTGGCACAGAGTTTGGTAGAGCTAAGTCTGACCAGCTGCGCTCCCAGCCACAAGGGAAATTAGGCGAGACAGTGTGGCTGGTTCAGTAGAAATCAGTCAAAGTCCCTTGAAAATAATCTCAAAAATACATACCAATAAAGATACATGAACAGTCGTCTTGTCACATAAACTAATTTTAGTCCTGGTCTTTGAGGTGCCATGCACGTAGACAAAGAAAGAAAGGTGTCTTTTTTAGTTTGACCACATGGCAGTTCATATTTCTTTGTCAATTCCATGAGAGTTTGGGGAGAAAATGGCCAAATCTGATACAGTCTGCCAATATGTGAGGTTATATTTGCGTGTCTGTTTTCACCCTGAAGCAAGACAATGGTTACTGGTCTGACTGTCTTTTCTCATGGCCCATATATTTGTAAGTGTATAATTCATTGGCTTTTAATATATCCACAAAGTTGTACAACCATCACCACTACCTAATTCTAGAACACATTTTCGTCATCCCTCAAAGAAATCCCATATCCACTAGCAGCGACTCCCAATTCCTGTTCCCTTCAGCCCCTGGCAACCACTAATTGACTTTCTGACTCTAAAGATTTGCCTAACATGGACATTTCGTATCAGCAGAATTGTACACTGTGGTCTTTTGCACCTGGCTTCTCTCACTTAGCGTATCACTCTCAAGCTTCACCCAAGTTGTAGCATGGATCATTACTTCATTCTTTTATATGTCCTGTAAAATTTCTAAAGGACATTTCTTGAAAAAAGGTAAACACTAAATATTCCTCAACAGAAACACTTGCTATTCTTGGAAAAGAAAATGAGACGGGATCGTCAATATAGAAATTTGACTTGACGGGGAACCTGAGTGGCTCGGTCGGTTAAGTGTCTAAGTATCTGACTTCAGCTCGAGTCATGATCTCAGGGTCCTTGGGATGGAGCCCTGAATTGGGCTCCCTGCTCTTCCGGGACTCTGCTTCTCCCTCTCCCTCTGCCCCTCCACCCCACTTGTGCGCTCTCTCTCTCTGTCACTCTGCTTTCTCTCTCTCAAATAAATAAGTTAAAAATCTTTAAAAAAAAAAGAAAAAGAAAATTAAAACCAATAATTAAGAAGAGAGGAATGCAAAAAGCTAATGGGAGCATAAAATTGTCCTCTGAACACAGAGATTTTTTTCCCCTTATAATCTTAGTGAAAATTAAGGTGTATGTTGAACTAGCATTTTATGATTTTTAGCTTCATTTTTTATCATCCAACAAACATTCGGCGCTCCTGAGTCGACACATGCCTCTGTCAGACAGAAAGAGAAAAGTAAGAAGGAACAAGAAGCTGCAGCTGAATTTAGAAAGTTAGAGGTGTTCTCATAGCCACATGAGATGGACAGGAGATTCCTTCCAGTAGGCGAGAGAGCAGAGTGCAGACAACAGATGTGAGAAAGGTCCTCATAGCTGTCAAGTTCCAGCATCCTTGTGTTGAAGAAAGGGCGGTGCTAACATGATTGCTGTGCAGACAGAGTATAAAAGCCCTGGACTTCTCCCCAGCTGCTTGTCACGCTGACCGCACCATCTCTGACTGCTTGTGGGGTTTCTGTCAACCAGTGTCGGAGGGGGACAAACTTTGGAGAATAACGTTTTCTTGTGGTCATGCCAGAACCCACTAAGAAAGAGGGTAAGACTCATCCATAAATCTCTTTGTTGTACTTTTTAATAAAGTATGTTTATTTTTTAAACAGACGATAAGAGTAGAATCACTGTGATTTAAGGAAAAGATCCTTTGGAATAAACAGACAGAGGCAAAACACAAGAAGAGCATAACAGATTGAAAAATATCTGATACACATGGTTTATGAAGGTATATTGACTAAAATGATCAAATTATCATGTTGTTCAGTTGAAAGGGATCCTCAAAGTGTCATGTAAGGATGTTAATTGCTCAGGATGAACAGTTTGCATTTTCAAGCATATTCTCAAAAGCAATTTGTTCAGTCACAAATTTTTCACCATGTATTTGCAATTCGTGGGTGGTGGGAGGGGCTTGCAGCGCTTTCTTAGTTAATAAATTTGATCAAGATTTCAAAAAAGAATTTATGACAATATCTCCAGATTTGCTATAGTTTTTCATGGGAAGACATTTAAAATATAAGATATACAGATGCAGGTATTTTTTGTTTTTATCAGTGCTTTTGAAACTTCATTGCTTATTATATTGCTAAATTCTTGCATGCAAAAAAAAATCAGACAACTGAGTAAAAGAGAATGTCTTTGAATGTCACTGCTAGATTGTGTTCTTTAATAAGTTTTGTTGTAGACATATTCATAATACGTAGCCTTTTAAAAATAATTACACTGAAAATATGATAATATTCTTCATTAGAAGAATGCTTCCTCCAATAAGGAGTTTCTCCTTTCTATGAAAAGATCAATATTTAAAAACTACCAATTAGCTAGATAAATAACTGGAATTAGAAATTACTAAAATAACTAATGAAAAATACAAATTAATAGTGCAAGTATATTGAGTTTAATTTTTAATGGAAATATCTTTTTAAAATATTATTTCATTCATATTAGTCTTCATTCGTGTTTACTGAATCTTTATTTTTGACTTGTGAAAATGAAAACAATAAAAAAAGATGAGCCGGAAGCATAAAAATAGTATTTAGCATTTTCAATTTTAATTCTTGAAACTGTTTTTAACCATTGTTTTGAAGAACCTTGAAAAAGATGCTAGACATTGAACCTAAAGTTGAAATACTACCCAAATTATCAAAAGTCTTTGAAATATATTTTCTTTATGTAATTAAGTAACCAGTGTTGACAGGCTGTGGTGATCAGTTTACAGGTTGGCTTTACTTAGTGGTGGAGGGCATTGATGGATGAAGTCTTCCACCCGAAATAACCACACCAAATGCATGCATTAATATGGGAACTTAATCCCCACTATCAGGCAGTGAGTCCAGCCCCTGCTAAAGTGTCTTATTTGTAATGCAAATGATTTACATGTGTATTAAGTGTCCTTTTTATTTGATCTGTCACTTGACTAGCCTCTTCAAGGCTTATTTGGATGAAATGCATTCTGTGTTTCCTGACTAAAGACAGAATATTGTTTTAATGATCCTGCATTTAGTGGATGAATTTGCATGTGTTATTTTAGCTCTCCATTGAAAATGACAAGCTGAAAAACAAATAAGATGACAGACTCTAGAGCCTATGAAGCTAATTAAATGATTCTTGTTGCTAGATATGATAAAGTTTTACTCTTGATCTGACAACTCAAGTCCTGACCCACTCTGCTTTTAGAGACAATGAAATTTTAGAGCTGCGAAGAGGAAGATCTATCTTTAACTTCAGCATCCCCCCAAAATTGTTTTTTATTTTTTCCTTTTGAATAAATCAATACAGATGCCAAAGTCCCCATGATCATCTTTTGCCATAAAAACACTGTTGAAATTCTGTGTAGGACTCCCCCCACCCAGGACGGTAATTTTATACTCATAGATTCTTCGGTTAGTTGAAATTTGGATGGTGGGGAGTGGGTATAAAAAGAGGGTTACTGATACATTTAAAATCTTTTGAGGAAGTACAGGATTTTGTTTGTTTGTTTGTTTCCTTATCAGCAGAACTGATTCTTAAAGGAACTGCACTTTACACAATTTTCCTGGTGAAATCATTGCCTTTTAATAGTGTTTCCATTAAGGAGTTAGGAGTATGGCAATGCAGGAACTGTTCTGGTCCTTGCACCTTCTCCTAACTGATTTCATTTTCACTGGGGGTGGTTTTGTTCCATAAAAACATCCCTCTGGAATATAGCCTCAAAAATAAAACATGCCACCAAACCAATTCTTCAGAGTCATTTTAAACAATTGGCAGAAACACTCACAGGGGACCGTTCCTCCAGTCCCTATATCTCTCCAGCTGGGAGAACCATACCCAGGAAGGACATCACCACTTGCTGTGAACATTGATATGGTACATGGGCCTAGGATCCAGGACAACTTGGCAACTCCTCAAAAGAGGCTGATCTTTCAGCACCTGTAAAAGATGTCTCTCTTAACCGCCTCCCTACCTACAGTGGCCAAATTCTGGGAGCTTCATGTTGGGTCTTGGGAGAACTAAAATCTTCTAAGGAGGTAGAGGAAGGACATGTAACTGTGGCCATCAAGGAGGAAGTCTAATGGAAGGAATCAGTCAACAGTCCTGATTTAGACTCTTGAAGATATTCTGGATGGCTCAGTAACCACTTTTGGAGAAAGAAAGCCTTATTTTTAAGGAGTAACCACTTCTAATTGCCCTTCTCTCCACCTTCATCAATTGTATATTTATTCATTAGATAACTATAGTATTTGTACTGTCAGTTCAAAATAAAAGGCCTAGCTTACCCTGGGGATTCATGCAGAGCCTGAGGCCTAGCAAAATCAAGTTATTCCAATCAAATAGTAGCAGGAGGTGGGCAGAAGTTTCAGATCTGTGGAAATATCCCAGAATGCCTGACTGATACATGTATTTACATATCAACTATTAATCGAGCACTTACTGTAAGCCAGTCTCTGGCATTCTGTTCTAAAAGCCCTCATGGGTAATTGCCTCTGGGTTCTACTATGTAAAAGAATCACCTTTCACTAGAAATTTCTTTTATCCTGTCAAAAAGTGATTTTTATCAACATGAAATTAGAAAATTTCTGATTAGAAATTAGAAAATTCTTCTGTGGTAGAATCTCTAATGGTTCAAAAAATACTATGAATGGCTTTGCGATCTGCACAAATGATTTCCTCAGAATTCTATCTCTGAAGTATGTGATCATTAAAATCTGGCTCTTTACTATACTTAGACATTTGTTAACTGTCGGAATCTACAGGAGTTAGAAAAATTATCTTCTAAAACACCAAGTTGAAGCCTTAACACGAATTTTACTTTTTGTTGTGTAATTTATCAGACTCTATTATATTTCATGTACTTAACTCTCAGGGAAAAGGCCTAAGCTCTGCTGGGTACTTGGGTGTGATTCATAAAACCTCGGGAGGGACACTGTAGCCTCCTCATCTTCCATGAAAGATCTCTTCTTGAAAACTTAAGCATATGACAAAACAGGTTCATTTATGACCATAACTTTAAGGGACCATTCTGATAACTCCAGGAATCAAAGGTATGCCATTGTTGCTGTAGACTCTTGTCATATCAACTTGACACAAGATCTACCCATCAAAACTATCTTGGCCTTTTTCAGTAGGAATGGATAGGAACATGGTAATGGGAGAAAAACTTTCTTTCAGTCCATAGGAGTTTTTCCTTTGCTTTATCTTTCTTTCTTGGTCCCTAGAGATTTCATCACATTTAAACTTCTGCCCCAAACCTATCTGAGTGTGGAGCAGGATTCATTACCTCTTGCGTATTCCTCAGCATCGCCCAAGGCTTAGTCATCATCAGAAAAAGGTGCCCTGGTGATGGCAAACCTCCCTCTCAGATTTACTCCTTGACCTTCAAGTTCTACCTGCATGAAACTGGATGGCCTATTTCAAACACCAAAATAAATTTTAAGGGGGAAGTGTCGTCTTACGTATAGAATACTACCTTTTGTTCCAATTGGGGGAAAGCTAATTTGTAGGAAGTAAGGAAAAGAATGGGAGAAGAGGGAGGAGCTATTTATCAAGGGCAACGATTTTCCTCCAAATTTGAAATGATTCATTTAGGCCAAGTTGTAGATTTGGATGAGGAATAAAGAAGTTCTATGAATGAATGCCACGATATTTTTCTCCCTGAAAAAAATTTGCCATGCTGAACAGGAGATGGGTGGGGGAGATCTGAGTTCTCTGCTGTAAGAAGGAATACTCTGGGGCAAATGCACACCCGAGAGACTTAATACTTGGCAAAATCATTCTTTTTCAGTAGCCTGCTTTTATGACTGCCCGGGCTGCACCTGTTAGGAAGATAAATAAAGGACTGGCCAATTCTTTCCTCTCAAGCGCCCTAAATATATCGCTTTAAAAAAACTTTGGAAAAACAAGTTGTATCCTTGCTTCTCTTCCAGTAAATCTGAAGAAGTCTTCCCCAGGCCTTTCAAAGCCCAGAAGAATCAGTGGTAAGAGAGTTCCTGAAATGAACAAAGGGAAAGGCTGGGCTCTCCAGTGGGTCTGAGGGACCTAAGAGAAAGGGAAAAGGAAAGCATTTACAAGCCCCAGTGACTCCCTTTATTTTGGACAGGAGACATGGCCTTGAAACATTTTATTTTAGGTCCCTTATGGACACACAATTCACACTTTCCTTATTTATGTCAATTTCGAAGGATCCCCGAATGCCACGTGACCACCCAGGCTGAAGTCACTTTTAAGAAATGCATGGGCACAATAACTAAAAAAACAAATAGTCTTTTTAGAAACTTGAGCAAATATGAAAACAATGTTTTTGCAATACTTTTGTAGGCAAGTATATCCCTTTTTAAAATATTTGAGGGTTGTGGGATGAAAATGCCATGAAAGAAAATAAGTACTGTGGTTTTCACTGCCCTAGAAAGCGTTTTAATTGTGTTTACTGAAATTTCTTATAATTATTTCCTCTAAAATTTACTTGTAGGCTCTTAATGCACACACAGAGAAGAATTTTTATTATTGTTAATAATTACTATTTTTATCTGCACTCCTCCTTAATTAGTCTTTGAAACCTATATTAAGAGACACAAAATATTCTTGGCAGCTTATGACTTCTGGTAATTCTAGACCTCATCTCTAGACATACTTGGGTGTGTTAGGTAATAAAGAACAGGATTAAAGAAAACTCTAGCAATCAAAAATAAGCAGAAAATTTTTATTTTATGTGTGTACCTGAGGGGAGATGGCCATGTCTTCCTTCTTTGTTTTTATTCCATGTCAGTTCTTAACAGGAACAGATGTCTTTTCTAGAGTCCTTGTTGGTCCAGCCTATTACACCCAAGGAAAACTCCAAAAATATGCAGAAAGGCAGTTACGGATTTACAGTGTTCCTGGTCAGGGTAATCATGAAGCAGCCATTGTTTACTCAAGAGCGGTTTCCTCCAATTAGAAAGTGTAGTAATTAAAGAATATACCAAACTGTGGAAAAGAAGACTTAATCACTTAACTTCCTCTGAGCATGCAAATGTCTCATAACCAGAGAGAACAGCGCTTGGGTCCCCACAGCTTTTTATAAAGACGGCCCCAAACTATCAAAGTGACAATATTGTCTGCTCTCCTCTGTGTGGCTAGGCCCGGCTTTAACGTACAGAAAGTACATTTGTTTTGGACAGCCTCGCTGATAGACAACAAGCCGAGTTTCAGGATGTTCCCATCCATGGGGCAGATTATTTATGGGCTTTCCACTCCTCTATTACGGGCAATGCATTATTTATGCATTTCCAGAGGAAAGTTTTAGATTGCATCAGACTGGGGCGTGAAGTAGTCAATTTGGCAAACCAGGATCATTTAATCACACGCTTACTTCTCTCTCTAAAATGAGGTCATAAAAAGCTAACTGTAATCTGACTTTCATTATGCCTTTCAAGTCTGAAATCCACTTTGAAAAGTCTTTTGCCCTTTTACACTCCCTTAGGAATCTTTTTATGGGCCAATTTGACATATCAATACACCTAAAGTTATGTTTAATAATATATCAGATGTTAGATCTTATAATTTTGTTTTATTCTTTTTTTTTTACTTGTACTGTAGATATTTACAAGAACCTAGGCTAGAAAATGGATTTTTTTTTCCTCCAAAATCTTCCAATTCTCCCTCTAAATAGTATCAAATCTCTTTTTAAACTGCTCAGGAATTCTTTGCTTTATCAAGTATTAGCTTTTCCATTTAATAAAATTTTCTAGATCTTGCAACAGAATGCTCTACTTAAAACTAAAAATTTGCCTATTTGTATAAGTCTTCATTTTAATTTCTCATTTTTTAAAAGTTAGATGTCTTTAGAGTTGTTGTGCATTTGGTAAGCATTTTGGCTTTTTCCTTATGCATATTAACTAATATTCCTTATTAAGCATACTGACATAAACAAAGTGTACTATTCATAGAACATTCTAGGCTGTTCCAATTCCAGCTACACCATGTATTGAGTTAGTTACACTTCATATGCCTCAGCTTCCTCCTCTGTGAAATGTGAATACCAATAGTACCTAACTCATTAGGTCTTTACAAGAAGGAAATAAATAAGTTAAAAGGCTCAGAACAGGACCTAGCACAAAGAAACTTAAGTATTTTCCTCCTAAAACAGCAAACTCAGAATGTAGCATAAGGTGTTAAATGCCTTCCTCTTCCCATAAACTTTGAAGGCATTTCCACCAACCCGTAACAACCACTGTAAGGTCCCTAACCACGCCTGCTCCTCTCCTTAATATTTATTTAATAAATATTGTCAATATTTAGAATACATTCCCAAACAGTTGCTGCTATTATCCTAGCCATCATCACCACCACCACGAGTATTTCCCTTTCTTACTCGTGAATCATCTTAGCTTTCACCCACAGAAGCCCAGATCAAATAAGAGGTCTGTATCCCAGAGCCTCTGTTGTATTCCCACTGAACTATGCCATGTCCAGTTGGGGTCTCCAGTTGTTAAACAGATGAAGATAACCAGTTGTTTCTTCACTGTTGCATTGTGGGAGCGTGGCCTTTCCCACTTAGATGAAAGAGTCACCCTGCACAGTTGAACATGTAACTATATCCACCCCCAAAGGTCGAAAGGCTTGGGTTTGTGGAACATTAAGATTTCTCTCCCCACCAGGGGTGCTTTTAGCAGGTGGGCTCTTCCTCAGGTCTGAATATTTCTGGGATATCCACATAAAGAACTCTCCATGACCACATATGGGTATGATTGATTGAGTGCCACTGTGTTTACTGCTGTGGAATTTTATTTTTATGACCCCACCTGGCAGCAGGCCTGTCCTTCCTCTATTTTTAAAAAGTCACCCAATGTGAGGCCCAGCAATGCCTTGGGACAAGGCCTTTGGGGGATTTATCTGATAACCACATAACCACATAAGAGTGGTGTGATTGTGGTGATGGTCTGCCCAGGTACAGACACCCAGGAGAGGCATAATAAGGGACTAAAAGGGGAAATTGTTAACAATTTGAATCACTTTTGCAATAATTTCCTTGTGGCCTGTGCTAAATGTTTAAACTTTTTCAATTTGAGTAAAGATTTTCCTATACCACCACCCCCATCTATGCCACTCCAACCCCTGTTTGATTCTTAATTTAAAATATGGCAGGGATAATACAAAAGAGACAGCTCATCAGATCTTAGCAAAAGACCTCATTTTAATCCAGCCCCTGTTAATAGTGAGAAGCTATCTGTTGCTATTCAATACTAACTATATTTTAATCCTCTTCCTGTGTGGAATGACATCTGGAAGTTGAAACGTGTAATTAGAAAGACATAAGAACACTTTGACTAGGAGGGGGAAAAAATCCTGTGGGTTCAGGGAAATTCCATCAAACTGAATAATGAGTCATTGAAAATTTGCATACTTGATGCACAATTAGACTTCCTCTCTTCAGAACATTAGAATACGGTCTGGCAATATTTAGCCACAGTAAATGAATATGGACTTAATTGACTGAAGCATTCTGAAACAGCTGGTTTCCTTGGATATCTAAGAGTTTATTTTGCTCTTGAACCTTATTATTTCAACCAATTCGGATAGAAACATACCGAAAATATAACCTATTACTCCTTGCATTTAAAAACAAAGGACAGTTGCATGTAACTCTACTATGTCTTAAATTATAAATGTCAGTCAGTGTACCACGTGATATCCTAAGAGCCCAAATTATTTTGCTTTTGTATTAAATGGGCTCATATTACTTGTATTTTGAATTTGTGTCCAGTTTTTCATACCTCTCTTGTTTCATGCCTTGCTACAAGCCCGCTGTCTTCTTTTATTATTCTTGTCAGTCAGTATGTGAAGCTGTCCTCTCTTTTCTTTGTTGTTTGCTGTGGACCCAGGGCCAGGTCTTTAATCCCCCTGAGTGGGGCTGCACTGTGGAGTGAACATGGGGCACCTGTGGCATCCTGTTTAAGGAGGCGCTCACTCTCAGGGTCCTGCAAGTGCTGGATTGGCACTTGTGAGTCAGTGCTTCCTTAAATCTAGCCCCCCCCCCCACCTGCCTCACCTTAGTCCCAGTTCCCAGGCTTGCTGAGGACCCCAGTGGGCTCTCTTGTGAGTGAAGCACTTGCCCTCTGAGTGCACAAGGCTTGAGGAGCTTGAGACAAATCCATTTTGCATTTTGGAGACCCTTCTAAATTGACTGGTCAGCAGCTGTTATCTGGACAAGTGAGGTTGCTAGATAGCTGAATTCTGAGTAGGGGACGTGGTACTAAACAATATTGCCCTTTTGTCTCTAGTACTGTACACGAAGGAAAATAAGTTACATTTCAGCCCACCAAATCAGTTGACGATTTTTATTTTGACTGCTTCACTCATTCTAGTAATCAAGGCTACAGATTTTTCCTAAATGAGGCATATGACGTGAGTTTTTTTTTTTTAAGCACACAGACTCAAAATAATTTTTTAGGAAGATTTACCACAAATTTTAAATGTTTCTCAAACTTTTTGGTCTCAGATACATTGGCACTTAACAATTATTGAGAAACTAAAATGCGTTTGTTTACACACATTAGATAGTCAAAATTTAGTATATTAGAAATTACAACTGAGCTCTAGAGGACCCCAGACCATACTTTAGGAATCACTATTATAAATCAGTAAAGAATTGCCTCTAAAAAATGTCTAATTCCCTAAACCCCAGGGCATAAGATATCCATGCCCACAGCCTATAATGAATAGAATAGGGGACAAATTAAGGATATAACTGTGAAAATGTTACATTAAACATTCATTTATGTCCAAAATCTAGATTCCATTGCATAAGGAATATGACCAGTACAAATGCATTGTCATTGTGTTTGCTGATATTTTTGGTGACACTTATAATTCATATAACCAAAACTTCTCTAAGCATTATTAACATCTCCATGCAAATAATATTAAAGCAGTTTCCATTGTGCTGGGCATATGAGGTCTAGGCTGCAACATGTACACAGTGCCAAACCCCACTATCAACAGGGGATATGCCAGACAGTGTTTAGCCCATTTAACCTAAGAAGAAACATAATTATGCTATGCTCCCAAAAGTAACAAAACCAGGGGTTGCCCAGATACAGCTTCATCCACCACAATGTTTACAATATATAAAGCATTCACGTAGTTTATTTCAAACCAACAGTGCAACTTTGAGAATAAATAATAGTTAGGAATAACATAACAGTCTTCTGCACACCAAATTACCAAAGCATGGTTTTAGCACACTTCTTTCATCCCAAAAAAGAGACAAAAAGAAAGCCACAAAAATGACCTATAAACCTACTGCTCAGTGATAACAACCGTTATTGCATGTTCTTCCTGTCTTTTCCATGCCTATACAACATATCCATATCCATGCTAGCAAAAGCCTAAATTACATTGCACCTGAGGGCCCATAAAATATTTTTAAGTCAGTCAAACAATGTATTAGATGAGCCTGTGAGCCCATGGGAAGGAGAGAGCTGGGAGGTTTATATCATTTTGGTGTGGAGACGCATACAAAGAGAGAGGCAGGTTAATTAATACCCCCTAAAACTGAAGATCTTTTTTCCCCCTCCAATTTACTGACCATGGAACCCTTGATCGTGGAAAATAGGAATGGACTGCATCAGAGAAAGCCAAACCATCTATGGAGTTACTGGGTTCCTGGTCTTCCAGCCCAGCCCCGAGGCCACATATGGGCTGTGTTTACTAGCTGCCACCAGCGCCCGTCAGTTAGAACGGCCTGGCACTCACGGTGCAGGCATGCCATTGGCGGCATACCTGTGCTTTTTACAGTAGGTGGTCATAGGAAAAATCCACCATAAATAGATCAAGCCCTTTGAACGTGTTTCAGGGTTGCAGAGGGAGAGAAAGTCTATATCTGTGAACTAGAAAGGATCAAAGAACAGCCGTCCTTGCCTATGGAGGAAAGAGGTAGCTTTAGTTGCTCGTTCAGAATCTAGTTAGTTTTAATGTTGTCCATAAAAATATTTCCTTGGGCTTATTATTTTCTGGGTTTCTGAGTTTCTTCCTTTTATTAAGAAGTTTAAAGCAGCAACTTATATATACTTTAATCCATCCTGTCTGTGTGTTTCCTAATCAAGACCATGGCGGAGGATGAAAGAGGGACATAAAAATCTGACTTCATTCATCTGGCAGAAAAGTCCTGCAAAAGTTGCCTTTGGGTTTTTCAATAAGCAGAAGCATAGCAGGACCTCCCTTCAAGAAATAACCTTTTGCTCTAAATCTAAAGATGGAGGGAGCTTCCCAAGGCCAGGTGCCTCCTGAGAGTTTGGACAGGGCTGAGCTAGTCGACAGTGGAGTTGGCGTGGCTGATTGAGTGTTATTTGCTAAGAAATGCAGCCCAGATTTGAAAAGGGGAATTCCTTAGAAAGGCAAGGGTTGTGTCTGCAATG
The DNA here is from genome assembly GCF_017311325.1 of Ursus maritimus. Lineage (NCBI taxonomy): Eukaryota > Metazoa > Chordata > Mammalia > Carnivora > Ursidae > Ursus > Ursus maritimus. The sequence continues at coordinate 37,350,964 of NW_024424564.1, forward strand.
AGGGCCAAAACGCTAGCCTATTTGCTCTCCTGCCCTTGGTAAGAAATGATGGGGTGGGGCGAGTGCCTCGCAACATTCAGCCGGCAGAAGGGTCGCCAGTGGGAGACATAGTGTTCCCTGCGGGTAACGCAGATGAAGAAAGCTGCCCTTGGAGTGCCAGCGGAAGGTTCTTGATTTCTTGGCAGCGAGGAGAAGGGGCTTTTGTGCGGGTAGGAACAGCCTGCCAGTCAACTATATTTATAGAACACCTGCTGTGCAGAATTTTAAAAGGAGGAGGAGACAGGCCTTGTCCTCAAGAAGCTTGTGATCGGAGAGGAGAAGTCCCCGTGTACTGTAAACCCTTTATCATTCACAATTGCATTTGAAATGGGACAGGAATGGGTGATATTTAGGGCATAGTCCGAGCCTACTTACTCAAAGTGTGGGGTGTGGACTGGCAGCATCAGTATCACCTGGGAGCCTGTTAGAAATGCAGAGACTTGAATCCTGCCACAGACCCCCAGAATCAGAATCTGCACTTGAACAAATCCCTGGGTGATTCATGGGTGCGCAGCAATTTCAGAAGCACTGGATGAACTGTGGATGTTGTGAGTCTCAAATGTTTTGAGAGTGCAAAGCCACCTGGTTTGGTAACTAACTTGATAGAAAGAGCAGTTAATTTAATTGTGAGGTTCTTCTTTTTTTTAATTAAAAAAATGTTAAGTAATCTCTACACCCAACGTGGGGTTTGAACTCACAACCCCAAGATCAAGAGTTGCATGCCCCACTGACTGAGCGAGCCAGGCACCCCAACCTGTGAGCTTCTTAAACACAGGCATCTCATCTTATAAATGCCCACTCTTGTGAGATTTATAATGGATTTATGCTCAATGAATTCTGGCTGCCTGGGTCCTTCTTCCTACGGTACTCATTCAGTGGGTACTGTGGAAGTCGCTGTGAATGAATCATTGTTACAGAGGCAGCTACTGAATCAGGGAAACATGCAAATGGTTCTTAGAGGTGTGGGCGAAGCTGGGCCTGGCCGAAACTGTCAGCTACAAAAGATGCCTTGGAGTAAGAGAGATGCACGAACAGTTCCTTTAAGGCAAAAGGAAATGCCTTGGGGTCCTGAGACAGACCTGCAATTGTGCATTTTCAGTCTAATTCCTTTCATGCTTGGACTTTACCACTCCAGGTTCCCCATTTCTCCAGGTTGAGGACAGCTGGAATTCTTTATTTCAAATGCCTTGAAAACTATTGAGAGTTCATCTTTTTATCCTTTCTGTTGTACCAGGATTTACTGATTGGTCAATTTATCTACATTGTACAGACTCTGCCGTATATGTAAATTTCATCAAAACTCAATTCTTACCTCCATTTTACAGTAGGAGAGCGAGGGGCCTACCTCCTCCACTTCCTCGGCCCCCACCCCGATTCCAACCATGTTCTAACATGATGCAGCCACAGACCTAGAAATAAGGCAAATCCCTAGCGAGTGCCATGTGTGGAAAGACAGGAATGTTGTTCTCACAGGTGTGTCAGAGTAAAATTATGACCATAATGATGATAACCATAAAAAGAGAATAAAGTGTATATGGCGTCTACCACATCCCTGCTTCCAAAGGAATTCATCTGTTTCTGCCAACAACTCTTAAGATAGATTATGCTATTATTTCCACTGCATAGAAGAGGAACTTGAGGCACATTCCACTCCTACAGATGGGACAACATCCACAGGAGGTTATGTGGCCATGGCAGTAAGACCAACCAATTCACCAGGAAAAATGGAGTATGAAAGCTGAGAAGGGAAGTGCAGCCCCATGTGGCAAAGCCCAGATTCCGAGTCAGGCAGAGCCTGAGCCTGGCTTCACCCTTTCATGGGCTGTGAGACCTCGAAGGGCCTCACTTCCCATCTGCAAAATGCAGATAATTAAAGCACTGATTTCAGAGAGTACTAAGGATGATGAGAACTAACACAGTAACACACTGCATCCTTCATGCAATGGGTGCGTATAAGTAGTTGTTACCTATTTATTCCTCCACTGGCTATAGTAACAAGGTTTCTATGATTTTTAAGAAGGAAGAGTTCTGGCTCTGCCTCCATACTAGGCAGGCATGCATTTTCCTACTTCTGCTTCCTGCAAACATTCTGAAAATATCAGCATTAATATCCAATAATATTTCTGTAGTTCTGACTATAATACAGCTGACTGTTAATGATTGAAGTTCTGTGGATTTGTTGGAAGTTGAGCTAAGCCCTTTAAATTCTTGTTTAGTTTTGATTTTGGGGCTTTTACATAGAAAGCTGGGGCTACAAACACAATGGAAATGGAAAATTCACATACAGAACACATTTATGGTTTTGGTACCCAAAATATTCTCTTTTATTTATTTGATTAGATTTCACCCCTGGCCTTACTTCCAAAACTGGGATTTTATTTTATTTTTTTTTTAAGATTTTATTTATTTATTCTACAGAGATAGAGACAGCCAGCGAGAGAGGGAACACAAGCAGGGGGAGTGGGAGAGGAAGAAGCAGGCTCATAGCGGAGGAGCCTGATGTGGGGCTCGATCCCATAACGCCAGGATCACGCCCTGAGCCGAAGGCAGACGCTTAACCGTTGTGCCACCCAGGCGCCTCCAAAAATGGGATTTTAAGTAACCACAGTGTCCCTTACAAAAATGGGCTTTTGTTTACATAGATGCTGAGAAAGCATGGCCAATGTGATAGTCACTATCACCAATGAAGCCCTTTGAATTCTTTTTTATCAATTCACTATGCATTTAATGTGTTTCCAACAACAAAATTAAGTATTAGGGAGATAAGAAAGGAAATGAAAGATCCCTGTCCTTGTTCAGTTGGGAGGGAAAAGAAATAAAGATACACTGAGACAAATGGAAAATAATTTTAGAATAATTAGTGAATAAAGAGTATATTATCATGTGGTCCAGAATGCCAAGAGAATAAGGGAAGGGAACAGAAGGGAAAATTAGCTTTGGGAATCCTCAGAGAAATAACAAAAAGATAGACCAAGACTGACAAAATAACAGTAGTAGTTATTGCTGTAAATTATAGAGCTCTATTACATGCAGGAACTGTGCTTACACTTTACCTAGCTTAGCACCTTGTTGTTATCTCACAGATGAGGACACCAAGGCTGACAGAGATTGAGGAATTGCCCAGATTACACAACTAATTAGGTGTAGAGTCGGATTCCAACTGAGGTCTACCTGACACAAACACATGCAGAGGATGAACAAAAGGTCTGTTGGGGAGAAGCTAATGGCTCTTCTCAGTGCTGGAAAGGTCAGAAGTGGAAAAGAGAAACAGCTGTAAAACAAAGGGGGCCCCCCGGGGTGCGCTCAGGGGAGGGAAGGAGGAAGTGCCCACTGGCAATGGCTTTGAATGCAAACGGAAAGAGCATAGACCTAACCAAATAGATAACAGAGACCCTCTCTGGTAGAATAACAGGATGAAACACAGTTGTGGCCTTAAGTAATCCTTGCAGCTGTGGGAAAAAGAGGCTGGAGGGCAGAGAAACTTGTCTGCGGGGAAAGCCAGGAAGAGGTCCTCGGGCATTAGGCAACAAGGACCCTGTCCAAAAGATAGTATGCCAAAGAAGCTGGCTTCTTGCTCTCTGTATTCTGATATCCGTGTGCTGTAACAACTCACCCAAAGCCAAGGGGTCAACATTAGATTTCCATTTCTGCACTCAGATCTCTGAAAATAAAATGCTTTGGCCGAGGGTTTTGTCTTCTGGTTGACGCTGGCACTATGGATCCTTTCCATGACGTGGTGAAGAAACTAAAGCATTTCCCTCGATGCCATCCAAGGGACATTTGTTTCACCGTATCTTCAAACTACATTGCACCCTGCCACGTTACCTTCTGCCATAAGGTTATATGTTTTCTCTCCTTTGGTTTTATAGTTTTCTCACTCTTCAGTAAGTAGTAATGGTTATCTGAATGAAAATAGGGTTTCGGTGTTTGTTTTTTTTTTTAATTTGGAGTTTATACCCAGCACACACACAAAAATTAGTGATGGAAGGAGACATTGCGGCATCCTGACAGCCCTGCGTTGCTCCTTTCTTGATTTCATTTGGGGTGCAGTCCATTCTTCCTTCTATGTTCATTCCAGCCTGCCTAGACTACACACAGTGATGACCTTTGGGCTAAACTGTTTGTTGAGAGCTATTTTCCTCTTTGCTTGGAAAGAGCCAGTTGTAGGGAAAATAAGTAGAAAATCCTGGATCTGGACAAAGACAAAGCTCCTGGGATCCCACATGTGCTTGTAATACGAAAGCGTTTCTTTGATATTTATTTATCAAGCAGAAAATAAGTTTAAAAGAGATTACCTTCATTAACTGCCACTTCCTGCCCTGGAGTAGGAGAAGCTGATTCACGCACATGGCACTAACTCCCAGTTCAGGGAATCCGTGGGGATTCAACAGGGGAAATTCCATGCCTTTTGGTCATGGGATATGCCTTTAGCTGCTTGGACATAGTATATTCTTTAATAGAAGTTTCTTTCATAGAGTTCACTGCCAGACTGCTCCATAATTCTGGATATTCAAAGCCAGGTGTAAACCTCAAAATGAAAGCTGTCAAAAATTTGGATAAGTGTAGGTAGAAATCTCCTCCACGGGGTGTCTGGGTGGTTCCGTCGGTTAAGCTTCCAACTCTTGATTTCGGCTCAGGTCATGATCTCAGGGTCCTGACATGGAGCCCTAGGTCGGGCTCTGTGCTGGGCATGGAGCCTGCTGGAGATTCCCTCTCTCCTTCTCCCTCTGCCCCTCCCCTCACCCTTGCGCTCTTGCTCTCTCTCAAATAAATAAATAGAAAATAAAATGTTTTTAAAAAGGAAAGAAAGAAATCTACTCCAGGTATGTGCACTCCCAGAAATGACCGGGAGAGGGGTTGATTCCGTTTCCCAATGAGCAGTGGTTTGCCTCCAGATAAAAGGAAACTCTGCAGAGCCCGAGTGTCTCATCAGCATTCGGGAAGTATGTCTCATGGGCAGGATGATGTCAGAGATGCTGCCATGTCCTCGCTCTCTGGGGAAAGCGGGCTCTCGCTTACCCGGCACCACCCTCACCTTAGGCTCTACAGGACGTGAGGACTTCAGTCCGTAAGGGACACGCATGCCACTCATTGTGTCTCACTTCATCCTCTTTGCAACCTATGCATTTGGGATAGGTGTCATGTCCACTTTTCCAGAAAAGGAAAACAGGTTCAGTGCCATTAAAACCCTGCCGCCTGAGGGGATAACTAATTGGCAAGGACACCCCAGATCCCCATTTTACCTGTGCTCTGTCCATCAGTATACCATGGAAATCTATACAATCCCATTTCGATCCTCACCTCACACCATACACCAAAAGGCAGTGTGTCTTGGCCGTAGGTTGATGCTTTTCCTGCTCCATCCCTCTTGTCAGTACAGGTGAGTTGGCCGCCTGGAGTTGAGTGCAGTGTTAAAACGCAGAATAGCGTTTGTCTGTGAGAAGTGAGACTAACTCTTCCATTATTCTTTTCATTTCTAGAAAATGAAGTGTCTGCCCCAGCCCCAGCCCCAGCTCCAGCCCCAGCCCCAGCTCCAGCCCCAGCCCCAGCTCCAGCTCCAGCCCCAGCTCCAGCCCCAGCTCCAGGTGAGTAAAAACACAGCTTCACGTGTTTGGGCCGCAAATACAGAACATCCATCCCAGCATGATCTGGATGCCCCTGAAGCTGTGAGTGTTAACCTAACTCCTGTGGAGAAGTGGGATGACCACACTCGTCCTAAGTTTATAATAGTAATAACGGTAGTAGTAATCATAATAATGCATTGTGTTTATATAGCCCTCTCATGTTAACTGATTTGGATGGCATGTCATACACTTAGGAACCCCTTCTAGCGATGCCAAAGTTGGTGCTGTGCCCGTGTTTTATTGTTGTAGAGCCTGAGCCTCCAAGGGGATGAGGGATTTGCAACACGTTTTCACACAGAGCAAAGGCAGACAAAGCCCACATCTTTCTGGTGAGAGTAGGGAACGCATTCCAGCTCAGTCCTGGAAGACAAGCAGCCCCCTGCCCACTTGAGCACATTATGTCACCAGCAAGCACCTGGAGACACAGTTCCCAGGACCCTTTGGGGCCTTCTGAGGCACCACTCCTCCAGTTCTTAGTACCCTGTTGTCCTCCAAGTGGCAACAAAAAAACAAGGAGTAAAGAGTCGCAGGGAACTCCTCGATGGGACAGGGGACCGCTCAGCGACAGTGGGCATTACTACTTCACACAACAGGCGGAGCCCGCTTTTGCGTTCACACAGACCTAAGCAAGAGAACAGGGTTGGAACTCTAAGCAGAAAACATTTCCCTGGATTCTGTTTGCTGACAACCAAGTAGAAGATAAAATACAGCTTGGAGAACACCCCAGGATAATACAACCACCATATTGAAACACAGGGCAATACTAGGAGAGCCTCACGAGGCCGCCTGTGATTTAATGCAGGTTTCTTGAATGGCCAATATGGTGTGAAGGAAAGGGGTGAGAGGTCACTGTAGACCACAGCCTAGGTGAAAGCAGAAACTGCCAGCCTCAGTTGCTGGTGATCTTTTTGCACAGACATTTATGAGGTGATGATGAAGCTCTTCCATTCTGGAGGTCAGTTTCAGGAGGGCACTTGGAGAAATCTGTTCACAGGACCCCCTTTGTGCAGCTGAGAATACTAGACGTACACGCTCAAATCCCTTACACAGTATAGAAGAATATTGCTACGTGTCAAAATGAAGGAACGAGGCTCAGTGCCATGTGAGTTCAAACAGGGACATGCTCGGTTAAGTTTTCTTTTAGCCAGTATAGATGTGTGACATTCTTCTTAGGATGTTCTTCTTTGGTATGTTTTCCCTTTGCACATACCAATTTATTTTTGACAATATTGAGTACACCGAGAACCTGCAGGCCATTATAGACATAACCTTTCCCTTCTGTTCTTCAGATCAGTTGCTGTCCCTGGGCCACTCTCAAGTTTCCCTTAGTATGCCATAGGCCTATTTCATATTCATGGTATAATACTGACCTACTGTGGCTAAAACAAGTCTGCTCCCGAACTCTGCTAAAATAGTTATTAGTTAAGTGAGATTCAGATCTCTGTTCACCAATCCAAGAAAGAGAGAGAATTCATGCTTAAAACTATTATTTCCTTCTATATCACAAGTCAGATACCATTTGCAAGTATCTAAGTTAACATGATTCTGGGCAGAGAGAAGCAAGCTAGATGGTCTGTCTCAGCTGATGAACTTGGATGTTACTGTTCTCGGGTTGCGTTTATTGCTACTCAACTCAACCTAGAAGATTAGTACGTGCACCAAAATATTTTCCTTGAAACTACTGTACAATTACAGATTTTATACCCTGACTCATTACTATAATATTATCGGGAAGTCCAAACAATGGGAATCATTACACGGGTCAAGCTCCCTTAAAAAGTCAGTCCCTTTTGGGGTCTAAAATGAAGTGACCCATATTTTATATTCAACTTCCACCGGCATGTTCAACGTAGTCCCAGCATAGCTAAGTATATTTTAACAAAGTCTCTACCGCACGTTTCTACATACACTTTTTCCAAAGTGATCAGATTTATTCATTGCTTTTATTAAAAGTTTAATGTGATTCTACATGATCATTCCCAACTTCATAACTCCTGTATAGCATAATAAATAAACATGTAACATCATTTATGATCTCTGCCGTTGTCATTCATTTCTTCTCTCCCACCCTCCACCCATAGCTCATCACACAATAAAATGCTTTCTTTAAGACACTTTTAAAAATGTGGTTGTACTTTCCACACAGAACTGAAAAAAGAGAAGGAGGCCGGAACTACACCAGCAAAAGGTGAGTTGGAGGAAGGGAAGATGAGGCTGAATTCAACAAAATTAGAAGCAGAGAGAGGTCAGTAATGATTGTCATGGTGGTCCCATAGAACGTCTCTGCATTACCTTTCATCAGCGTGGTTTAGAGTTCTTCTTTTGCGTCTTATCTGCATGACCAATCAGCATAATGAACGGATCCGTTTTCATGATAAACATTTCCAATAGAAAAACAACGATGATAAAAATATCACAAGCATTTGTTGAGATGCTGACAAATTAATTGGTAGTTTACAAGTTACGTGCATAGGAAGGAAAAGAGGTGTCTGGTCTTTTGGGGATGATGCCAATTTGGGAAGTTATTTGAATTACACATAATTTTTTTAAAAACGACCTGTTTCTGTGTTACTGTGTGAACGGTTCCAGGTTTCACTAGTAATTTTGAAGGCTAGCGTCTCATTTCGTAGCACTATGTATTTACATAGACTTATATAATGGTGTGTACATATTGACAGTACAACCTTAAGCACACATCATGTTGCTCCTTATTGAATTGGAAACTCATTTATCACTATAATATTATTCTATTTTTACTTTATATGGAGATATTCCAGTCTGAGAAAATGAATAATCTTTATCATGTACTGCTGTGGATCCATGAAATATTCATTCCTTTGTTTCCCCATGGAGGAAGTCATTGACATTACTGACCAATTGTTCTAAGCTAAGGAGCATTACTCGTCCACAAAAGAAAGTTTTCACAGAGGTAGATTTGACAATTCTGCTTATGTGTTTGTATTGTTATTTTTAAGTGTTCGTATTTTATTTGTGAATTGAATCAGCTAGGTTAAATTTTGGAATAACCAATTATTTCCTGACTGCAATAAGATGTTTCCCTTTGTTTTGGATGCTACTCAAAATCATGCTAAGTATCTCTTTGTTCTTACTACGTCATATTTAATTACCTAATTCCTATGACATTATTGTCTCCTATAGGTTAGAAAAATACCTTTTTCTTTCTTTCAGTACACAAGACCTCTTTTCTTCAGCCAACTTGAACTTACACTCTCATAAACGAACACATAATGTTAGTGCACTCACTTTGTCCTTGACCTTCATTGGCTCCCATGGATAGTAACATGATTACTAATCCTGGCCATGTGGGCTACAATCTGAAGGTTATTTGCTTATGGAATGCAGACAGTGCAAACTCCTAGAACTCCTTCCATGAGATGGGTTCAAGGATGTTTAGACATCCTGGCTGAAGCTATTGTAACATTATTCTCTACAAGGCCAATGGCATACACCTCTGTTTCCAAATTTGGAAAGGCGGTTGGACTAGGCTCTAAGGCTCAACCAACAAAGTAGATGATATAATCCCAGAGGGCAAGCTGCCAGTGTTTAAACAAAGCCTGAGCATGACCCTTAATGTGAAAAGTCATCATACTATATTCGGATGCTTAAATGAGAAAATGGTTAAAATCAACTAGTCAACCAATCAATAAAAACTCTTTTCTATATGCAGAACACAGTATGATGAAATAGCAAGGCCAGATGACTAGGGAATCCTGAAATTAGCCTCACTTTTTCTGACATTTGCAGAAGTTAAGCAAGGCAGTGGCCACAGGCCCAGCCACATAAACCACCATGTTTATATTTGCTCTACAAGACTAGGAAGCAAATCAGTTTATGATACAAAGTGACATCCCTAAATAAAGAAAGTAGGTGGTTGGAAGTTATTTCCTAATACACAGTCCTCTTCGACTATTACTCATTTTCACCAAGGACAGGGAAATTTCAAAGAAAGTGCTTAATTAAAAGGTGGACACAGTTCACAGCTATATATATTTCCCTGGCTGAGAAAGAGGGCTTGCTTGAGCATAAACGAGATGGACAGGTGCAGCAAGACCTGTTCTGCAGCCTTGACCAGAGTGTCCCTCCCTGCCCTTCACCCTCCTCCAGCCCTCAGTCCATCTCATTGTTCTTTAACCAGTCAATTCAGGTTCCACTCCTCTGTGCAGCTTCCGCCTGACTGTCTTAGCTCACTTTCATCTGCCCTTCCTCCTCCTGATTTCTCTTGGACCTATTGCCTCTGGTGCTAAATCACTCTTTTCTCCACTTAATCACGTATTAGTGGTTCCCTCCTTTCCCTAACAGGCTGTACATTTTCTGACAGTCAGGCACCATGTCTTACCACGTCTTTGGTCCCCTTAGCTTATTTCTTCCAGTGTTTGGCAGAGATCTCCTAATAAATCTCCTAATAAATCTCCTAATAAATACTTGTAGAATGAACGATTGCATTTCCAGGTGGGCTTAGCTGTTGATCATATAGACAGTGATCATCTGCATAGATTTGTATTTCCATTTACCATGTTTGCTGGACAGGAGTATGAATACCCCATGCATACTCTTCGTCATGAGATTGAGGATGGGCCACTGGTGCTGTGTATTCTGAGTGTTCTTCCTCAGAACAGAAGGATGATTTTTACTGTAAGGCCAACTCACTTCAAACTATTGAAAATGGTCATGCCTGGATATTAGTACATTTTCAGTGCCTTAATTAGTCCTCTGTCGAATTAGCTGAAGTATATTCAATTAATAGCTCTAAGACTGTCACTAGCAAGAACATTATTCACAGAAGTGTAGACTTAATATTTTTCTCAGATTACCTGAATCTCTCTGCAACAATCTGGAAATGTTCTAAAAAAAATTTTAGATGCAGAATGTTGTTTGGTTCCTATATCAATCTTATAAGTAGTGTTTGTGGTTAGATTTGCCAAATTTTTCACATTTACTAAGGGTCTCTATCTGGGAAATAGCTGATTTCCCAGGAAGGGGTTTTCATATATGTTTTTTAATTTGCTTCCTTGCCTGTGGTGTTGTCCATGCAGCTACCCTGCTCCCTACCACTTCCAAATTTGTCATGGAATTGAAACAATAGAGAAATGTGTGTAACCAAACAGCAATACCAGAAATTAGATGCACAAATCCCTTTTAGAGTAATCATACTGGGAATCAATGTCCTCATAAAAACAATGCTGCCATGGCTTAGAATTCATCCATAATAATACAGGTGGCAAATCAATGGAGTACTAAGTATTGGTTCTTCTTTTGTATATGCTCAGGGGGACCAAAAATCTGTCTTTTATTCTAATGTCCATTTATTCAGCAAGTTTTCACTATGTGTTGGCTCTGTGCCAGGCACGGGTCTGGCTGCTGGGTCCTGTGGTCCCGGAACCAACTTTAGGGAGCTTTGGAGGGGAGAGCGACCATCAGCAGAGGACAGTTTTGGAAGCAGACAATTGTCACGGAGGGCCATGTGTAGAGAATAATGTGGGTGATCAAGTGGGATCATACTTCTTTTGGTCGGCCAACCTTGGTACATGTGAACACAGGGTAATGAGACTGGGTCTCTTCTCTACCTTAACAATTGACCTTAAGGGAAGTTCAAAACTGGTCTTGGGAGTGGTTCCAGATGTGTCAGAGCATTAGAATCAGAGACTACTTTGAAGAGCAGTATTCATTTAAATGCCTAACGTCTGACATTTAAAAACCATTTTTTTGCTTTTGCATCTTCATAGTTTATAATCTCCATATTTCGGTAAGCCCAACTGGGATATTTACTGCTTCTTTTTATTTTTCTTCCAGAAAAATATTTGGTTTTGGTAATCACTGCAAGTGAATAAAGACTTATTTTCTTTTTCCAGGCATTAACATTAATATCACCACATAAACTATCATGAATGAATCTTATGCATATTAAAGATCTCACATAACTTGAGATGAAGAATCTTTCATTTGGCATAAAAGTGGTTGGCAGATGAGGAAGTGAATCAGCAGAATTTCCAGCAAGTTTTCTCCTAAATGATATGAAAATTTTTAAATTAAAAGAATGATTAATTTTTTTTTTCTTCATTTAGATCCCTTTTCTGCAATAGCATTATTCTGGTGCTTTTTACTCACGTGCTAAAATTTTTTTGTGCAGTTTTGCCTTTAGGTATCAGACAACCAACCATCGAATGGACTTTCTTTATGCTTTCTAATTACATTGCTTCTTTGTAATGATCTTTGTTAAAAGCTAACGTTACCATACTTTTCAATTCTGGGACACAACCATTATAAGTTGCAACATTGATTTAATAGATTTGGAGGAGAAAAAAACTCATCAAATATATGTATTTACTGTAGGATGAATCCTGATTTTAGAAGCATCAGGGTGTGAAGGCATGAGCTTTTTCATTTAGAAAGTATGATAAATTAATCAAATGCATCCAAACATGATGAATTCATGTTAGTGTTGATGCTCTCGGCTTCCATACGTGGTTGTTGTTGCTGCTGTTGTTATTTTGGTCGTGGGAGCCAACGTTTTCCACAACTGATTTCTCTGCTTGAGGATTTAGAACTCGGTCACAGTCAAACAAGGTATTATATCAGCAGTTAAGTGAGGTTTGTTGAGAGTCACATATATTTTAATTTTATGTACTTTTTGGTCTTTTCAAAAATCTTTTTAAAAAATCTCATCAATTGTCCCAAGTTTGTGTGACTTAAAAATTAATTTAGAAAGGCAACTTAAATCAACCGTAGGTAGTAACTATTTTATGCCAAAGAGAGTAAGTAGAATCGTAAGAATCTACAATTCGAAAAAGTTCTACTGTCTCTGCAGTTCTGTCCCTGCATTCCAGATTTCATGTGTGCCTCCCCCCCACTAAAATCCCAGGCTTGTAATATGAGACTGAGTTTCTTCTCTACTTTCCAGGCCTTCTTCTCTGGGAACTTCAGCTATTTCAAGAATCATTTTTATGGTTTTACAAATGCTATTTTCCCGTGACTTAAAGACAAGTAAAATTCTGCTTCGGTAAATTTCCCTTCCATGAGCTAGAGGAGAGAATTGCTGCTCTGGTCTGTGGTCTTCAGATATGCTATAGTCTAAGGAGCCAAAAACAGATGTTTTTCATCATCACGGTAGTCACTTGTAAATAGAAAGAAAGAAAATATGACTCACATATTGTATTTTGTCCTTTGTTTTGTTTGAAAATATCCTTTGAATGATGCCATGCCTTTCATATATGTGTTGTTGAATTAGGCACAACCCAGAAGAGCTGGATATTCAGTTTCCCTTCTAGGAGTAGAACCGGTTTTCCCACAGTAAATAAGAACAATTAGGCCTTTCATTCTCATCCAATTCAACCAGATTCAAGCAGGCAACTTTTCCAGAATTTAAGGTCAGGATCCAACCCCTTAACTGTGTTTCCCAATCTAATGGGATGCTAGGACCAAAGCTACTTTTCAAAGGGAATCAAAAACTTTGCCCCTGGTCGATTATATTTTCTAGCGCTTCAGTCAATTTGAAAATGTACGTATGATGAATCGCCAATTGAGAAGTAGCTGCTGTTTGGAAGTACCATTGGTCATCCAGAGTATCCTTTCATGATACCTTTGAAGCACTGCTTTAATCCGTGGTGACTTCCTAGTCTCAAATAATTGGAAACGTCCCTCCAAAAGTTTTTTTTAAATTTTGTTTCAAGTTTTTATTTAAATTCCAGTTAGTTAACATACAGGGTAATGTTGGTTTCACGAGTAGGGTTTAGTGATTCATCACTTCATCTAACACCCAGTGTCCTCACAATAAGGGCTCTCCTTAATGCCAGTCACCCAGCTCGCCCATCCCCGGCCCACCTCCCTCCGTCATTTAGTGGGCTCTGAAACTACTCCACCTGTCAAATTTTTGCTTAACAAGTGGATTCTCCTTTCATTTTAGTTTCATGAAACTATGTAAATACTCTTCTCTCAACCATTTTGCATTCCAAACAATTAACTCAATTCACTATGCGCCATGCTCAAAGCAGACAAGCGACCACAAAACCTGCCTAAAATGAAGTGTTCGTTTGACCCAAAATGGTTCTAGCGTCTACTTTACATATAATAAAGAAGCTGCGTTCTAGGATTTGGTTGAGGTTTAAAACTTCATTTTCAAGAATTCTGACAGGACTTGGAATCAAGATTCTTTTATGTATTTCAGTAAATAAAAGCCTTTGAATAGGTTACAAGAATAAAATACTAAATACTGAATTAAATGCATGGCAAATAATATAGAAAAATCTCAAGATATTTTATTTTTGGTTATGTAAAATTATGATTATTTAACAGTGTTCTGGAATAGCTCAGACATAACTATACTTCCCCAAATGCATGATTTGGTGGAATGTAAATGGATATTCCAGGAGAAAAGGATAGAAAAATGAACAAAGTTTGGGTAAGACTAACTGCTGGGTCATTTTTTGGTCTCGACCCCTCAATGCCAGAGCCCATTAGCACACAGAAGCCTGTGTGATATGTTTTAGTCAGTGCACACCCATACAATACAGTAAAATACACACATTTAACTTTATTTAGCTTAGCATTTTCCAAGCTTCTTTGACCCCAGAAAGTTTCCTCTGAAGAATCCCAAATCCCACAGTGTTCAAGGAATCCCCTCTTGGATTTCAAGATATGACATTAAGTTTCTTTACATATTACATCTGTGATTTTGTTGAAAAGTAATAAGACATATTCCTGGTTGGCAGTTTTAGAAAAGAAATTTCAGGCTAGTAAATAATCTTTGTAGTAAATATTTTAATAGATTATATAAAAATGTGCTATTTTACCTCTTGTCAGGAATTTTTTAAAGCATTTAAAAATGAACAGCTGTGGGGCACCTGGGTGGCACAGAGGTTAAGCGTCTGCCTTCGCCTCAGGGCGTGATCCCAGCGTTATGGGATCGAGTCCCACATCAGGCTCCTCCGCTATGAGCCTGCTTCTTCCTCTCCCACTCCCCCTGCTTGTGTTCCCTCTCTCGCTGGCTGTCTCTATCTCTGTCAAATAAATAAATAAAATCTTAAAAAAAAAAAAAAGAACAGCTGTGTGCATGTGTTTTCTGTATCCTATTTTATATAGTCATATAGGTTTGTGTTTTGAAATTCACAACTGTTCTAATATTTTAAGCACAAAGATTATTATTATTTACACTAACTTTAATTTTTATGCTTTGGGAAAGGAGGAGCAGAGATTCAGATAACACCAAAAGCCTATTTAAGCATCTAAAATTATAAAGACACTTTCAAATTCAGACATTTTAGAAAAGGAGACTATTCAGTGCTTCTGCATATAAATACTCTAAGGCATATTTTGAATTTTACAAATGCGCTTTCATAAAGAGTGAAAAAATATACAGCATTGGCCAACAACAATATAATCATGGGAAAATGCTCTCAAAGTTCCTAAAATAAATATCGGTAAATTTAGCAAGTATGACGCGTTTATTTATCTTAGTTAACGTAGTCAATGTTGCCTTTTGTCTCCTAAATATAAAAGGGGAATTAATCACAAGGTTTTCAGGGGCAGAGGAGAATGAGTTCTCATTCCTTTATGCTTTTTTATGTCTGTATCCAAATGACTGAATTATGTCTGACACTGACTTCAGTTACAAAATAAAAACTTGAAAACACTTCTATTATTGACTTTGTCAAGGTTTGTTTTTTAGCATTAATTTTTTTCCTAACGTACAATCACGTGAAACATTTGCACAAAGTTTCATTTCTCAATTTCTACACTTTCACTGGATTTCTCTATTCTCTCACCCATTTACTTACTTATTTTTCTCTTTGGTCTGAAATATTGAGTTTAATCTTTCAGGTACTGAGTCTTCTAAGGCTTACTCATCAGTTCAGTGTTTTGTGTGTTTTCTTCTCTTTTTCACCTTTCTCTTTTTGCAGGATACTCAGGACAAAGTCCTTTTCTTCTTGACTTTTTATTCCTATTTCTTGTTTCAGATGAAGAGGAAGCCTCCCCGCCTAGCGCCGTGCCTCCAGGTTAGGACGGTTCCAACTCTTTACCCCACATTGTAATTATTGTTAATTGACAGTAAAGAGAAAGAAAAGGCAGAGAACCTTGATAAGACAGTGTGCAGAACAGGGGCACCAGGTTTTGCCCCTGCCAACACCAGGGGGGGAAACCTTGGCTTTAATGGTGATTTTTATTTATTTATTTTTTTACGAAAAGAGAATTTCTTTGTGAAATAAGATTAGTAAATTTTAGGGACAAAAATGTTTGTCTCCTATTTCCAGCTATATACCCTTATCCTCCATGCTTCAGATATTTGAATTCTTTTATTTTATTATTGTTTCTTAAATATGACACCTACTTTTTATAGACGCTTTCATAGTTGAAGCTGTACTGATTTTCCACCCAAGCTGACTCTAGTTCTTTCTCCCCATCATGAGGAGAGACGGGGTTTGGGGGAATCCAAGAAGGTTGAAGTCAGCTCTCCATTTTCACTCCTTGCCCTTGTATCATCCACATCACGCTTTCCTTTCAGGTGTGGGTAGTCGAGCCCTAGAAAGAAAAGATTCAGGTGAGCACTCGCCTGGAGTAAGGCGTCCCGACCCCATCCTAATATAGTCACTAATGACCTCATTTCTTGAAGCTGTTTTGATTCTAATCTTTGTTTTATTCCGTTTGTAGCTTTTTTTTCCCTAGCCTTCTTTCATTCCGTATCTTCTTACAAGAAAACTAATGTATTGAGAAAGAATTAATTTTGCATGACATCCACGCACACACGGATACAGGAACTTAACCACATACACCACGGATTTGTGGTTATTACAGCTATATCATTTTTAACATTTAGCAAATATACAGAGATTAAGAAACTGAAAATGTCCATTTTGGGGATGTGGTGAAGTTAGAGAATAATTCACATTTCCATAGGACTTTATTACATTTTATAAAAGCCTCCAAATACATCTTGTCGGCAATTACTAGAAGTCATTCAACAAATTTGTGTTGAGGGCCTCCTACAATCCTACGGTGGGCCTTATGGACCAGGCACTTTTGCAGGTACTTGTAGGTATAAAAAAGAAAAAAAGAAAAGCGATACAAGTTCCTGTCCTCGTGTTACAAATATGAGTGGCCACAATTCATTATACTGTGAATTTCACAGACATATACACACCCCAGCCCCCCCCACATACACATAATCATGTGACTACATTGTATAACTTCATTGTGAAAATGATGACCTCCATGGATAGCATGATTGATACATGAAAACTAAAATAACTAAATTTTTCTTCTTTTCAAGAAACATTAACAGAGTTGGCACCCATGCATTTTTTTTTCCCAGTTACTAAGTGGCTAAAACTGAACTTCTCTACATTTAGCTCTTGGAGACAGAGGGAGTGTCTGCAGCTCTCTCTCCTGCCCTCTTCACTGGAGTTGACTGCTGATTAATACCAGCTAAGCACTTGGAGTGCAACCTAGAAAATGAAAACAAACTTTCCTTTCAGCTTCTCTCTCTCTTCACGGGAAAGCCTCAAACAGTTGATTTTTCTTTTTCCGTTTCTCCCCTCTTGCAGGATGCAACTAGTATTCTTGAAATTTGTGCCTTGCAGGCCATGATCTGTTACTTAATTGCCAAACTATGGCCTCATTTATACAACCCTAATGGAATCATCTAATCATATAACAGCAAGGAATCTAGACATACCAGGCCAGGTTTGGCTGTCTGATCCTTCCCAGTTGACCAGCAAACTGACTTATCCCTTTAGTCTTTTCCAGTTCTGTTGTCGTAGCGACGTGGCACGCTATAGTCATTCACCTAATCTGACATAGTTCTGCCTTAATATGCTTTCCTGCAGAATGGAGAAACAAAGAAACCATGGCTGCCAACAACCACAGAGTAATAATCTACCTGAAAAGTTTTACTATTTCTAGGAATAGAAAATGTTCTTTATCCCGTGATGAAAAAGACATCCCTGTAAGAATGGGAATCTGTCACTCTCTACTGATGGCTGCAGGGGAGATGGATGGAGAGAATGATGTTATATTTATCCAGGTTTATTAGACAAAGAAAAGCTTCAAAGTTGATGAGAACAACAAACCCAGGTAAGTCTACCTAAGAAGAGCTTGGCCCTGAAATGATTCTTTTCCTCCTTTTCTGCTCGTCAGAATGGTCTCTTGGCGAACCACCTGCTGGGGAAGAGCAAGACAAGCAGAATGCCAATTCCCAGCTGTCCACCCTGTTCGTGGAAAAGCCTCAGACAGGATCAGTGAAAGTTGGTGAGCACCAAGCATTAAGTCTTGCCTTTTTTTTTTTAAACGGAAGTGAAACTCACATTGCATAAACTTGACCATTTTAAAGTGAACAACTAGTGGTTATCAGTGTTGTGCAACTGTCACCTCTATCTAGTCCCCAAACATTTTCATCACCCCAAACAGAAACCATGTACTCCACTAAGCCATGACCCCCCAGTCTCCACCCCCCGACCCGGCAACCAGTAATCTGCTTTGTCTCTGTGAATTTCCCTATTCTGTGTATTTGATATAAGTGGAATCACATAATGTACGACCTTTTGAGTCTGGCTCCTTTCCCTTTGCATAATGTTTTCAAGGTCCCTCCAAGCTGTAGCATGAATTGGTACCTCATTCCTTTTTATGGCTGAATGCTATTCTATTGTATTTATATACTAAATCCTGCTTTTTATAACCCGAAAAGGAGAGTGACAGCTATAATTTCAGGAACCTTTAGCACATAGTAGTTGAGTGCCTGGATCCTGGAACCAGGTTGGGTTCAAATCAGTTTCCTCTTCTGTAAAATTGGATACTACCTGTGAAATACTTTGAACAGCACCTGGCATATCTTAAAGCTCTGAGCCAGTGTTTGCTGTCATTATGACATGCTCATTCCATAAAATGATTACAAATCTTTGTACACACTGTACGGTACTGTGTAGTATCTCAGAGGAAACTAATGGGACAGAGGGCTCAACTTTGGAGATATTCATTCTGAAAATATTGATTACACACCCCCTGTTTTAGGCACTGTGCTGAACACTGAGTACAACATGTGAGCATTCAGAACTTACAGTCCTAGTGGGAGGAACAGACAACAAGAAATTAAACAAACAGATAGTCACAAAAGCCAAGTGCCACGAAGGAAATAAAGAGGGTGGTAAGTTAGAGAGGACTTGGGGGTCCAGGAATTTTGATGAAATACATTTTTATAAGGAATATATTGTGATCAGAACAAATGAGCACATAGCTGACTGACTATATTCTAAAATTACTTCTTTCAGGTCTAGAATATAGAAGCACACTGCAGGTAGCTGGAAATATTTGCTCCCTTGTGTTTCTAGAAGACACCAACGTGTTGGTCTAGAGTTTTCATGTCCTTAGGTCCAATCAGTCGATACAAATAGATAGGCAGGTTGATTTCAGAAAGATTACTTTCATTTAGTCATATTTAGTCATATAAGTCCAGACTCCCCATCATCTTACTTAATAAAAAGGATGGAAAAAATCCATACATTTGTGAGGCTTTCCATTTTTATTTCATGTATATATGATAAAGCCAAACAGTAACTATTTCCACTGATTAACCCATTTCTCCTTTTCTGCCTCATAAACCTCAAAAGCAGAACAAGTTGGAGTATCCTAAGGACTCCTAGAGCATGTTTTAAAAAAATCAGGGCACAACGTCATAGTCTACATAGTGCAATCCTCTGTAACTCCTTCCAAAACAAATGGCAAATTTTAAGCCACAGCCTGAATCACTTGTGCTTTTTCTAGGTGAAAATATCACCTTTATTGCCAAAGTCAAGGCTGAAGATCTTCTTAGAAAACCCACCATCAAATGGTTCAAAGGGAAATGGATGGACCTGGCCAGCAAAGCTGGGAAGCATCTCCAGCTGAAGGAAACCTTCGAAAGGCATTCCCGGGTATGGCCCTTAACTCCTGATACAGGGGCTTAGCTAGGCCGTTCCTTCTATGTGGAGAAAAGGTCATTTTCAGGTTCAGCTTTGAGAGATTTCAGTTCCAGAAAATTCTCTAGATAAACCATTCTTGGTGTCTACACTCAAGCATGGTTGCCCCGCTGTGCCCAGGGGCTGGGAAGCACACTGACCCCTCCTATGTTGAAAACGCTGGGCTGAAATGCCCAGATATAGAAACATCTTTAAGCCAATGCTGAGGAATTTTGAAAATCATCAAAATGTGATAGCTTCTTCCTGTGAGCAAGGTGGGGCTGAAATGCGCCTGATGTGTTTCATTGCAGGTATACACGTTCGAGATGCAGATTATCCAGGCCAAAGAGAGCTATGCAGGAAACTACAGGTGTGAGGTCACCTATAAGGACAAATTCGACAGCTGCACATTTGATCTTGAAGTACACGGTAAGAGAGTCTTCTTGTCTGGATAGATGTGGTTTTTATCATGGCGTGTGAGGGAATAGAGGAGAAGTTCATTTACCACTATCAGATTTTGAAAATAAAGTTTTCTTTCAAACTGTGTGTGTTTCTGATCGTGGTAGCCTCAGGAAGCCTGCTGAGCTTGTTGTTATGAAGCGATTTTAAAGTGGAATTTCAGGGATTTTACTGCTAAGTGTCTCTTCCCCATGCTATCTGTATTCCTTCAATCTCCCAGACAAGGGTTGGTGCCATTTTTTCTTCTACTGAACATCCCTATTTCATCGGGTCCCCTTATCCCACCCGAGTTTGGGAATAATTTCAGATGGTTCAAGGATGTCAGGATACCCAGGTGGAAGGGAGGATTTCTCTTATACGGACTAATGTCAGCTGGGGAAGTTCTCCATCCGTATGTTCTGTGTACTGTCCAGAGTGAATTTAATAGGAGTAAACGTAAAAGTGTACATGTAGATTGGGGGAAAAAGCCACTTTTAGAAGGATACAAAGAGAAAGTTGACTTTGGCCACAAAGATCATAAACTTAGGGTAAATCTGAAGTGTGATAAAACTGCAAGAAACAAAGCTGGTGAAATGTAATGCTGGGCTATTACAAGTGGTGTAAGACCGAGGTTTAGGAAATAGCACTACTCTCTGCAACATACTGTTTGTTCCTCATTTGGAGTTACGTCTTTGGCCATGGCCACCGCACATCAACCTGGATCTTTTCTGGAGTACGGTACCAGGAGGATGAAGAACCCAGAAACCACACCCTAGTCAGCTGAATGTAGTGTGAAGGAGGCCAGGCATACACAACTCATCAACAGGGGAAGTGCTGTCACACAAAAGTGTTTCTTTTTATTAGAATCTAAAGGTAGGGATTATGAGGAGGTGAATTTTTTGTCTTAACTTTATATTTTTTAAAAGATTTTATTTATTTATTTGACAGAGAGAGAGAGACAGCCAGCGAGAGAGGGAACATAAGCAGGGGGAGTGGGAGAGGGAGAAGCAGGCTTTCTGATGAGCAGGGAGCCTGTTGCAGGGCTCGATCCCAGGACCCTGGGGATCACGGCCCGAGCCAAAGGCAGATGCTTAACGACTGAGCCACCCAGGTGCCCCAACTTTTTGTCTTAACTTTAACATGAGCTCTTTCATTAAAGCTCTGCAAACAGCCTGGGGAAGGTGTGAGAGCTCCATCTCAAGAGATGTCAAATAAAGGCTGGGTGATCATGGAGGTGCTCTAGAGATTTCTGTATTGAGTGGGATCCGGTGCTGAGTGGTGCCTCTTCGGCCTGACCAGGCATCTCTGAGAATCTCCTGAAGGGCTGGAAGAACATTGATTTCTTGGTGCCCATCCCTGATCTACTGAATCAAAATCTCCAACAAGGAGATCAAGAAACCGATTTTGTGTTTTAAGTTCTTCAGGCGATTCTAGTGGGAAGGCAGGGGAATGACAACTGGATATGGTAACTCCTGCTGTCCCCACATTGATTCTGTGTGAGGGAGGATGACGTATGAGACCTCAGTGGCTCAGCCCTCCAGGAGGAGAGCCATCTCCCCTTCCCCTTTACCTAGTGTTCCTTCCATCTGAAGAATCCCCACAGCCTGGAAAGGAACTGAGCACAAAATTGCATACTTAATGGGTATTTATTTTATTGTTTTCTTTCCTTTCAAAGAATCTACCGGGACTACTCCAAACATTGACATCAGATCTGCTTTCAAGAGAAGGTAACTTCAAAAGGGGAATCTAGGTAGCTTTTGTATAACGTGCAAGTGAGAGTTTTCAAAGCACACAAGCACACATTGCCTTCCTCCACACTCTGTATTCCAGAGAGAGCACCTCTCACTGTAGTCAAACATACCGTGTACCCAAAGGCTAGTGTTCTAGAAAAGCCAGCGGTTTCATGTCAAATCAAGTATATACTGATCATTTTTTAGAATATTCTTGTCATAGTGAAGCTCCCATTTTTTTCAGGTTTCACGGTTGCCTTACAAAAATATATACTCTTAATGTCTTCACATGTGGCTTCTTCCTTAATTGTATTATTTTCCACCGGATGGCCAAGAAAGATATATAATAATATAGCATCAGTTAAGTCATGTCAGAAAACTTTTATTTATATTGCTTTTCATCTAGAAATTACTTATGGAGCTATTTAACCATCCAGGAAACCACAATTAAGTAACTACTTACTGAAGTTAGCGCCCTTTAAATATTGGATTACTAAATGAAAGACCACCGAGTCTGCTAGAATAAAGAACACTGGAGAAAGACAAAATATAGATACCTATTTGATTTATTTTGCAATTGCCAAGGTTGAAAAATTGGGGATGGGGGACAAGGAAGAAAAATGAAAAAAAGAGGTTCTAAACTGTGAGAAACGTAACTAGCCCCTATTATTTTACTCTGTGCACTTAATTTTTCCATAATATAAGTTCATTAATGAAAGCAAATATTTTGTTCTTCTTAACACTGAATCTACTTTGTTTTGTTGAATAAAGAAAGTTATCCCAAACTATTATAAAGCAATGATTTAGTCTGTTAATAAAAGGCATATTTCTCTCCTAAATTATGAATAAATGAAAATTTTAATTGCTTTAAAGCATATTAATATTACCTGATCAATCAATTGATAGTTTTTAAGTCATAACCTTAATTCCTCTTACTTTCCTTCTACCTTCCCTTCACCCCATGTTCAGCAAATGCAAAGGGTCCAAAAATATGGTCATCCAATGTACAAGCATATTCTAAGAGAGGGAGATATAATCTACTAAGTTTTGTGCTTTAAAACAATAGAAATGGGTTTACTTCAGAAGGTCTTCTCTAAATACCTGCCATTAAAGAAATTTTGAAAACACATTGAGTTTAATTCTTATAACTTACGTGTCATACACACTGTTTTTAAACCCGCAGACTCTTTTCTTAGAAACCATAACTAACATTTGTAAAGAGCAGGAAACAAAATCTTCATTAAAAAAAATTAAACGTGTAAGTAAATATGTGGTTCCATTTAAATGTCAGCTCCATAGCTTCTCCTTAGAGTTTATAAGAAATCATGAAGGTGGCTGCATGCCTACTTTAAGATGCATTTCTCAATAGGAAAGCACGCCTAGTAAAGGGCTCATCAACAATTCAAAGACAAATTTTTGAAAAATATATTTTAAAAGGTATAAATATGAACAAGAGAATGAAAAGCTTATAATGATATCCCTTTTCAACAGAAAGGAATGCATCTTTTAAAAAGCTCTGCACCAGCTCCATTTTTATGTTATGTTGGTATCACATTATCTGATTCAACTATTGATGGACACAAAGAAGTTACCTTTGAATATAAGCTTTGTACTTATATCTTTGACTTGGTATACTTCGTCCTCCGAGCCAATCTCTGACAGAATAACAGAGATCAGCAAAAGTCCTTTGCTTTTTACATAGGGATGTTTCTAGAGCCCCCAACTTGGAAAAACAAAGTACTTTGTGTTGCTTGGCTTAAGCGCATTTGTGTTACTCTGTTTTAACACAAATCCAAGCAGTTTTATATATGCAATCTACAAAAATGTGTCTTCTGAAATCGTAGAGTAACACAAGCTCCTCACGTTTACTTTTCCACAAGTACATGCTCCAAACTTTAAAATGTCACTTGTGCGAAAAGAAATAGCTTGTGTTGATTTAGTCCCATGACTTGTGTGCCAGTATAAAATTGCATATACGTTATATGTAGAGTGTTTGGGGGAAACTGTTGTGTATATGTCTCAGCACTAAACCCGGATTTGCTTTTCTTTTGTTAATGACAGTGGAGACGGTCAAGACGATGCAGGGGAACTTGACTTTAGTGGTCTCCTGAAACGTAGGTGAGAACCGAGTGATGGAGTGAGGCGCTGTGGCCTGGAAATCTTTTAGACACCCATTCAGAGAAGTCAGGTTTAAAGTGGATGTTTTTTGAAGAACTTCTCATTTCCTAAAATGTGTTTGCTTACAGAATATAACACAGAGTCGATTAAGAAAGAGACAGAGAAACCACTGCATACTAATCTGCTAAAGATTTTAGCTGATGCTTTTTAACCTTCTTTCTAAATCTTTCATGAGTCTTCACATATTTTCTTAGTTGGGGATGAGGAGATCTGAAAACTGAAGCAGAAGACCTAAATACCTAAAAGTCTCTGATTTCTCCTAGGATTTCTATCATTTCAATCATGATTCTTTGTCATGATCAAATAAATAAAGCCTTTATTCTCCTGCTTTTGATATTTTACCAAAAAATCAATTTCACAATTTTGGTAAAAGTCTCTGCAGGTATATATATATGTGTGTGTGCATATATATATGTGTGTGTGTATATATATGTATATATATATATGGCAGATCTACTTTAAAATAGTATTTATGACTAACTATATTCCATCAAATCTGAGACATAATTCATTTGAATATAATCCTGTATTTCATAAATCACTAAGCAATGAAAAAATTGCCCCAAATAATTCATTATGTATGACACACTATTGATTATAAGATACATCTTTATTTAAGATGTTTAAAATGTCAAAAAATACGCATTTTAGAAGAGATAAAATATAGTTGTAACATGGAAATAAATATTTAGTATTATTACTCACCCTCCCTTAACATTGTTCTCTTACAATAAAATTTATAGATTTTATTATGAATACTCAATAACTAACCACCTGAAAGGATTTCTGCCCATATATGCATATATATAATCATATATATATGTTATATTTAAGCTATACATATGCAGATATTTACTATAGTACAACAAAAAGAACTTGATTTTTGCTGGGATTTTATTTGAACACCAAATCTATGAATAAATAATAAAACTATGATTCTAAATTAATAGTATATAATATTGATATTAGTTTTCATTTAGCTTTTCAGGTTTACTTTTTATTACTTTTAGTGCTTTCTATGGTTACTAAAGAAACTTAAGTATAAATATGCTTCACAACAAATCACAAATAGTAATAAAATGAACTTGTCTCCGTTCTCAGTTTAGTTGGATGGCTTTATCCAAGTACTATGAATGAAAAATTCCCCCAGCTCTAAGTATTTAGGTTGAGAACAGAAATATTAACAGGTGCAATTTATTAATTACCAATGGATATTAGCGAATCAAGAGACCTTGGCAGTATCAAATACATCTTTCCCTCTTTGGATACTTCAAATAATCATTTGTCTCAATAATATTTATTCATTCCCCAAATTTATTTAAAGCAATAGTATATGAAGTGACCCTCAGTGAACCTTACCCTTCCTTATCCTACAGGTGAGAAACCAAAGACCAGAGATATCAAGTGAATTATCCTGAGTCACACAGTGAATTAGAGACAGGGCAGGGACCTAAATCCAAGTTTCCCTCTGAGTTAGCTCATTTCCTGTGACTCCACATAAGAAATACCACTCTGAATCTGCCTTGGAAGTTGGTGATTCCGTTGATAATGCAAACTGACACTTTGAGAAGAGAAGAGAACATTTTTTTTCCTCCTGCAATCATTTACTCAACCAGGAAAACACTAAATGCTTTCTTTTTGCCTTCTGTGTGCCAGTGCCTTCCAGTGCCTTCCAGTGCCTGGCACACAGAAAGGGCTGGATACACGTTTGTGGGAAGAAAAAGGTAGTGGTAAAAACATGGACGTGGGTCTCAACTCTTCTAGTTACTAATCTCATGATTGTGTCAAATTACATGTCCTCTCTGAGATTGTTTTCCACATCTACAAATGTGGAGAACAAAAACTAGTTAAATCAATTATGTAAGAGGTTGGCTCATAGCACCTGTCAAATATTCACTCCCACCAAAATGTGACCCTTCCCTTGAAGAGCCTATATTCATAAAAACACACAATATACACATGAGCACACCCACACTCACACACACACGAGTCAATCAAGATGTGACACAATCGATCATTAAACCCCATGCTCTGATTAAGAAGGAAAAAAGAAAGAAAAAAGAACAGATTACCAGTAGTTTGCAGAGTAAAAGAAGTCTAATGAATGATCAAAATGAATAAAGAAAAAAATCATTAGAAAAAAAGTGGGCAAAAAAGTGGGCAGCCAACAGTTCTCCAGTTCTCATTTTCTTTACATCCCCTAATTTTTTGACTCATAATTAAATTTTTATTAGCAAAAGACTATATTCATTTAATATACTATACTAATCTACCAGTATAACTTTAGAAATCATCATGTTCCCCTACTAATTTGTAAATTGCATGTGTTTTCATTGTGGTAATGACACCACTTCTACTCTTCCAAAAGTGTGTGGCAAAATCCTTCCCAGAATAAATATCTTTACAACCAACATCTCTCCACAACAAAAGATCTCCCCGACCTGAACAAAGCCAGAGTATTTCAAATAGACATTCGGATTAAATCTATTAGGCGGTACCTTGTTATGGGATTTGGCCTATATATATACATGCCTGAAAGTTTTATTCTATATAACATTTCTATAATTGCTGTGTACATTACTAGGACCATCAAGTTATAGAAATTTTGATGTAGATGAACGTACTGTGAATGTTATATAGGACTCTCCCAATGCTGGAAAAGGCATCAGTGATGCCTATAGAATTTGAATTTTTCTCCATACTGTAATTTAACATAACCATGTAGGTAGGGCCATGTGCAGCCACTATGGTAAGTGAAGATATGTTCTGGATGAGTAAAGGTAATGCTACAGGTGGGAGTCTTGACCTCACAGTCTAGTAAAAAATAATGAATACTTCTCCTTGCAATTTGGAATTGAATTAAGTAATGGAGAGAAAAAGAAGGAATAGACAGGAGGTCACTGGTGTATGTATACCAAGTTTGACAAGATTAAGAACTTGGTTGAGTGAGGTGTATTTTGGTGTTTTAATGAAAAAGAATGGTAAGGATGACCAGTTTTATGAATCTGCCAACAAAACTGACTTAAGAAATCACACTGAAAATTATGATCTTTATATTGGTTTCCCTTATATATTTACCTTATGGATCTAGGTATGTCTCAGTGTTTGACTTGTGCTTCTTGCTATCTTATTTTAATCTAGTGTAGTATCTTTGAATCCTTTTACCAGTATCAGGAGGATGGTTGAAATGTGTATGTAATCCTTCTTGGTTGAAATACAAATGTAACACAAAGTAACATGGCATATTTTTACAGTTTGGGAACTATATTTAGGCTGGAATATGACAAAAATAGAGCATTAATAAAGTGGTTGAAGAAACATCTACAGAGACTATATATAGGTACCTACAGACGCATTATAATTGCAATCCTCCAAGACTTCCTAGCAAGTATTTAAAGGATGTATTTGAAATTTAGGCTGCTTTCAGGCAGTAGACCTAGTAGATCTGGCAAGTTATTACCAATATTCCAACTTCAGGACAATTTTCTTAAGCTTTTCGATTTACCTGTGTTAATAGAGGGTGTAGTTATTATTTCATTGAGATGAAGATAATACTTGTTTCCTGAGTTTTTTAAAAATTAATTTATTTAATGTATTTATTATTTATTTATAAGTAGACTCCACACCCAACGTGGGGCTCAAACTCATGACCCTGAGATTAAAAGTCCTATGCTCTGCTGACTGAGACATCCAGGTGCCCCGTGTCTTGAGTTTTTAAGAGCTACATTTTCCTAATGGTGTTGCCTAGTCCTTCCCATAAAGGTTACTGATGGACCAATGATCTCTCACTTCCTCCCATTTTTCCAGGAGATTTGCCTCAGCATTCTCCTCCACTGGGCAAAAAAGACTTACATGACAATGTAAATTAGATATTCAGAAGTCATTCTTGCCTAATGCCACCCTAAATTCTATGTTAATACTTATATTCTCCTCCCCTCCCCTATGATTACAATCTGGCATTTCCCTAAGAAAATGCAGAAACAGGTGTAATTAATGTGGCAATGCCAATATATGTAACCCATCATTTACTAATATGATAGCATGAATCTGTTTTTACACTGGTGTTTAAGATGTGTTGACCAGTTTTCCTGGAAAATCATATCCAAATGAGCATTATTCACCATAAGTAGTCACTACATTTCCCAATTAACCGAATAAAAACAGTCAACTAAATCTTAAAAAAAAAAAAA
>NW_024424564.1:37379112-37655732 GCF_017311325.1 Ursus maritimus
AAAAAAAAAAAAAGAAAAGAAAAAAGAAAAAATCAGGACTATTTAGCCAGCAAAGGAAATCAATTTATATTACATTTTGCATTTACACTGGGGTTCTTTCCCTAAAAAGTCTTTATTCTTGAGTTTTTCTTTCATTTACTGGTTTTAAAATAAGGACAGACAAGTGTACTTTAAATCTTATATTTTCCTAGTCATATATATTCTTTATATTTTCTGTATGTTCTTCAGTCAGTGATCAAAATTTGGGGTCATAATTTTGATAATTACACTAAGATGTTACTTTCCCCTTGTTTATTGGAACTTAGCCATTTTCTTCACAGTTTACCATTTATATTTTTATAATTCATACCCAACCTGCTTTCAAAAAAGTTCGAGACATTACTTTAAGCTGAAATATGAATTTTTTGCCTCATTTTCCTTTTCCCCTCCCAATTTAGAAAAACAAAATCTTTTAAAAAGTGAATGTACCCACAAAAGTCGTATTTAAAACAAAACAAAACAAAAGCTTTCTGGCAGTGTCAAAAATTTTTTGCATAAAAAACAGCAAAATATGACTAGTGTGCACATTTACTAATACGGTAGGAAAAATGCTATTTGCAAAATCCTAAGATTTGAGATACTTATTTGTACTGTCTTCATATATAGCTAGGATGTGTACAATAATTAAAGTAGAAAGAGATCATTTTTCTTTCATAGACCAGTATTTAAATCTTCTCATTCTCAATCCACTTTTCAAAATTATTTCAGTACCCATATCCTAGATGACAACTGATCTTAAAATTCCTCAAAACCTCACCTTCTCTTTAAACTTTAGTGAAAATAAATAAAAACATATTCAGAATATTTTCTGCTATCTTTCTCTCTTCCTAATATTCTGCTTTTAACCAAGAAAACGGGAGTGCTAATAGAAGTGCATACATCTGCTCTTTAACTGCCTGCAAGTTTCCTTGAGACTGCGGTTTTTACCTACTCAGGCTTTAAAAACAGGGCTTTTAACACTGAACCGAGAAATCGGTACCATTCTCCGAACTTCATTGTCCTTAAGGGCCGGTGGGCGGCTACTAAACTAGGGAATGGTTTTCCCCGGTTAGGGAGGTGAAGCCGCAGGAGGAAGAACCCGAGGTAGACGTGTGGGAGCTGCTGAAGAATGCGAACCCCAGCGAGTATGAAAAGATCGCCTTCCAGTACGGCATCACCGACCTGCGTGGCATGCTCAAGAGGCTCAAGCGCATGCGCAGGGTGGAGAAGAAAAGCGCCGGTGAGCCTTCGGGGGGGCATGGCTGCGAGGGCCGCCTCCTCTACCCACCGCATATTCCTGTTTCTGGCTGGGTTTGGGGAGGGAACGGATGGGTGGAATTTGCAGGCGTTAGCCTTGACTTCAGGCGAAGTAGTTCGCTGCTCTGCACATCAATAGCTAGGAGGGTAGTCGACTGCTGGTGAAGATTTAAGGTAATGCGGATTTACTTTGCAAGTACCACATACACCACATAATAGAATACCAAATACCTTCGCTGGCATTGGGAATTTCTCAGCAGCCCCTTTCTCCAGCCTCCATATCTCCCGCCCTCTCAAATTCTTGATTCTTACTTAAGCAGAGTAGATTCGATGTTTCTTTGTTTTACCATCATATTCTTCCACCCATTTAATGCGGAATGGGGAATTCACTTCTCACACCCAAGGCAGTCATCAGAACATTTAGTAAAACAGCTATGCTGCTCTGTATAGGGATCTGAAGTGACTGCTTTTGTTGTGGTTTTAAATATCTTTTTAAAAATGCTTTGAAATGTTGCGATTTAAAATTTTTTTAAAAGAAATGCATTTTAAATTGATCATAAGCTCTTTAAAATTTGCTGTACTTGGTCGTCAGTTATACGTTTTGTGACCCAACAAGGTAACATATCAATCCTATTATTGTTTGTTTGTTAAGGTCCAAATAGAATTTATTTATTTATTTATTTAGGTACCCAACCTGGGTGTCCAAATAGAATTTGAAGTCTCTCACCACCTCTTTTTAAAAATTTTCCCTTTGTTTCTAAACCTCCCTGTAAACTGGTTGAGCAATTGGACCCAGGGAAATATAGAAGTGTTTTGTTTTTGCTTTGTTTACATAACTCAGCAATTCCCACTATTTCAAAACTTCAAAATTTTTAGTTTTATTCTTGAGAGGTGTCTGAGATGGTATAGTCACAAACATGTGAATGCCAAGCTGACATCTCTTTTCCCCACACTGGCACATCTAATTCTTATCACTTAGCTCTGAATTGATGTATTGAGGCATATGATAGATAACTTTTTTAAAGCTAGTGTTTGTCGTGTTAAAATATGAGGAGGTGAGCTTATTTAAGCAACAGTATAACAAAGTTGGAATGATGGAAATGCAAGCATAAAAATTCCACGAGGCATTCCACACGTGTATGTATTTTCCAAACTGTCTAAATGAGTATTATCATTAAAATCAGGGGAAAATTATTAAATCAAGCAAAGAAGTTCACATCTGCTTAGGACCTTTCAAAGATAATATTTTTTTAACTACTATGGTCTCTGTCATTTAAAATGTTTTGAAATCCCGAGTTCCTAACCATATATGTAAGGAGTGTTTTAAATGTGTCATTATTTGGGCATGTTTCCACAGTGTAAAAACTTTGACAAGCCTATTTCAATTAGTCAAAGGCATTCAATTTAATCTTATGAGTCATTGAATTTATCTCATAAACTCTGTGATAAAAAACTATCTGTGACATACAAGAAGTACAAAGATAATGCCAGTGATCCTGGTAGTAATCATGCTAGAAGAATGGCATGTTCTTCAAGTTCAGTTTCATTTGGATGCTTTATAATTTCCCAAAGAATTAGGACAATCACTAAAACTTTAAAGGCTCTTCAATAATTCTTTTTTTCTCTTTTTTTAAATTTAAATTCAATTGGCCAACATATAGAACATCAGTATCAGACGTAGAGTTCAGTAATTCATCAGTTGCATTTAACACCCAGTGCTCATCACATCACGTGTCTCCTTAATGCCTGTCACTCAGTTACCCTATCCCCTCACCCACCTCCCCTCCAGTAATCCTCAGTTTCTTCGCTCTTCAATAATTCTTATGTTTCTTTAAAAAAAACATGTGGGTTCTCTTCAAATTTTTAAACCACCTTATCATATATAAATCAACACAGAATTCTAAAATATAGAGGATAATTTGGAAGATTCCTAATTTTTTTCTACTTCGAGTCTCAATTTTTCATTTAGTTTTAGCTTCTTATACATACATCAACTATTTAAGTTCACAGATTATGTATGCACATATTGACATAGTTTTGCTTTTTCTCTCTACCAGCTTTTGCAAAAATTCTTGATCCTGCATATCAGGTTGATAAAGGAGGCAGAGTAAGGTTTGCTGTGGAACTGGCAGACCCAAAGTTGGAGGTGAAATGGTATAAAAATGGTCAAGAAATTCGACCCAGTACAAAGTAAGTGGGCTTTGCAATAATCAGTGATAGCTATATAAATCTAACAGTAGTTTGACTCAATTTTCTGTGAATACAAACACATTTTCGTATAGCTTTTTAATGCAAAATCACATGGAAGGAGAGTAGAAACTTTCCATATATTTTGGAACCATTAAAATTATAGTGCTATATAAATAAAACCTTGTTTTATGTTTTCAATTCTGTACAAGCTTTTTTTGAGTGATTCCAGTTCCAGTTTTGTGTCAATATAGGTCATATGTGATTATTTCAGAGCATTGTCAAACTTCTTCCAGTTTTTAAAATAAAATTTTGAAATACATATTTGATATACCAACTGGAAATAACACCTTATAATTAGAGAACTTTGGTTTTTCCAGAAGAGCATCTTAAGCCTGTGTTTTATTTTTTGGCCCTCTCTCAAATGAAGGAAACAGACTAACCCCTGATGTCTCATGGTATTGCTAGTCTATTATGAAACTACTTTACAGAGATCCTTCTCAGCCTGAGAGATTTTCAGCTCCAATGTATTTTTTTTAAGTTAATAGGACATTTTTAAGTTAATGCACATTTATAAAAGACTTTAATCCTGAAAATCTGTCACTTCTGGAGTGCAATTAGGTGGTTTCCAATTTCTTAATGGGGCCCTGCCTACAGAGTGACTTTGTGATGATAATGTTCAGTCTGATAAAAATCTCTTGAAAGTGGCTTAATTTACCAAAAACATAATTTTAATCACTTATCTTTATCCAGAAAATGTTGTGTAATGCTTTATTCTTGAACTCTTCAATTTGAGAGTTTTTCCAAATGAGAACTTTTTCGTTAGTCTGTTATAATGCCCTAATATACTCATCCATAATCCAGATCACAGACAATTAAGTTTTGTGATATTCCTGGCTTTTAGTTTTTTGTTTCCAAATGCTCAAGTTCTTTTTTAGTAGGTGGTTACTGTGATATAACACTAGTTCTTAAGCTCATGTAAAAGACCATCACGTTCTATAAAATTACTGCCTATATTAGTGATTAAGTTCATATTATTGCTTAAACCGCATAATCACTTATTCACCTAACAAAATCTATTGTGACACTGCACTAGGCAATGAGTGGAATCAGCGGATCAATGAGTAAGATTGAGTCCCTGTCTACCTATAAACTAGATGAACTGGTCATTTTAAAAAATGTACAGAGTTCTAAATCTCTCTGACAACCTCAACCAACCCCATTTTCCAACAATGGGTTAAAAAAACTAAATAGCAAATACGTGGGTACTAATTTATAGATGAAATGAAAACCTTCTATAAAAATACAGAAATTATATATTATGTGTAAATATGCATATGTATTACATTATGCATTGGAAAGATAACAATTGGTTTCATGCTTTGCGTTAACTAAACTATGTAAAATGTGCTACATAAATGGCAGATTAAAATTCTATCCCTGACTTTCAAACAATACTGAATTATAAGCCAGATTTGCTGGTAATAAAGGAAAGAATACAATCAAATTCACAGACTGTTATCTCTCTCCTATTTAAAACAGATACATCTTTGAACATAAAGGATGTGAAAGAATCATGTTTATCAATAACTGTGGGCTGACGGATGATTCAGAGTATTACGTGACAGCTGGTGATGAGAAATGTTCTACCGAGCTCTTTGTGAGAGGTAAAGTGCATCTCTTACTGTAGTCTTCACCGGCCTTGGGCACTCTTCCTCCCAGGAGTAGTAATCAAAATGAGCATGCCCAGGTGAGCTCCTGAGCTCTGGAGCAGAGGTAATAGTACCTCGAGAAGTGCGTTCGCCTGGGTGTTAGACCGACTGCATGGGAGCTCCTCTACACTGGCAGTTATTGTTTATCCTAATTAATCGTCAACTTTGTTGAAGACTAGAAAAGCTGAGAGGAGAAAGAAAACTGGTGAGTCAGAATGCCTCATGCTTTTGACTCAAGCAAGCAGTATATAATTATCCTGGTTATAGTTTCTGAAACCCAACAAACTCTACTGGATAGTCCTCATTTCACACATTCAGCTGATCACAAATAGATTTCTCTTGAAACCAGCTTCATTAATAAAAGGGTATCAGTGGTTGACACTGCGGATGCTAAGGACAATCATTTACTAAAACACTGTGAAAGAGCCGAAGGGTGTCCATGAAGCCCTCTGAATACAGACAGCTCTGTAATCTCTATCATCCATCTAGAACCAGAATCAAGGAATCCTACTGTTACAGATTCTCCTTCATCAGAAATGTCTATCACATGGTTTCTCATTTGCCAAAAGAAGGATATTTGATACATGTTTTGTCAGCTCTCCAGAGCAATAATTGATCCGATTTGAAGAGTTCTGAGAAGATTGGTTCTGAGGAAACCTACCCAGGGTTACCAGCTATCTACTTTGCCAAAAAAGGTGTAATAAAACCCACCAACTATCTACCACCATCTAACTGTAGCCGTAGGGTAGATGATACTTTCTTACTGTTGGTCTTTCATCTGTGAACAAATCTGTGGTCATGAGCAGGTTTTGGACATTTAATGATTCTGATTCTCCCTTTTTTTCACACTAGAGCCTCCAGTTATGGTAACCAAACAGCTGGAAGATACGAATGCTTACTGTGGGGAAAGAGTGGAATTAGAATGTGAGGTGTCTGAAGACGATGCCAATGTGAAATGGTAAATAGCTTTCCTGAGATCTGTCCATTTTTAATAGATTAAAAAAATGTACCTTCATAGATTGGAGAACAGGAAATGGCTTTTACACATACGAAAAGAATCACAACTTCATTTGTCTTAGTAGAAATGGTAACTAAAACTGTGAAGGTGCTTGGGGGTTTTTTCACCTATAAAACTAGAAAGCAATCTAGAAATCTAGGTTGGTAAATGTAGGGGAAGTAGGCATTTACTAAGAAATGGTTGACTTACAGTTGCCCGGGTCTTTTAGACTCCAAATCCTGTGGATGTTCTTAACTTCTACACTTTGCTTACTTTCACTATGTCATGCTGGCAACTTACGTGGAAAAATATACTTACATATTTTTTTTCACTTAATCCCCAGTTACCTTAATGTTATAGTACCATGGGAAAATATTTTAGGCTAAGAATCACCAATTACTTTAAAAAATAAAGGCTTTTTTTTTTGGTCTGGATAGGGAGTGTTTTCTCAAGTTCTTTGTGAGTAACCTCAAAATTAAGGGTAAGAGATTCAGAATCGTAAAATGAAATTCTTTGTTGAGAAGTATAGTAAATTACACAGCATGTATCTGTGGTGATTGGCACAGAGTAGAATGTTTGTTCCAATCTAGAATCATAGCTAACTTTAAAACATATTAAATGATGCTATTCCTACAATGTGGGTCAAGAGGTAATATCCACTCAGCATCTTGAATGGGAAGAAGGGGCTTAATGTTCTTCTAATGTAATTTTTCAGACAATACTTGTTACATTATGAATCCATTTGATACAATGATCCATACATTCTTTAATTCAACAAATTGTTCTTAAATCCCAGGATCTAGCAAAAAAACAAGACCAATAATGTCCATCTCCTGAAGGGTCTTTTATAAAACTCTTTTTAAAATCTATTTTATAATCTGTTTTAACTCAGGTTTAAGAATGGTGAGGAGATTATCCCTGGTCCAAAATCAAGATACCGAATTAAAGTTGAGGGCAAAAAACATATTTTGATCATAGAAGGAGCAACAAAGGCTGACAGTGCAGAATATTCTGTAATGACAACAGGAGGACAGTCATCTGCTAAGCTTAGTGTTGGCTGTAAGTAAGATTTCTTTGGGTGTCTTCCAAGTTGGCTAACTATTGGTGTTGCGTTTGTTAATTCAATTTTAGTTTCAATCTATTTGATTTCTACTTGTGGCAATTTTATATATGTAAAATTGGATTCCATTCTAACTGAGTGTCTATGTCACATCAGTCAGGGTCTCTGAGATGGAAACCAACTACTCAATTTAATAGTAAAACACAGTATTGGGGAGTCTAAAAATCACCTGCCAGAGAAGTTATCCAAATAGTTCAGAAATACTTTAATCCCAAGACCACATAAATAGATGGTAAATACCTAGATGTGATATAAAACCCTGATGTTTGTATAACCTATGGGTGAATTCGCTATCTATTCATTAGATAAACATTCAACATTCTGCAATTACATCTGGAGTGTGAAGGAAGTTGCCCAAACCAAGGAGGCTCGAATGAGAACATTGTAAGAACCCATTTGCTACTAGGATCCAGAGGCATAAAAGAGTTTATGTACTTCCCGAAGTGCCCCCAAATAATAGTCAGTCCTCAACAGCAGAGTGTGTCTCTTCCAGTTAGCCACGAAAATTAAAATAGCAAATCTCACCGGAAGTTTGGTAATACATGCAGAGCAGAAATCCTACTTCCTTACTTCTTTCTTAGTCCAATTGTGATCCACAGGCTCACTGAATTATTCAGAGGTTATCTCAGTTACATTCCTTATGCTTTACAGAACTTCGGCCATTTTCGTTTAATATAAAAAAACTTTTTCAACCATAGGCAGACCCTTACCTGATATTTGTATTCATTTAAAGCAATTACAGTCAGTTCTGCTATAATGCAATATATGCATTTCTAAAATCACTATGCTATACAAAATCATGCAATAAAACCACAAGATTAATGGGGAAAGTGAGGTTATGGGCACAACACTCAAAAATTTTGTCAGCCACACATTAAAAAAAAAAAAAAGAACCTAATAAAAAAACAGTATCATAGTTTTACATATGTCAAGTAGTTAATAAATATGGCACTTTATGTTAAATGAGACCTGGAATTTGCTTGTGTAAGTGGTGTGGAAAGTGTTGTAGCTAGTGAGCCACTGTGAAGTTGTGGAAAGAGGTTTTTTTGAAATGGGATGGACAGTGGTAATCTCAGATGTGCGTGAGTGTGGCTCATACTGCATGAGTGAATTCAGGTAGCTGGTAAATGTTTGACGTGTGTGTGTGTGTGTGTGTGTGCATTTTGTGCAGTCCTACTTGGCTCAGTCAGCTGGGTGCCATTTTCTCCTTTATATGAATGAAATCCTGCATCATCAAACACAAAATCTGTGTTATGTTCCAGTTGTCCCCTAACATATCAATTGCACTGGAGCAAATTCTCATTTTCAAAATAAGATACCGCCTTGGCCTGTCCGGAGTTTGAGTTTGGCACCTATAACTATCTATTTTTCTGTAGTGAAACCTCTGAAGATTTTGACACCTCTGACTGATCAAACTGTACACCTTGGAAAAGAAATCTGCTTGAAGTGTGAAATCTCTGAATACATATCAGGAAAATGGACTAAAAATGGCCTACCTGTTCAGGAAAGTGACCATCTAAAGATTGTTCACAAGGGAAGGTAAGCAAGTTAGGTGACCCATAAGGGAGGGCTGGTCCCCATATCCACTTTCTCCACTTCCTAAATTACATATTTGGTGAGGAGGTTTGGAGAGTAGTCAGAAAGAGAGGATCTGTGTCTGGTTCTTTGCTTCCAAATAGCAAGAACATATGATTTCTCTGTTCTATATCATGTCCTACCAGTGATCCTTTATCTGCACCTCATGGCATGGTGCTTTGGCTATTCAAAAGCCATCAACCAATCCTTTCCATCTAAACATGAGGTTAAAGGACTGATATTGAATCCTAGTTAAAGAATCAATCAAAATGGATTAACGGTCCCTAACTAGTAAGTGTTGCATGACCTCCCACAATTTTTGAGGTGGACATAATAATCTAGAATCTAGGAAAGATTTAAGGCAAGAGTTCTTAACCTTGGATCTGTGGATCCTAGGAGATCATGAATGAACTTCTGGGGGCCCCATAAATCCTCTGAAGCTGTAAGCAAGGTCTGTGTATACAAAAATACACACTTTTCTCTAGAGAGAGGATCCATGGTGTCCATCAGATACTCACTAACCCCCCCAAAAAGTTAAGAACTACTGCTTTTAGATTTAACATCTTAAATGTTAAAGATTATTCTTTATCTTGGTAAAGAAGATTATTCTTGGTAAGTTCTTAAATCTTAAAGTGTAGCACTAGTGAGATATTATATTTTAGTCTTTTTTAAAAAACTGTATGATGAGAAAGGAATAATAGACTCTCACATGCATAATAAGCAAGTTTTGTACAGATAATTTCGTATACTCCAAAACGAATTTTTAGTATAGGTCAATAAATAGGATAATTAAGCCTTCACATTATATTCTCTCTCTATTTCCTGATCTATCTTTCTCTCCAGCCAACCCTAAATAAGTTAATCAGATAAAGGCCAGGTGTCTCTTCAGTTGGGCCATAAACAACCTAAAGTCTTTGTAAATTCTTAGAAATGTTTTTCTTGTTTCCTTAGAATCCACAAGTTAGTGATAGCCAATGCTCTCATTGAAGATGAAGGTGATTATGTATTTGCACCAGATGCCTACCCTATTACTTTGCCTGCCAAAGTTCATGTTATTGGTGAGTAGATGAATCATTGCAGAGTTTTGTGTTCTTGATTTTGTTGTTGTTGTTGTTTGCTTACCTTGGAAATGTAACATATTCAAAACTGTGATATTTAAAGAAAAAATACATGAATTGGTCTGTCATTAATTATAATAGTTGGTTCTTAAGAAGTCTTATAGTGAAGTTGTTTTGCAAGGTGCCAGCCACCAACTACTTTGACTCCTTTTATATTTTTGGTCAGATAAAATATTGGTGACTACCGATGTTCAGCACTAGCAAAGTATTAGCCCAGATATTCACACGGAAATGATTGTCTGATAACAAAGGCCATGTTTTATATTCTAGATCCTCCTAAAATCATCCTGGATGGTCTTGATGCTGACAATACAGTGACAGTAATTGCAGGAAGCAAGCTTCGTCTTGAGATTCCTATCTCTGGAGAACCACCTCCCAAAGCCATTTGGAGCCGAGCAGATAAGGTTTGTTTTACTTACACACACACACACACACACACACACACACACACACTGCCCATTGCACTTCCTACCTTCCATTAGTCAGATGAAAGAAGAAAGCAAATATATATACAGTGGTTCAGTATAGATATAATGCCTTTGATTAAGAAAGATCACCGATTTTCATGTAAATATAATCATCATTCATTTACTTTTCATATTTCTAAGTACCTGCCATGTGACCAGGCAAGTTTGTGTGTATGTGTGTGTTGCTGTTTGTTTTTCCACTGGGCAAGTTTTTATGTACAGTGAACAAGATCCCATTTTTCATTCTTTTTTTAATTTAAATTCAATTAACATAATGTATTATTAGTTTCAGAGGTAGAGTTCAGTGATTCATCAGTTTTATATAATACCCAGTGCTCGTTACATCATGTGCTCCCCCTAATGTCGATCACCTGGTTACCCCATCCCCCCATTCCCTAGTCACAGAGGTTGCTGCCTGTGTTCTTCTCTGGGATTTTGATGGATTCCTGTCTCACATTTAGGTTTTTCATCCATTTTGAGCCTATTTTTGTGTATGGTGTAAGGAAATGGTCCAGTTTTATTCTTCTGTATGTGGCCCATTTTTCATTCTAATGGGTGTCAGAGAATGGGGTAGACGAGAAATAGACAATAAATTATTAAATAAATAAATGAACAAAACCACTTTGGATAGTAATATGTGCTATGAAGATTTTTAAAAAACAGGGTAATATGCTTAGCAAGTGATTGTGAGGTAAATGACAATAGTCTCTATGAAGAACAAGGAAACCATTATGTGAAGATCAAAGGAAAAAGATTTCCAGGTAAAGTCAATGCATGTGCAAAGGACAAGAGGAGAGGAGAAAATGAACTTGATGTATTGAAAGAGTTGAAAAAAAAAAGCCTGTATGGCTGGGTCAGAGTGAATGAGGAGAATACTAAATAAGGTTGGCATGGTAGAGTAGTACAAGCTCGAGTGTCACTCTGTGGCTCCCTATATAAAGTGTATTATGGGCAGTTAAACTATTCCATGTGATATTATAATTATGGACACCTGCCATTAAAGATTTTGCAAAATCCACAGAATGTATAACATAAGAGTGAACCCTAATGTAAATATAGACTTTGAATGATAATGATGTGTCAATGTAGGTTCATCAGCTGTAACAAATATGGGATGTGGGATGTCAGTTGAGGAGGAGATTGTGCATGTGTAGGGAACGGTATATATGAGAACTCTCTGAACTTTCCATTCAATTTTGCAGTGAGTCTAAATCTGCTTTAAAAAATAATTTATTGGGGCACCTGGGTGGCTCAGTCAGGTAAGCATCCAACTCTTGATTTCAGCTCAGATCATGATCTCAGGGTCATGAGATTGAGCCCCGGGTTAGGCTCCACTCTGGATGTGGAGCCTACTTAAGATTCTCTCTGTCCCTCTGCCCCTCAACCCTACTCTCTACTCTCTCTCTCTCTCTTTAAAACAAAAAAAAAAGAAGAAGAAAGGGTGCCTGGGTGGCTCAGTCAGTTCGGCGTCCACCTTTGGCTCAAGTCACGATTCCAGGGTCCTGGGATCAAGCCCCATGTGGGGCTCTCTGCTCAATGGGGAGCCTACTTCTCCCTCTCTCTCTGCCCCTCCACCCTGATTGTGCTCTCTCTCTCTCTCTCATGCTCTCTGTCTCTCTCTCTCTAATAAATAAATAACGTCTTTTTAAAAAATAAAGATTAAAAAATGTTTAAAAGGAATAATTTATTAATCAAAAAATGAGTGTTTGTTTTCTAGAGAAAAAAAACCAACATCATTGAGCTTTGGAACAACTTCAAGCAGGGAAATATTTGTGTATTTGGAGTCCCCAAAGAGGACAGAAGAATATGTAAAGAAATAAGGGTCAAAATTTTTCCAAATTTGATAAAAACTAAAATTTCAGATACAAGAAGCTCTATAAAACCTAAGCACAAGAAACATTAATAAAACCACACCTAGACCCATTATAATCAAATTGCTCAAAACCTGTGATTAAGAAAAAAAGACTTTTAAGTAGACAGTGAAAAAAATCACATTAAATATACAGAAACAAAGACAAGAGTGACAGCAGTTCTTTCTAGAAGCAAAGCAAGTGAGAAAACAGTGGAGCAACATCAAGGAAAAAACTGTCAACCTAGATATCTATGAATTCTAAAAAATTCTACAAATTCTACAAAAACCTTCAACCTACAATTCTATACTGAGTAAAGAATTTTCAGAAATGAAGGCAAAACAAAATTATTTTCATATATATATAAAAACCGAAAGAAATCATCGCTGGTAGACCTGCACTATAAGGAATGCTAAAAGAAGTCCTTAAATCTGAAGGAAAATGATGCCAGATGGAAACATTTTCACAGAGGAACAAAGAGCATCAGAAATGACAACTACATAGATAAACATAAGAGTTTTTTTCTTATTATTTAAGTCTCTTAAAAAGATTATTGACTGTTTAAGCAAAAATAATAACCATGCACTGTGGTGTTTGTAACATAAATGTAAGTAAAATTTATGACAATAGAAACATAAGGTCAAGAGGGGAGAAATGGAAGGCAAGAATTAGGAGGGTCGGAAGGGAGGTATGCTATTGTAATATCACAGGAAGGTAGGCTGAAAAGTTAAAGATGTATACTATAAGCCCTAAAGGAACCACTGAAATAATAAACAAAAAGTTATAGCTCATAAGCCAACAAAGGACATAATATGAAATCACACAAAAAAATTTAATTAACCTAAAAAAAGGCAGAAAAAGAGGCATAAAGAACAGATGAAACAAGTAGAAAACAAATAGCAAGATAATAGAATTGCAAAGAAAAATACATGAATTAGAGATTTCAATACTCCTCTCTCAGTGGTTGATAGAAGACAGACCATTAGTAAGGATATTCCAGGTTTGAGCAATACTGGCAACCATCTTGGTCTAATTAGCATTTATAGAACACTCCACTGACACATGCGGATTGGGCATTATTTTAAAATTACATATGGAAGATTTCCAAGATAGGCCGTAAGTAAGTCTCAACAACTGTAAAAGGACTTAAGTCATGAAAAGTATGTTCTCTGATCACAATGGAATTAATTAGAAATCAATAGCAAAGATATCTGGAAAACGTTCAAATATTTAGAAACTAACATTTTTTGGAATAAATCATGAATCAAAAAAAGGAAACCACAAAGGAAATTAGAAAATATTTATGAGCACACCACATATCAGAATTTGCAGAATGCTACTAAATCAGTACTAAATAGCCCCATATCAATTAAAGAAACGAAATTTGTAGTTAAAAAGTTTCAGAAAGAAAATTCCAGGCCTAGATGGCTTTATTGGAGAATTCTATCAAAAATTTAAGAAGAAAATAATACCAATTCTACACAAACTCTTCCAGAAAATTGAAAAGAGAATAGGAGTATTTCCCAACTCATTTTTGAAACCCAGTTATTCCCTTATAACAAAACCAGGAAAAGATATTAGAAGAGACCATAAACCAATATCACTCATGAACATAGATGAAAAATTCTAAACAGAATTCAGCAAATCAAATCCAACAATATATAAAAGGAATACATTATGACCAACTGGGTTTTATCCCAGGAATGCAAAGATTGGTTTCACATTTGAAAATCAATTAATA
Source organism: Ursus maritimus (assembly GCF_017311325.1). Classification (NCBI taxonomy): domain Eukaryota; kingdom Metazoa; phylum Chordata; class Mammalia; order Carnivora; family Ursidae; genus Ursus; species Ursus maritimus. The sequence continues at coordinate 37,393,155 of NW_024424564.1, forward strand.
TAGGGATGCCTGGGTGGCTCAGTTGGTTAAGCATCTGCCTTCAGCTCAGGTCATGATCCAGGGTCCCTGGATCAAGTCCTGCTTTGGACTCCTTGCTCAGTGGGGAGCCTGCTTCTCCCTCTGCCTGCCACTCCCCCTGCTTGTGCTCCTGCTCTCTCTCTCTCTCTCTGACAAATAAATGTTTAAAATCTTAAAAAAAAAAAGAAAGAAAATCAATTAATATAATTCAACATATTAACAAACCAGGAAAAAATAAGCATGATCATCTCAATAGACACAGAAGAACATTTGACAAAACCCAACATCCATTCCTAATAAATATCTCTCAGCAAACTAGGAAGTAAAAGGAACTTCCTCAATATGGTAAAAAAAAAAAATCTGTGAAAATCCTACAATGATCATTCTACTTAAGGTGAAAGATTGAATGCTTTCCCCTCTCAGATCAGGAACAAAAGAGAGAGATGTCCATCCTCACAACTTTTTTTTTTTTTTAAGATTGTATTTATTTGAGAAAGAGAGCATGTGCAAGAGAACACAAGCAAGGGAGAGGGAGAAGTAGGCTCCCTTCCAAGCAGGGAGCCCAACACGAGGGGGAGGGCCCTCAATCCCAGGACCCTGGTAACATGACCCAAGCTGAAGGCAGCCACTTAACGGACTGAGCCACCCAGGTGCCCCCTATCTTCACCACTTCTATTCAAGTTTGTACTGGAGGTTCTAGCCAGGACAATCAGGCAAGAAAAAGAAATAATGGATATCCATATTGGAAAGGAAAAAATAAAACTGTTCTTATTGTTATTATAGATGACATAATCATAGATGTAGAAAATTCAATGTAACCTACAAAAAAATCTACAGTCACAAATGGTCATAGTAGCCTTATTTATAATTTATTTATTTTTTTAAAAGATTTTATTTATTTGACAGTGAGAGAGAGCAAGTGAGCACAAGTAGGGGGAGCAGCAGAGGGAGAGGGAGAAGGAAGAAGAAGGTTCCCCGCTGAGCAGGGAGCCCAACACAGGGCTTGATCCTGGGACCCCAGGATCATGACCTGAGCCCAAGGCAGGTGCTTAACCGACTGAGCCACCCAGGAGCCCCAGGAGCCTTATTTACAGTATCCAGAAACGCAGACAACACAAATGTCCGTCAACAGGTGACTGGATAAACAAATGATAGGATATTCACACAATGGAATACTACTAGCAATAAAGAGGAATGAATTATTGATGTATGCAACAACTTAGATGAATCATTATGCTGAATGAAAGAAGCTGTACAGCGACAACAAAAAATATTTCTAAAAACTGACGACACCAAATGCTTATAAGGATATGGAACAACTAAAGACTCCTACATCACTGGTGGAAATGCAAAACGGTACACCCACTTTGGAAAACAGTTTGGTAGTTTTTTACAAAGGTAAACACGCTCTTGCCATACAACTCTATAATAAAATTCCTAGGTATTTACCCTAGAAAAATGAAGATATATGTCTGCACAAAAACTTGTACCTGAATGTTTATAACAGCTTTATTTATAATTGTCAAAGCTTGGAAACAACTCAAAAGTCCCACTGTGCAAACATATAGTTAGTACATGCTTAAACCAGCTGTACATGGAATATACAATAGGCTGCTACTCAACAGTGAAAAGGAAGATACTAGTAACACATGCAGTAACCTGGATGAATCTAAAGAGCGTCACACTAAGTGAAAGAGGACAGATCCAAAAGGCTACATACAGTTTGAGTCCTTTATATGATATTCTAGAACAAGGAAAATTAGAGAGACAAATAACAGATTGGTGGTTGCCAGGGACCAGAGTGTGCAGTGAGTGAGCTGACTGTGAAGGAACATGGGGATACTGTTGGGGGGTCACAGAAACGGTCTGTATCTTGATTGTGGTGGTGGTTACACAATCACACAAATTTATCAAAATTCACAGAACTCTATGTCTAAAAAGTGTGACTTTTACTCTATGTAAATGATAGCACAATAGACAAGCAAACAAAATATAGAAAACTAAAGAAGATAATAAAAAACCACCCTAAGTATTTCTCTTTTCACATTAAAAAGAAAGCAGAACACCTTTTATAATCTTAAGATTAGAGTTTAGCTAATATGAGGAAATTTTGTTCAATTATAGCAGAATTATGAAAACTATAGACTATCGCAGTTATTCTTATTGTTGTCACAATCTTTTGTTATTGAAGACGTAGGAGTCCTAATCCAGACCCAAAAGAGCAAAGAGTTAATTTAATAGTTATTAGAAAATTACCAGTTTCTAAATTACCTTGACCTCCTCTGTTTTTTCTCTTTGTCTACTGGCTGTTCATTGTCATGTAGGAGATATGACCTAGGAATCAGAAAATTGGAATGCTGTTTTAAATTTCTGGCCTAAGAAAGAGAGAAGGAAAGAAGTGGGGGAGAGGGGGCGCCTGGGTGGCACAGCGGTTAAGCGTCTGCCTTCGGCTCAGGGCGTGATCCCGGCGTTGTGGGATCAAGCCCCACATCAGGCTCCTCTGCTAGGAGCCTGCTTCTTCCTCTCCCACTCCCCCTGCTTGTGTTCCCTCTCTCGCTGGCTGTCTCTATCTCTGTCGAATAAATAAATAAAATCTTTAAAAAAAAAAAAAAGAAGCGAGGGAGAGAAAAGGGGGGAGAAGGTGGAGGAGGAGGAGAAAAAAAAAGAAAGAAAATATAATGGAAGGCCCAACCTACCCTGTCTTTACTTTGGGGATTAGATGTTCATTCTTTCATGTCCTATTAGAAGGGAAAAATCAATACTCAACAATTTGTATGGAAAATTGGCGTGTGGTCTTCTTCAACCCTTTTCAGTATTTCTACATTTTCAAGACATATAAGGAAATAAGCAAATCATGATTAGTTCCTGATATGAATTTAAGTGTTCTAATTTCACATCCAAAGAGACTCCTCTCCTAAAATAACACTTCTGCAGTCATATTTTTGTCCTCCAACTTTTTCTTTGGTGAGTTCATGGTTAGTGGGCTTTGGAGACAAATCCCACAGCTCTCTGCTGTGTAATACGGAATGTTATTACCTTTGTCCTTAGGGCTGGTGGAGGATCACACTAAGAACATGCCTTTTAGGCATTAGCACCACATCCAGCCTAAGTTATAAGGCACTCTGGAGTAGTCCTTGTCATATAGGTCGTGCCATATTTTGTTTCTCTCCTTCTTAGGCTATTATGGAGGGCAGTGGCCGGATAAGAGCAGAATCTTACCCTGACAGCAGCACTCTGGTCATTGATGTCGCTGAAAGAGATGACTCTGGTGTTTACCACATAAATCTGAAAAATGAAGCTGGGGAAGCACATGCAAGCATCAAGATTAAAGTTGTGGGTAAGTCCTCTGGGTCAACAAACTTCTAGAATCAAGGTGACATGTCCATATCCAGAGAAGACTTTGGCAGCTCTTGGCTCTTTTGGCTCTTCTGGGTAGCCAACAAAGAAAAACACAGTATAGCTATATTTTATCAATCACCATCTTTCTACCTTTGCCTTTTTTCTTTTCTTTTTTCTTTTCTTTTCTTTTCTTTTCTCTTCTTTTCTTTCTTTCTTTCTTTCTTTCTTTCTTTCTTTCTTTCTTTTCTTTTTTTTTTTTTAATTTCCTTCCCGGGGTGCCTGGGTGGCTCAGATGGTTAAGCATCTGCCTTCAGGTCATGATCCAGGGTTGTGGGATCGACCCCTGCCTCGGGCCCCCAGCTCAGTGGGGAGTTTGCTTCTCCCTCTCTCTCTGTCTCTGCCCCTGCTTGTGTACTCTCTGTCTCTCTCTCTCTCTCAAAGGAATAAATAAAAATCTTTAAAATTTCCTTCCCTTCCCACTCTTCGCTTCCTTTCTCTTTCTCTTCTTTTTTCTTGCCTAGAGGTCCAGTTGCAGGAATGCATAACTAAGTTTAGCCATTTGGGGCTGTTGGTCATTAGCTCTCCACAGTCATATTCCCTTTCGGTGCCCTTTAAACCTACTGAAACACAATTGCTAAACAATTTCCAACATCACAATCATCTAGAAGGGTAAGATCTATATCAGTCCTTAGATAACCTCCTAAATACATTTTTCCTAAGCCTGAAACCAAGTGAAATGAGTCCAGCAGATTATTGATGGCCCAAGCTCTCATGGCCTCTTCAAGTCACTTTATTTTTCCCTTAAGAAATGTATTTCAAATGGATCAGAAACTAGTGTCACTTTATCAGGCACTGAACTATGTTAACAAAACATGGTAACTTGCCATTTTTGACTTAGATTTCTACCAGTGGACATCTTTTTTTTTTTTTTTAAGATTTATTTATTTATTTGAGAGAGAGAGAGAGAGCACAAGCCCAGGGAGAGGCAGAGGGAAAGGGAGAAGCAGACTCCCCGCTGAGCTGGGAGTCTTACATGGGGCTCAATCCGGGACCTGGAGATCACGACCAGAGCCTAAGGCAGAAGCTTAACCATCTGAGCCACCCAGGTGCCCCTCTACCAGTCAACATCTTGATTCTTCCAACTGATTTACAACAATTAGTCCTTGACTCAGTTCCACTGAAAGTTCACTCTGTAGTTAAAAAAAACAAAACACAAAACAAAATCACATCTGATATTAGGCAATAATTTCTTAGTTCCATTTTTAAGGTAAAGGAAAAGTGTCTTGAGTTCCATGTGGGGCTTGTTCTCTAATGTTGTGACACTAGTTCAAAGCACTTGAATACATCATTATTTTTATCTTTATTGGACTCACCTTCCCTTATCCCATATAGAACATGACTTTTTGCCTAAATTAGTTACTATGTGCATTTCAATAAGAATGGAAAAGTATTCAGAAAAAAAATGCTTCAACGATTATCACCAAAAATCTATTTTCCAATTAACATTTTTCTTTGTGCTCTCATATACTCTTTTTTTATTTTATTTTTTTATTCTATTCTATTCCATTTTTTTGTTTGTTTGTTTGCTACAGACATCCCTGATCCTCCAGTGGCACCAAGTGTGACAGATGTGGGAGATGATTGGTGTATCATGAAATGGGAGCCTCCTGCCTATGATGGAGGGACCCCAATCTTAGGTAACTGCAGTTATTCTGCCTGTGGAACTGCCAGTGGAGTTGGAATCTTCTTTATGCTCATTAGTATAGAGTGCATTTTAAAATATTGCATTTAGAAGAAAACCTATCATACCACAACTTTAAGTATCCATTCAAATTGAAATATATTTTGAAATTCTCTGTAAGTACTTGAGATTTAAATAACTCTGATGAATATCATCTGACTGCCTGTTCTCTTTTTTTGTTTGACATTTACATTTAATACCTAATTTTGCAACATCTATGAGTTTAACTTTAAATTGTCCTGGTCAGTAAATGTCTAGTTCCATAGAATTATGTCTATGAAGAAATTTCTTTTAGAGATAAGTACTTAGAAGAATTTGCTTCCCCTATGGAACAAGATTTTTTTTTTCTACTTGGAACTCATAAAACTGGTCATTTCCTTTTTCTTACCGACATTGTTGGGACTCGGAGCCAAATCTATTACTAAACTATAGAAATGGTGTAAGTTTCTACAGTCTACATATCTGTGATTTATTTTTCTCTCTTCTCTTCCTGTGCAATTTTATTGTATTATTTTTAATATTTTAATATTATATTCTTTTTATCTATCTCCTAGGACATTAATGTTTGTATTCCCTATAATCTCTCTCAAACAACTGATGGAAGAAGATGGCTTAAAAATACAAGCATACCTGACTATTTCACTTAGAGTGCTAAGAATATGGGAAATTTTACGAATTCTAATACTTAAAATTTAGTTTTGGAGACCATGGCAAAACCTCAGTTTCCATTTTGTGTCACTTGCAGGATACTTTATTGAGAGGAAGAAGAAACAAAGCTCCAGATGGATGAGGCTAAATTTTGATCTCTGCAAAGAAACAACTTTTGAGCCCAAGAAGATGATTGAAGGTGTGGCCTATGAGGTCCGCATCTTTGCGGTGAATGCTGTTGGCATCTCCAAGCCCAGTATGCCCTCCAAGCCTTTTGTTCCTTTGGGTGAGTCAAGAGAGATGTGCTTCTGTCATGTGAAGCATTGCCCTGGCTTGTGACTGCTCCCTTCCAACCTCTAACTGGAGCAGACCTAGAGGCTTCTTAGAGTGGTGGGTGAGCAGAAGGTTGGAGGCAGTTAGGGGTAATTTTCTAAGAAATTGAAAAACAACTTTGGTAGAGTTGAATGTCTTCATAACGTAGACCCTGGAATTTATTACCAGAATTCCAATGAGAGCCGTAGGTGGCTCTGGTTGCTACTTCCAGCTTAAAGCACTTAGCTAAGCTCACCGACACATGACCACTCCCCACTTGTCTTTCTGAAGGTATAACCCAGCACCTAGGTGTCATCATTGTAACTAAAACAGGGACCACTTCAACAAAGCACACTCGAAAACTGGTCTCTTTGCTTTACAATCAGACCTTAAATGTTATCTATTGAGCCAACAAGGTCAGTTTGACAAAGACAAAGAAACCAAGATAAGATGTCTCACTCCTTTATGGTAGTGAAGTACTTTTTCAATAGAAAGAAGATTTAGTATAAGTTTAAAGTTAGAAGGTAATGGGAAATTTACTCTGGATCATTAAATCTTAAAACTTTGACTTTTTTCAACTTCCTTGGGCCTCCCAGCCTCCGACACAAACCTCTCAAACTGGAGGGAAAGTGTGGAAGCATTTCTAAAATTTTCTACGCCTAGCAGATCCTTGCCTTCCACGCAGCACACGCTTGAGGAGTCTTCACTGAATTTTATTAAGACATGGGCCTTCTATGTACAATGTTATTTGTATCCTAGTTCATTTTATCATAGTTTGTGCTGTACCACCATAGTGAATGATGTCTTCTGTCTCCGTCTTTTTTTTTTTTTTTTAATGTTTGAAGCTGTAACCAGCCCTCCTACCCTTCTGACCGTGGACTCTGTGACTGACACCACTGTCACGATGAGGTGGCGGCCCCCAGACCAGATTGGTGCAGCAGGTTTAGACGGCTATGTGCTAGAGTATTGCTTTGAAGGAAGTAAGTACAACTGGTGGTTAAACTGAATTCCATCATCAATAGGTGAGATACGCGCCCCCCCCTTTTCTTTTGTTGCTCATTCTTGGGAAATCTCCTTCCTACTGAAAATAACAACAAGCAAAGGTCATCCTTCTAAAGTGGATAAAAACTAAGCCCTTCTTTGGTACTTGATGCTAACAAAATGGAGATCTGAAAAATATCCTAGTTAATCTGCCAGATCAGACAACATGATAGGCCTAAGACACAGGAGGAAGGGAGTCTGACAAGATTTTAGGAATTTCCACTTCTCGAAATGGTGGAATAGAACTGTACCAAGCAAAATAAAAGTCTAGTTAGGATGAAGCAAGTTGGAAATGCTAAACCCTATACTGAGCAAAGGTCAGCTATCAAAAGTGATGCCTATTTCTGGGTAATAAAGAGAGACTATATATTTGGCAAGCTGGTGATCATCCCCTGCCTTCCTGAAGGAAAAAAAGAACAAGAAGAATAATTAAGGACAACTTTCACTGCTTAGAGGAAGCAGCATTAAATCCCAGAGGGGGTATGCAATAGATTTGACATGTGACAGAACTTGTCTCAGTATAGAAAAATTTAATCACTTAAATTTAGGAGGCGAAGAGAAACAGGTTTAAAAAAAAATTGTTGTTAGAAAAAGAGAAACGACACAAGAAAATATGGGCCAGAGTGTACCTAAAACCAAAACCGATGTGAAGTTCACTGAAAGCTTCTTGTGTGTTTTGATTTCCTGCTCGACATGATTTGAAAATCCGCGAATAAAATGGCCCCAGTTTGAACTCAGGCTCCACTGTAGATGACGGTAGGTATACAGTCCACCAGGGAAGCTTGTTCCTGCCTCCACAAATGATAGGCCAACACTTAACCTCTGAGAAAACTCTTTGGACCCCAAACTTTAACATGGATCTTACATGAATGAAAGAGAGACTACAGAGCACATTAGAGAAATCAGAAATGTGGACACAAAGGCACCTTTCCAGGAGGAAAATCTCTATGGAAAAGAAACTTCGCATGAAGAAAAAACTGCTGAAAAGGAAATCCCCGGCCGCTGGATTGGGGCATCCCTGGAAATGACCACCATTGGTGTCGGTTGTGGTTGCGAGGGAACAAGGCGGGGGCAGGGCATCCTGGTAACGGTTCCACTTTCATGTGCTCGCTCACAGAACACTCTGCTTGATTTCTCCAGGGCTTAGAAAGCCACTAACCACAACTGTTTCTCCAGGGCTTAGAAAGCCACTAACTAAATCATGAGAAAGTCCCCAGGTATCCCCGCATGGGAGGGGGGTCGTGTCACTAATGGAGCAGGTAAATTCTTGAGTGCTTCGAAATATGGTTTATTCCCATTCCATTCCTCCTCCCCCCATTTCAAAAAATCCTGAGTATTTCACTCTGTTATTTATATCACCCCACCAGCCAGATCTCCCAATCTCACATGTGATGTGGCTGCGGATCACGAACATTTGTGTATGTATGAAACAGAGCAAATTCTTTACTCTTTTCTTTCTGATAGGTTTAAAAAGTAAGAAGATACAGCAAAATGATAGATGGCTGTCATTTTGATGTTACCCACCTTAGATAAAATACAACGAAGTGTATTTTACATAATTTTGTGTGTGGTCTGTGTAGATATATATGTATATACGGATATACATATATATATGTACACAGTCAGTATTATGTATATATTTTGCCACATAACGTTTTGGAATTAGCTTTCTATGGAACTTCTTTCGTAACGTATATATCTTTCTTCTTGCAGTCTTTTCTTTCTTTATGTGGCTGCCCTATTCTTCATTCTTTTTAATGGCTGTTGTCCTCCAGACTAATTTTCTGTAGTGTTTAATGCTTTTTAGACATGTCAGGTTTTATTCTGTAAGAAAAATTCTTTCTTTTATAAGATCGTGTGTTGGTTTTGACTCTGCCTTTCTCTTGTTTTGGTTTTTTTGGTTTTTTTTTTTTTTTAATGCCTGCAGCACATTACTCTTCTTTGTTGTCTTCCTTCGCTCTAGCTGTTTCTTTTCTTTCTTAAAAATTCTCCTCGTGTATCAAATAACTTTCGTATTCCTTCCCCATCCCTCAGACCCCATTTTCTTACTCTCATTTTCCTCAGTTAAAGTGGTTCAGATGTGAAGGGATGGGCTATTTGTTCCCCTCTGATCTTGTTTCGTCTTGTTTTTCTTGAAATTTCTCCTTTACTGGTTCTTCACTCTTTCAAGCACGTTTTCTGTCTATTTGCACTTTCTCATCAACTGTCTCTTCACTATGAAAATATCAACACGGTAGCTCCCAGTGTGACCATTGGCTTAAAGACATATCTCTTTTCTGATGTTCTATTGAAATTTTTCAATTGTTATCAATCCATCAATCAATGCCCTGGCAGCCACCAGAATATTCTGCCTCCCCGTTCCTTCTTCCTGCTACTCCTAGAAGGGATGGAATGAGAGAGAGGAGAAGGTTCCAGGGGTTTCCACTCCCCTGTTCCGCTCCTGATAACCTCGAAAGGCATCATCCCAAACCAATGGGGTATACCCACGACCAGCCCAAGAGCCAGCAACATTCCCTCCACCGCATGTGGAAGGCAGGGACCCAGGCAGGCTCAATTTGTTTTCTTGACCGCAGAGCTGGTTGCCGTGGCAACGGAGGGCTGCCTCCAGAGCTGCTAGGAAGACAGGGCTGGCTTTATTATGAGTGCCCTCACTCCCAGCCTGTGAGGATTGAACCCCTGTAGCGCGAACACTGTGTTCCCTGAGTACCTGGGAGGATCCTCCCAGGCTGAGGGGGCAGGGACAGGTCAAAGGATAGACTGTTCCACTGTGTGCTGCTTCTCTGTGGAGTCCAGGACCTGCTCCTCCTTTCTCTTCAGGGTCTTGCTTTGTTTCTCTCTACCTCTTGTTTCCACAGCTGGAAATGCCCAGCCTCTTTTCTCCTCCTCTTCTCTGTGGCAGATGCCTCGGGACGAAAACCATAGTCTGAACAGAGCAGGCTGTGGCTCTCCTGAGGAACTGCCCCCCTCCCTAATGTGTTTGGTCTCTTCCGTCACTGCTCTGAAGACAAATATCTTTGCATACTTTGCATACTTTACTAACAGAGAATGCTGACTACTGATACGATATTCTTCTGGTGTGAAAGTGGGTGTCTTTAATTAATTTTAATGACGGATTCTCAAAGGTACATCAGCAAAACAATCTGATGAAAATGGGGAGGCTGCATATGATCTTCCAGGTAAAGTATTCTATGAAAGCTTTCAAACTTTCTTACTATATGATAAACGTTTCTGGGAATGTTCCATGACCAAGCATGAAGTACACTTACCACCCACACACAAAAAAGCCCTTAGAGATCAAGGGGGTGGGTGGGCAGTGAGCTAATAATGTGGAATACAAGCCTTCTTTTTCTTCTTCCTGAGGGCATAATGCATACAAACTTTTAGAAGTTGAAATAGTTGCAAGCCCCTCTCTTGATGTTATAGACAAAGCTACCAAAATCTTTTAAAAATATTAACATTTCTGAACAAGGCAAAATAATTATGCTAGTTCCTTATGAGGTCTTGGCTCCCGAGCTGTGTTTCCTTTTTGCCATGGATACTAGCTTCTTGTCTTCACAAATGGGACCATGATCGGATTCCCCGGGCCCATATTAGTGTCTCATAATAAAAAACCAGTCAAGATAAAACAGAGATTATATGACTATAAAGGTCTGTGTCTCTCATTCATAAGAATAGCATCTTCCTGCTCTGAAGTTTAACATATGTAGATGGCTAAATGTCATGGTTATGTCAACCCTTATAAACCTGAATTGGCATAACTCCAGTATCACTGTAGTTTCCCGAATCACAGTAACTGTCCCCAAGAATTCAGATACTCTAGTATCATAGTATCCTGAATAAGAGGTTTTTCAGAAATAGCAGAATCTGATTATCCTTCTTCCTGTCATTTGCATTAGCCATTCTAGACCATTTTTCATTTAGATACGAAAAATGCTCATTCATGTAGTATGACTCCAGACCAAAGTCTTATTTCCTTCAACTGATTTAATTATGAGTCAAATACTAGTATGGAGCCAACGGTACCAATTAGGATGATTTCTTTCACTAAACACCATTTCTCTTTTCTTTTTCTTTTGTGGATTTTAGCTGACAATTGGATAGTTGCAAACACAGAACTGATCGACAAGACCAAGTTCACCATCACAGGTCTGCCAACCGATGCCAGGATCTTCGTGCGTGTAAAGGCTATCAACGCCGCAGGTGCCAGTGAGCCCAAGTACTACTCCCAGCCCATTCTGGTGAAGGAAATCATAGGTGGGTGGCAAGACTTGCAACATTTTGTCTCCATTTCCAACATTATTTGGTTTTATGTTTTAACCCCCTTCTTTCCCCTTAAGCTTCGTATTTCTCTGTCACTCCTTTGATGTATTGTGAATGCACCCTGGGAGTTAGGAACGAACAAAACAGCTCCTTTCCACCAGCATGGAAGTCAGCTCAGGGTTTGCAAGTCGGTATGAGGACCATTAGTTAACCTCACCCGGTGTCATGAGCCAGCTCTGGCTGTGCTGCCGATTCTCATGGAAGAGAGGGAGCGTGAACACAGCCGTGCAAACAGCAGCAACAAGGCTCCAGTGGGTCTGCAAGGCCAGAACCATCTTCATAATGAAATGGACACCTGAATTGCCTGCCCTTTTCAGTGCTTGACATCTGCACTGATGGTGCGAAAGTGACCTTGTGTAAAACTGCAGGTGCTCAGCGCAGACCCAGTCAGTGCCACCAAACTATAAACTAGAGCACAGATGCTGTAGTTACTTCTGTCTTTCTCACCACCTCGCTCTCATAGCGAAAATAAAAGAGCCAGCTTTGCCTCGGCAGATCGTTTTTTTTTTTAAAGATTTTATTTATTTACTTATTTGTTTGAGAGACAGCGAGCAAGAGAGACAGCATGAGCAGGGGGGAGGGGTAGAGGAAGAGGGAGAAGCAGACTCTCTCCTAAGCAGGGAGCCCAAGGTGGGGCTCTATCCCAGGACCCCAAAATCATGACCTGAGCCAAAGGCAGACACTTAACAGACCGAGCCGCCCAGGTGTCCCACCTCGGCATGTTCTTGATGAAGCATAAAAATTATTAATGTTATTAAACCTTGGTCCTTGAGTACACATTTTTCCTATGTGTCTGTGGCAGTGAAATGCACAGCATGTACAGAGGCCTTACACTGCACACTGTGTGCAATGGTTGTCTCTAGAAATAGCACTTGTGCAACTGAGTGAGAGGCTGAACTAGTGACCTTTTTCAGAAAATTCTATTTTTACTTGAAAAAAATGATTGGCTGTTTGGCAGGCAATTTCTAGAAAATGAAAGCAATGAGCCTGTCACTTCAAAGAAAACAACATATAGTATGTGTTGTCAGTGTTTCAATGAAAAAAATGAACTTTCACGCAAAAATTAGAATTTTGGAAAACTTATATCTACTCCCATGAACTTAACAGCTCTCAACACTTAAAACTGTCTTCATTAAATAGGCAGTGATATTAATGGATGTAATTTTTTGACGTTAAATAATGGAATGTGTCACCATTTGGAAGATCTACATAATTTGGTGAAGCAATATTTTCCAAAAGACAAATACATGTTAAAAAATATGCATGGGTAAAATGTATATTAAAAATGTAAGCTAGACCAATGGATTTTAATGTAACAGAGTGTGAAGAGTTAATTGAAATGGCTTCAGATTCCACATTGCAGCTCACCTTTAAGGAATTACAATTTACTGGGATGCCTGGGTGGCTTAGTTGGTTAAGCGTCTGCTTTTGGCTCAGGTCCTGATCTCAGGGTCCTGGGATCAAGTCCCGCATCAGTCTCCTTGCTCAGCAGGGAGCCTGCTTCTCCCTCTGCCTGTAGCTCCCCTGCTTGTACTCTCTCTCTCTCCTCTCTCACTGACAAATAAATAAAATCTTTAAAAAAGAAAAGAAATGACAATTTATCATGTTTTACTGTAGAATCAAAAAGGAATATCCAAATTGTCTAAAAAGTTTATTAAGATATTTCTCTTGTCTGTGTGAAGCCAGATTTTCTTAATTGAAATGACTTCAGGGGCGCCTGGGTGGCACAGAGGTTAAGCGTCTGCCTTCGGCTCAGGGCGTGATCCCCGCGTTATGGGATCGAGCCCCACATCAGGCTCCTCCGCTATGAGCCTGCTTCTTCCTCTCCCACTCCTCCTGCTTGTGTTCCCTCTCTCGCTGGCTGTCTCTATCTCTGTCAAATAAATAAATAAAATCTTTAAAAAAAAAAAAAAAAAGAAATGACTTCAACCAGTACAACATATTATAACAGACCGAAGGCAGGAATAGGAGACTACAGATATCCTCTGTTAAGTCAGACATTAAATAGATTTGCTAAAATATAAACTAATGCCATTACAATGTTATTTATGTTTTTATTTTTAAATGAATAACTAAATATTTCAAACATCCTTTTTAAATTTCTAATATGATAAATATTGATCGATACAGCCCACATAAACAAAAGCTGAGAAATTGCTTTTTTGGGAGGGGTCCTTGATAATTTTTAAGAGCGTGATAGAATACTGAGACCAAAATGTTTGAGAGTTGCTGCTCCAGGAGAAAGAACACTGGACTGGGGGCCTGGATATCTGGGTTTAGACCACGTTCTGCCACAGACTCATGTTGTGGCTGCCTGAAACCTTTTAGAAGTGAGTTACAGGATGGATGGGTGGTTGGATGGATGGATGAAAGAAAGCATGAAGCTTGCACATTTTCTAAGTAGATTCTGGAGACCGTCTTTATAAGTTGAATCCTGTTTCCATAATGTATTAGCCATGTGACCTCAGGCAAGAGACTTAATCTTCCTGAGCCTTAATTTCTTCATCTGCAAAACAGAGATAATAATAGCATCTGACCATCAAGACGCTGTGAGGATTGAATACATTGATCCCTGTTGCTGCTCGACAGAGTGCTTGCCACAGAATAAGCTCTCTATATGTGTTAGCTTTTGTTATGATGATGGTTGCGTTTACTTCAGAATCTGGCTGAGTTTCTTTTTCCTCAGACGTAAAGTTAGGGAGCTAGGGGATCTCCAAGTTCTCTTCCAGCCCCAATATTCAGTAATCATCATCATCGTCATCGTCATCGTCATCCTCTCCTCAAGTTTGTGGAGCGCTCGTTATTCTCCACCACGATGCTAAATGCTTTACATGGGTGATCTTATTTAATCCTCACAACAGTCATACAAATTAGATGCTTTCATCATGTGGATTTGATGGAAGGAGAGTCGGAAACCAGAATTCCTATATGTTAGATCTAGGACTCAAACCCAGATCTCTGACTCTGAAGTCCGTGTTTCTGAGCATCGGCACTCAAGGCCAACTCCAGCTTCTGATGCAGGCTGTGCCACCAAGGGCAGGTTACTTAACCTCCTATGCTCCTGTTTCTTTATCATGAAGTAACACAGTACCTATACTATAAGATGGCCTTAAGGTGTAAATGAGTCCTCTCATGAAATGTATTGAGTCCAGCGTCTGTCACATCCTAAGCACTCAAGCGATGAGAACTGCTTCATCCCCGTGAGCCTACGAGCCTTTGACACTCTGCTTCTGATTGTTCTGTAACGGCACATTCTAGTATCTTTATGGTGTTTATTAATGAACGTCAATACATAGCGGGCTAGAGCCACCGATTATGTACCTCAGAGCCACACAAGGAGAAAGCTACTATCCAATTCCAACAGAATTACCTAAATAACAAGTGCTATGTGCTAAACCTTTTTTGTTTTGTTTTTTTCTGGTGAAGAAAAATGGGCAGTCCTACCAGCCAACGTGGTGCCTATAGATCTTTTGTGGAATGTTCACTGGAGAATACACTTGCTGCTAGAAACTATGAAAAATATATGGAAGGTCCTAAGAGAAAATTTGGTGTTTTTCTATAAAGTTGCTTTAGACTTATAATGACTATAAAAATAGGAAGTTGCCATACAATCAAGGAGGTCAAGGATAAATTCTGTTGAGTCAAACTGTGCAAACATCTCTGCTTGAAGAAAATGTTTGGAACCAAAGTTACAGTACATCTGGTAATGGCACATCTAGGATTTTACTGTAGAGACGTCAGCACCAGGATATCCCAGTATCATGCCAGTATGCTGATGGGAGGCTATTTTCAGCGTACTCTGCTGATCACAAAATTATGCTCTTCTCCTTTCACTCAGAGCCTCCCAAGATTCGCATCCCAAGGCACTTGAAGCAAACTTATGTCCGCAGAGTTGGAGAAGCTGTGAATCTGGTTATACCTTTCCAGGTAATAATTCAGGGTCACTTAGTTTCTCTTTCCAGTGTTGGGGTGTTTAAGAAGTAGAAACAGGTACTCTAGTACTTAAACTCCTCATGATTCAGGATTTCCGCAGAGGGAAAGTAGATAAATAATGCAAGAGATCTGGGGAGTGAGTCAACAATCTCGTGCTTGTTGAGAAATCTGTTAAACTGATAGATTTTCCTTCTGCGTGAGATGAAGGACACCTAGGTTGGACTGGTCTGAAGCTCAGGGACTATGGTTGGGCAGAGAGGAAACACCAAGGAGATGCCAAAACAA
This sequence comes from Ursus maritimus, assembly GCF_017311325.1. Classification (NCBI taxonomy): domain Eukaryota; kingdom Metazoa; phylum Chordata; class Mammalia; order Carnivora; family Ursidae; genus Ursus; species Ursus maritimus. The sequence continues at coordinate 37,408,792 of NW_024424564.1, forward strand.
GAAATGCTTCAAGATTCTGGCCCTGCACATCTGTAATAAAACTAGTCTTCATTTTAAGTGAAGCTCTTGGTGTAACATTCAGGAAAACAACATGTACTTACTTTCCACAATCACCCCAAGCCAGAGGAAGAGGGATAACTGGATGTTGAAATCCTCATGCGACTAGCTGAAAGATGCAAACATTGTTAAACCATTGCTCCAGCAAAAGAATCTGTTGTTTACAAGATCAACCAGGCTTCACCTACAATAATCAATTTTGGTCTCATACACACACACACACACACACACACTGCACCACCACTCCATTACTTGTTGGACTCTTTTTATGACTCTAGACAGCAATGTTAAGTAGAATCTTCTGCAATGATGGAAATGTTTTACAGCATCAGTGTCCAATATGGTAGCCACCAGCCAAATATGACCATTGAGCCCTTGAAATGTGATACTTGGAACCAGTGCAACTGGGAAGATTAGTTTTTAATTTTCCTTAATTTAAATTAGTTTTGGTTTAAATAGCTATGTGTAGCTTGTGGCTCTTACCTCAGACAGCATGGCTCTAGAATTAGAATTTAAGTCTCTTCACACATTTGAACATACACACAGAGCTCATTCACACCCAGGCTCCCATGACAAGCAAGCTACAGGACAGCCACCTCAAGCCACCCTCATTGCAATTGGGGCCTGCCACTTAGAAGAGGCAGTTACCTTCTCCATACAGGGCATGAAAGCAGAAGGAAAGCCAAGGAGGATGAGAGTATAAACACAGTGGAAGAGGAAAGAGATGCTTGGCAAGGCTCCTCCCACTTCTCTCTCCCCACAGCCTCAACTAAAACCAGGAGCTGGCACGGCACTCAGGGTGGACTGGGGCTGCGGAATCTGCCCTCCAGCTTTCCCACCTTGTCTACTGCTAGCACTAATCCCAGTTCCCACATTTGGGGGCTCTGTGTGTCCAGCTTCTGTCACTTCAGTCTTTATACCCATCCTGTGAGATAGGTGCCGTCATTGTTCTCATTTTACAGATTGGGAAATTGAGGCACAGAGAGTTTAAGTAACTTGCTCAAGGTCACACAGCTATTAAGAGGTGGAGTCAGCATCCAAATACAGATTCCAGGGCCCCAGAGCCCATGTTCTTAACCATTATGCTGTGTCGCGTAGGCTTTGAAATTAGAGAGACCCAGCTGTAAGACCTGGTTCCAGCACTTACTTAAGCTGCAAGGCCTTGGGCAAGTCATTTCAGTCCTTTATCCAAAAATGAGGATGATGATACTTATTATCTTGACGTGAAGATTAAAGGAAATAGTAAACATCACGTACCTAATGCAGAACCTTGCACAAAGAACGCCGTCAACAGGCAGGGTGAGTATCACTGTCCCTGCCATAGTTGGCTGACCACCAGGCTGTCTCCCACTTTGCCTAGAATGGGGTAAGCAACTGTCATTTTTTGTAATGCTGAAAAGAATGTCTTGAGACCATCTGATTTCCCTCCCCCTCTACTTTTTCTGTCTTTTTAGGGAAAACCAAGACCAGAACTAACTTGGAAGAAAGATGGTGCAGAAATTGATAAGAATCAGATAAACATCCGCAACTCTGAGACAGATACAATCATATTTATCAGAAAAGCAGAGAGGAGCCACTCTGGGAAATACGATCTGCAAGTCAAAGTGGAAAAATTCATGGAAACTGCATCCATTGATATCCAGATCATTGGTAGGTTTGGAAGAAGGAACTGGAATGTTCTGTCAAAGCAGTATTTGGACTAATTGTCCTTGTTAGGGCAAGAGTAAGAATTTTTGTTAAATTCTCTTTTTAGAATTAAAAAAATAGATTAATTAGTAAGACTTGTTAGTATTTCAAAATAGTTTTTTACTGACTGAAAAGACTAATCATTGGAGACTCAGGGCATACATGTTTAAGAAAATTAATGTATCTACTTTTTAGTACAAACCGTGTAGTACAAACTCCTTTATAATCCACTTCTCTCTTATTCTGTTTCTCAACTCCTTGGTGATGAAGTATTTCCTGTTTTGAATTCTTGCATAAAAACCATAGTAGATTCTAGACATAATTCAACATGTTTCCTACTACACCTAAAATTTGCTAATAATAAAGTTTTAATGGGGAATGAAAATTTTTTAAGCGTAAGGAAGATGTACCTAAACAGTTAAACACTAAATTGGTTGGTCCTGTAGGGCTAGATACTCACTCACCTGCCCAAACAATAAATAAGGGTAGTTCTTACTTCTGTCTAGAGTTAGGGGAAGAGAGGGAGGGTGTCTAACAGATGGACCCCTCTCACTTCCTATAATTTTTGCCATGTCAAGAAATACATTTAAAAGCAGAGCTATAGAAGCCTTCTTTCCAGTCATTTTAATTACTATATTTCAGCAAATTTGCGGAAACTAGGAGTTTTCTCACCAAGGGAGCAAGTTCCTGTGGCAGATTGGATGAAAGTTCATGCCCTTTAAATTAAGTACTCTCTTCCTACGGGCTAAACCTTCTTGATTTTTGTTAAGTTGAGAAAAGCGTTGAGGCTAACCGGTGCCCTTGGACCTGGCCGAGTTCCACTGGAATGCGAGCCCCCATGGGAGTGTCTGGAAGAGCACTGCCCTCTGAAAGAATTTTCTTTCCTACTTTGCCATGTAGTTACTTTATCAGGTAGTTATAAGTGCCTGGGCCATTGCTTGCACACCCAAAGTACTCAATAAATAATGGTTATCATTTTAGCTATTTTACTAGTTCCAAATTTATGTTGGCAGAGCGATAGAACAAGTTTTCCTCATGCCCGTTAAAGGTATCTTTTGGGTACAACAGAGGAACCCACTCACAGGCTGTGGCCTCCGTGCCTCTCACCAAAAGCCAGAGATGCTTGGCCCAGATGGGCTCTAGGATTTGGAGTCCAGGGTCAGCTTACATTTCCCATTAGGCAGGGTAGCCTTGTGCTTCATTGCCAGTAGCCTGCCCTTGGAGGGCTGGCTAATGAGGTTTGAAGTTTCATTTCAATTTTCTTTTCAAAATCCTTTTCTTTCCATGAAGATGAAAGTCAAGAGTTTCCAGAGAAGCTTAGCTGGAGTGCATTCCACTTCTCTGATGTTGAAGAAGGGTGAGAGAAATATGGGTAGAGATGCAGGGAAGGAAGGACATTTCAAATATCCTCCTGTAATGAGTTACAGCAGTCCCCTTTATCAATGGAGACATGTTCTCAGATGTCTGAAACCATGGGTAGTACCAAACCCTATATATGCTATATTTTGTTTTATATATCCATTCCTATGATAAAGTTCAATTTATAAATTAGGCACAGTAAGAGATTAACAACAATAACTAACAATAAAACAGATCAAGTATAACCATATACTGTAATAAAAGTTAATGTGGTCTCTCTCACAAAAGATCTCATTGTACTATACTCACCCTTCTTCTGATGATGACGTGAGATGATAAAATGCCTACATGATGACATGAAGTGAGCTGAATGACGCATGCAGGCATTATGACACAGCATTAGGTTACCATTGACATAGTGTCAGAAGGAGGAGCATCTGCTTCTGGACCTCAGTTGCCCACAGAAAGCAAAACCACTGTTAAGGAGAGGACCACTGCATAGGTTGAGAGGGAAAGTGATCTCACAGTGATGCCATGAATTCATCTTATAGACCGTCCAGGTCCACCTCAAGTGGTGAAGATTGAGGATGTCTGGGGAGAGAACGTTGCTCTATCATGGATACCACCAAAGGATGATGGAAATGCAGCCATCACAGGGTATACGATCCAGAAGGCTGACAAGAAGAGCATGGTAAGGTCTGGCTTTCTCTGGTTCAGCGGCAGCAAAATCACTTTTTATCAGAGATAAAGGTGGAGCATGAGGTCCTCTGTGGTGAGGGGGGGGGGGGGCGTGGGTAACAATGTGGCGTCATGGAAAGGGTAAGGCCTTAGGAGCCACAGAGAGTTGGACTTGAATCCCAGCATTGCCACTTAAGAGCACGTGCACATGGACAGTCACTTAACTTCTTTGATCTCCATTTTCCTCATCTATAAAATAGGGACATGAATCCTTACTTTGCTTGGTTATTCTGAGGCTAAAACAATATAAAGCCGCTGGCAGAATGTTCAATGGAATTTAATAAATTCATTTGTTCACCAAATATTTACTCACTCTGGATTCTGACTCAAATTTACATCCATGTAACTCTTCCTCCTTATAAAATAAATGTTGGGTGACATGGACAGAAAGACACCAGTTAGAAAAAGAAAGGTTCTAAGGGAATAGCATGTGCAAAGGTCCTGAAGAAGGAATTGTGTTCCAGAAGCAACCCAGACTGACTTGCTCACCAGATTTTAAATGTTAGAGGTATTCCTGCATCAGAATCCATCCACTACACCATACTATTGCCCTACCTATAAGTGAATGAATGAATAAATGACTATTTGGACACACAATGGCATAGAGCCATTTTTCATTCTCACAGGAAGAGTACAACATCATACTTAATGATATTGATAGGAAGTCCTTAGGCATTTACGCCAGTAGATCTCAGTAAGAACTCTGCTTATGAAATAGCATCAGATTGTAATTTCATGGCCTAAGTTATAAGGGGGAGAGGGTTTTGTTTGGCTCTTGTTTGGACCCTGGCTCTTGTTTGGACCTTGACCCAGATACTGGCAGTGAATCCAGCGGTACCGGGGTTCTTATAGAGGGTCCTTCAGGCACCCCCCCCCCATTTTTCCGCCCCCAGCATACCTGCCCAATGTTTGTCTTCTTAGATATCCTGTCAAGTCCAGGTGAACCAGAACTTTCTCAATGCTTCATGTAACTGAGTTCTACCTGGTGACAGGGGCTGATCCCTAACCCCTGCACTCCTGTGTTTCTGTTGCATTTCAGCAGGGACAGACCTATAGACCCAAAGATGCTCCCTCTGCCCATTGTAAGTCCCAGGAGATCACCACACCATTGTCTCATTGTGGCTACAGGTGCTATTCTTCACTTAAATTCCTGTTGTCATTTGTAACTTCATAAACATTGTTTTCATCACGTGTGCCAACGCATTAATTTATTCATTCGTTTACTGTGTGTTGAGCACTGTTCTAGCTGCTAGATCAAAAAAAAAAAAGCAGTCACAATCTAGGCAAGAAGAAAGACATCATAATACCAAATGATAAAACAATACACTAACTGTTGTAATAAAGTGCTTTGGGAATAAAGGAGGACATAACTACAATTGTCTGGTGTCTTAAAAATATCCAAAAATCCAGAGATAACGATGGCCCCTAAAAATTCCTAGAAAAATCCTTTTCCTTTATGAACTTTTTGTCAGAAAATGTATTTTCTCAATTAGTGGTAGTAAACATGCATGATGCAGTGTGGCTCTTTACTGGTTGCAAAATAAACTCTGAGACCACTGTGTTTCTCAGTATGGTGGGGAAAAAATTGAAAAGAAAATTACTTGTTTTAGCTATTCATTCTTTCGTTCATTCAAGTAGCCAATAAACACTTATTTTTTGCTTAGTATCTGTTATGTACCAGGTATCATAATAGGCACTGGAGAAACAGGGCTGAGAAGAAAAATCTGTCTTTACCATAATGGCGTACCCATTTCAGTGAAGGAGGTAGAGAGTGAACAAGTGAAATAGTAAATAGATAATGTAATTTAAAGTAGCAAGTTCTGTGAAAAAAACCTAGCCAGGTTAAGGTGATAGAATATGACCAGCCTAGAGTGGTGAGAGGGTAAATAATAAATATTAGGCAAATTTTTGGGTGATATTAATTTTTCTCTAGTGATTTAATATCATCTCTTCCTCAGAATAAATAAGTTTAAATTAAAATTCTATGATGATACTTTGTTATACAAAAGCTAGGTGTCAGACACTATATACTTATGAAGAAAATATAAAGGTAGGAGTTCACATCTAGGGTATATGAATCTAATGTGTAAATGAAAATTAAATTATACATAGTCAAGTATAAGTCTATTGTAAAGTATCAAACAAATTAAATGTACATTGCTATTACTCTCAATATAAAAATCAGCACTATTTTTCTTTTAGCTAGTGAAACATTCCCTGTTCTTTATTCTAATCAACAGTGGGAATATTTGCCTATTTTTAAATGATTTGTCTCAAAAAAATTTTTTTCTTGTAGGAATGGTTCACTGTCATTGAGCATTATCACCGAACCAGTGCCACCATTTCTGAACTGGTCATAGGAAATGAGTATTATTTCCGGGTCTTTGCTGAGAACATGTGTGGCCTCAGTGAGGACGCAACAATGACTAAGGAGAGCGCTGTGATTGCCAAGGATGGTGAGTTAACAGTGGACCGACATAAAGAGGGTTCTGGACTCAATTCCAGTATGTGGGGTGGGAGGGGTTATTTATTTATTTATTTATTTATTTATTTATTTTACTAGAGGCTTCGCTACGTAGGCATGGTTAATTAAATCACCGGCCTTTGTGATTGAACTCAAGCTCCAGCCCCTCTCCCCTCCCTGGAGGTCTGGGGATGGGGCTGAAAGTTTGAACCCATTAATCACAGGGTTGGTTTCCCTGGCAACCGATCCCCATCCTTGGGTCCAAAGGTTACCTCATTAATGTAAAAAAGACCCCTTTACATCTCCCCTCACTTAGGAAATTTCAAAGATTTTAGGAGCTCTGTGCCAGAAATGTGGCCAGAAGACCAAATATCTACTTCTTATTATAAATCCACAATTATAAATATATAAATCCACATGAATATATAAATATATATAAATCCACAATTATAATGTCCACAACTGGACATCTGGAAACCTCAGTTTTCCATGACTAGGTAGAGAGGCCTGGAAGAGGACATGTGACGAATGGGAATTCAGAAACTGATAAACACACATTTTTAAATTGTGGTAAAAATGTTCAAGTAAAGTGTTCACTTTACCAGTAAAAAATTTTTTATATTTATACATTTTTAAAAAATGTAAGCTTTAATTCATTCCAGTTTCTGGGCTGTGGGTCTAGCAATGGCTCAAGTCAGAGGCTTAGGGATTTCATTTCAAATAAGCCACTCTCCTTAAAGCCCTTTCTCATTGCTTTCACATTAAAGCACACTGTTGCTCAAAATACTCAGACACCAAATTCTTCTCAATATTTCTTTCATTGTCAGAGGACCACGCTGGCTTTCTGTCCCAGATGGGATTGGCTGTCCCTTTGCACCCTTCAGAATGAATGTCGTGTGTTCACCCATATTTTTACATGTTTTTCTAAGCTCAGGGGAATTTTAATCATGAGTAAAATATGCCAAGAATAATATATTCTCAGGCCAATTTGTGTATTTCTAATGCTTGTTTCTAAGGTAAAATCTACAAAAATCCAGTGTATGAAGATTTCGATTTCACAGAGGCACCCATGTTCACTCAGCCTCTGGTTAACACCTACGCTGTGGCTGGTTACAATGCCACCCTGAACTGCAGTGTGAGAGGAAATCCTAAGGTACCATTTTTTTTTTTTATCACATTAGTTAAATTTAAGAATTAGTCCCAAATTCCCTTTTTTATATTAGACACATTATTATTGTGGGTAATAATATAAACTGATCTTCCAAGGCTATTGTGTCTTTCTCTCGGATAGGAAGAAGGGGGCAGCGTTATGGTGTTGGTGGATAATGAGGTCTACCATTTAAATATAGTAATAAAACATGCTTATATTTCTTTACTAACTAAAGGATACCTACTAAGGAAAAACCAAAACACCTGTTCTTAAAAGAGCTGAGAGGTAAAGAGATGGAATATTATTTCACCTGAAAAATTAGGTGGCAATATTAATTCATCAAATTTTCTGAAACAGATCAAAGCAAATAATGATGATATTGTAATGCAAGGCAGGATTTAAAATGTGCTGGGGTAAGGGTACAGAGTACTAGGAAGGAAGAAATCACATCTGATTGAAGAGATTCAGAAAGGTCTTAAGATTTCTTGTTGGCATTTGAAAAGAATAATGAATTAATGAATGTTGCCCATAGAGATATCTGTTGCTGGATAGCACTGTGGGAAAAGTGCCCTAGAATCTGGAAAAATTGCGAAGTGGTATTTTTCCTGCATTGTACCATGAGCAGGAACAGAGGAGTCAAGGGAGAAGGTAGACTGAGGATGAGAGGAAGATCCTGAATTCCTGTTTAGTTGGAAGTGACTTCGATATATCCAAATGGGAATGACCAGGAGGGAGAGAAGTGGTTCACCAGAGCTGAGGAGAAAGGCCAGAGCTGTGACTCTTGATTTGGAAGCCCCAGGCATGGGAGTGCTACATCCCACCTCTTGGAGCCAAAGCTCTAAAAAGGAATATCATCAAGGAAAGACAGTAGTGAGTGAAAAGCCAGAGTCCAAAGCGGAAGCCTCAGTGAATGGTCCCATTTGAAAGGAGGAAGGAGGAAGGAGGAAGGTGATGGTATGAAGGAGACAGAGTCGCAAGTCTCCAGGGTCTGAGCAAGGCTAAAGGATTTAAGAGGTGGAAGAGAGAATGTGGAGAGTACGCATTTACCAAAGGGAGGAGAAGACAATATGGGAAAGGAGGGGAGGGTCAAGGGTATCAAGTATAATTCAGGGGCCAAGGAGAATAAAGTCGTCTTCCAGGGTGACTGGTCATTACTGATCTTGCGTTATCTGAAGTGGACCTATTCCACCGGATGACGAATAGAGGTGTTTGAGGAGAGATGAGATGGTGGGGAGGCATAAGCAGCACATAAAGATTTAGAAAAGAACGTAAGGAAAAGGAAGTGAAGAAAAGCAGATGGTTATGACACCTAATGGGGATTCTCTGGAAAATGCCCGCGGTATACACTCTCCAGGATGAGCTGACCTCAGGGACCTGTAGATCAAATTGGAACGCGTCTGAATCTGTTTGGGAAGAGAGCCCCAGAGCTGTCCTCTGAACAAGTCTGGCTTGCTTCTTCAGAATGCTCATTCGTCTTCTTGCCAAGCACTAAGCAGAATTTGACTTGAGAGAAACAGTGCTCAAGCAGATGTGGATTCTTCTTAGATGTACTTTCTTTCTAAGCCACATTTTAAAATCTGGTCACTGGTTTTAATGGTCTGTTACTACGCTAGGTACTGATATGTTCTGACCCATTTACTTCAATCTTAGCCCAAAATAACCTGGATGAAAAACAAAGTTGCTATTGTGGATGACCCAAGGTACAGAATGTTCAGCAACCAAGGGGTCTGTACTCTGGAGATTCGCAAGCCCAGCCCCTACGACGGAGGCACTTACTGCTGCAAAGCAGTTAATGACCTTGGGACAGTGGAGATCGAATGCAAACTGGAGGTGAAAGGTATGACATCGAAGATCTCGTGTATAGACTAAAATGAAAGAAAATCATTTAATTATTGCCCTTACCGCAAAATCCAAACAGTTTGCTAAAATATCTGGGGGTGGCAGGGGAAGGGGAGAGAGAATTCTGGGAGAGAAGACATTATTACATTCTGCACTCACTCTGATTTATTTTAGTAGAGTGATTTTCATCTCTTGCAATTCTTGTTAACTAAAGGAATGTTAATTTCAGTGGAATGCTAGTATGTGTACAGCACAGTGGGAATGAATAAAGTCAGAGGGATATGACTTTGGTGATATAATCCATTTATTAGGGAAAAAAAGCCTAGTGCAAAAGCTCATCTAATGAAACTGCAATTAAGGAGTTTATACTATTTTTAATTAGTTTACTGTTTTGTGAAACTTATATATATATGCGTAACTTTGCTGATTTAGTGTTTACTATTGCACATGTAGAATATAGCATATCCATATTATAATCAGTTGCTTTTAAAATCTCATTAGAGAATTTTCATTTATAGATATGCATTTCATTTATACTAGTTTTTAGTTTTTAGAAGTGTTGCAACTAATGTAAACCAAGAAAACATGTAAGGATTTATGTGGTAGAAAAGTCTCTGAATAACCTGTCATCTTAATCAGTTTTTATAGTAACTGAGTATAATTTTTATACTGAAGCTTTTTTTGACAATCAAAACCTACTTTGGGATACCATGAGAACTCCTACAAATGTCAGAGTCACTGTTATGAGATAATGGGTGACATGATCCAAATGTCTTTTCTCTTTTTCTTGTTATATTATATTGCCTTTCTGTGATAACCAAAATCTTTATTTTTTTCTACCTCTCTGTAATGAAGAAATAATGATCCAAAAATCAGAAAGATAACTTTGTAAATATCTATTTAGAAAAAAACATAGTAAATACTTAAGCTATTAATATAAAAAGAGGTTTTAGTCCTAAGTCTAGTATAAGTACATTAAAGATACTTCTTGAAAAAAAATTTTTATAACTTAAAAAAAAGTATTCTTTCTCTATGATTTCTATCCATCCTCAAGTAATACAGTATTGTAGATTCATAACTGAACAAGAGGAATTTTTTTTGTTTTTTCTCTCAAATATAAAACAATAATATTCTTAGAATATGTCAAATGTGACTATTGAGATAGTGTTTACAAGTTTAAACATTATTTTAACTGTTTACTAGCTCTAAATGCAGGCTAAGTTAACAGTTGCAAATATATCTGGTTTCTCAACCCCTAGCCTTATTATTTTCAAGGTATTGTTGGTACTTATGTCTCAATATCCAATAAAGAACAACAACAACAGCCCACTACCACGCCGGCATGCTTTGAAAATAAACAGATGTTGCTAACGATATAAAATGATTATTTCACAAATGGTTAAACATTTGGGGTCCTCCATAGAAGCAAATAATATTGTACATATGGATGATATATCCTTTATAGTAATTGTATAGTAAGTTGGGTAGTGATTGCATTTAATAATACAAGTAATGTACTCTAGTATGTAAGTTCATAATAAGGTATCAACTGTGCTGTATTGGTGAAAACTTTTGGTCCTAAGAGTAAAGCCAAGATTGTTTATCATCAGATTGTTATCTGATAATAGGTGACTTGAATCAAGTTAAGCTGTGAAAAACAAAAAAAGGTAAGAATGTCAACCGAGAATAAATAAATACTGGTACAAATATTCTAATTCTACAGTGATATATCAAGGAGTAAATACCCCTGGACAACCAGTCTTCCTGGAGGGGCAGCAACAGGTTTTAAAAGTTCATATCCCACTGGATATTTCTACTTTCTGTTCCATTCCTCTTACATGAAATCGCACTTTGCATGTAAAGCTTGACTTTCTCATTTGCTTTTCATTGTATTTCTTAGCAGCTCATGGCATACGGTGTTTATGCCATGAACAGGAAGGCCAAATTATTCAAGGATATTAATTAATGTAGGCACTATGTTTCGTCAGAAAACTAAGTACCATACCACACATCCCCATAAATAAAGCCAGAGAGCTACATTTGAAGATGACCTCATGGTGGACATCAGATGATTAAAACTTGGGACTCAGTGGCATTTCTTTAATATTTTCATTTTTTCAATATAGAGAAATATGATCTTCCTTTAAGATAGTTTCCACCATAGTTTCCTTAGATTCGTGTTAAAATTCAGAAGACTGAATGTTTTTAAATTGCTAAGCTGTAGAAAAAGTGTTCTGGACATTTTTGATGGAGAGAGGACACAAATAGACTATTTGGAAATATTTGGATCCAATATTTGGAAACTTTCATATTTAAGATTTCCAATGAAAAACTTACCAGTAGAATATCTGTGACCCATCTATCTGTGGGGCACTTGGGATATTTTCATAGGACCAAAATTATTTCATTTATGAACTTGAAAGAAAATTTCAGGCCCCATTACTAACTCTATGAAGCAATAAATGAGTCCTATTCTATATGTATAATGCACCCCCACTTGGAAGAATGAATTAAGAAGTTCTTTGGGTCTGGGTAAGCAACCTGACGTAAACTCTAATGATGTCAATTTATGCCTGAGTTTACAATTCCCAGAGAGAAGGTCAGCTTGCGAAAGATGACAGAATGAAGGCTCTTTCTTTAAAGTTTTATAGGTAATACATAGGGTCACTTTCTAGTCTTTGTTTAAGCCTTGTGTTGATTTAGATCAGTTATATATAATCAGTTCAGAATACGATATTATCGAATATGCTAATCTAATATTATATCTACTTGATAATTTTGCCTTTTAGAATTTCAACATATATATATGTACACTAATGCTTTGTCTATTGTCTCTGTTTTTCTTTTGTTGAAAAACACAATATATATATGTTGTAGGTTTTTTTGTTTTTTTTTTTAAGCTAATGGTTTGGAAGCTCTTACCATAAGTATTCCCTGTACAATCAGATTGGCTTTGCCACCTGTTCGGGCAAAGTGGTTGTGCATATTAATAAACGTTTTACATATTAATGATCCTTTTGAAGTGACTGGATCCCTGTCCTTCATTCCATGCGCTTCTATTCTCCTCCATCTTTCACATGACTAAGGATTAATGAAATCACCTCATCATAATCGTGACTATAATTTCATCCAACAAGTACTCAACTTCGGTTTTAGCACTTTATTAATGCTTACAACGTCTCTCTCTTTCTCTCTCTTTCCCTTAGTCGTAGCGCAGTAAGGATTTTTGAATGTATATTATCATCTAAGGTAAGCTTTCATATGGTTTTGGCATATGAAGCTTATGACTGTCATAAGCCATACAAAGCCTGTGGAGTATGGCATGATTTTCATTATGCAATCCAATGAAAATAGACTGTTTAAAATCTCTAACTTTGTAGTTTTAATTTGTGTTTAAGGATCTTGAAATTAACAGCTAGTGCTTATTCATCACAGCAATCTCCTGTTGACGTGCAGCGAGTTGTGGAATGCGGTAGCGCATGAATTACAGCATTTAATGTAGGTACAGATGATACCCAGGCATTCTGAGCGCTTTGCATCAAGGAATGGACATGTACATAGTGGCATCGTTTCTACCAATATGTGACTTGAATTTTTTTAAAAAAGGAGAATGACTTTCCCAAATTTGCATTAAATAAGTTTTAAGAATGTTCAAATGGCATGCTGTTTTTGCCTGGACGTGAATTTATTAGCAAGTAGTGAAGCACTTCCTTAAAGGACCATGAATTTTTATGGTTTTTTTCATGGGGTATTTTTATTTTTTTAAATATAATTCAGAAACCTGGAAGGTAAGTTTGAAATATTAGTAGGTGTCTCACCTTCAGAAGGTTTTGGATGGCTTTTACTCTTGTTAAGAAAATCTTTCCAATTGGTGCACTTTTGACGGGGTATAAATAGCCAAAGTTAAAGGAGTGGTCCCTCTTTTCTTCTCCAATGTGCTTGAGTAGGAATTCTTTGTGCTTAATTTAAAAGAATATTAAAAAGGGGCACCTGGCTGGCCCAGTCGGTTAAGTGTCTGATTCTTGATTTCCGCTCAGGTCATGATCTCAGGGTTGTGAGATTGAGCCCCACATCCAACTCCACGCTCAGCACAGAGTCCGCTTAAAATTCTCCCCTTTCCCTCTGCCCCTCTTCCTGCTCGCCCACACTCTCTCTCTAAAATAAATTAATAAATAATAACAATAATAAAAGAACATTAACAAACAGGAAACAGCCCTTGCCACTGATTCATAACATGGCTTGCATTTATTCTGCCATTCGGTCAGAAGGCTTAAATCATCTGTAGAAGAATCCCAAAACCTCCCCAAAAGCAATAGATACTTTCCAACCAGTCAGGAATTTCAACTAAGATTGAATAATAGCAGGGAACAAAAAACTGCTATGGGTCTGCCGGGAACTTGCTTTTTCTTCTAGTTGCCAAGTGCTTTAAATTTTAAATGTACTAAATCCAGAAGGTTTCCAAGTAGGGACTGAATGAATCTTTGTAACTAACTGGAACATAATTAGTCACATTTCTAGGCAGCTAGTCAGGAAGTAGTATTTGAGTAATCTTTTGCGTAGACGGTTTTGACTTTGCCTTTTCCTCTTTGTCCTCTCTAGGTGGCCTTTCCTTCTGCAGGCTCCTCTTGCAAGGTGTGCCTCCTAACATAATTGATTCATATTTGCGAGACTCGCAATCAAGCAATCCCGAGGAATACTAAGGGCTTGGGCCCTGCCTACCTACACTCCACTGCTTTGAAATCTGGTTGCAATGAGAAAGCATTTTCTGTTTTTCCACCAGGCACTTAAGTGTGGTCGTTTTCTTTCCTCCTGATGTTGAAGAAGAAGAAAAAAAATGTTTGCACGGATTGCTTAATTAAAAATTGCATACAAAATTTCATTTGAAGTCAGCTTTTTGGTCATTATTGCCTGTGCCTGGTCACTGTACTTTACCAAAAAAATCAAGCTATAGAATTAGCTAAAGCAGTTGTTTTAATTTAAAATAGTAGGCTGTAAATGCTTGCTTTTTTTTCCAAAATAAAAACATATCATACAATACAGCACAGTCAGATCCTGAAAACCCATCTTGCTCTTGAAAACCCACTCTTTTCTTGATCTTAGGGATTTTTCTAAGCAAAGCAGGGCTGTTTAGTTCACACACTCCTGCTTAACACCAGTGGATCTGTCCCCTTTTTCCCATTTGAATTCTCTGTAACACTTCATAAAGTCTTTCAGATGAGTTTTCTCAATGGAAGGGAAAACGTATTCTGTAAATGGTACAATAAATCTGAAGTGCTTATGATGAGGTGACATGGTGTTCATTTATGTGTCTGGGGTTGGGTGCTCAGACAGAACTGAGGACAAAAGGCTGGGAGCTGGGGTGCTACCCAACTTGGGCCTGACCTTCATTGTTCTCTGGTGCGGCCTCCTGGCCGAATGCACCAGGACTTCTGCCAAAACAGCTAGTCATGGTGACAGAGAGCTTCTGCTGACTGCAGAGCAGTTACAGATCCAGAGTTTGCTGATGGCAGCCTTTCCAGCTGATGGAGACCGTCAAAATCTGGAAGCTGAGACACATTTGTAGGAGCTCGTCATCTTCTCGGCGCCTTCCTCTCACTCTTCCTGACATTCTACAGAAATTTCAGTTCAGGGAGTGGAGTGAAGTGTGAGTAGGTCACCTCACCGCTATTGTTCACTCCCTCGCCTCCCCGCATTTCTTCTTTTTGGTCTTTTGTCCTAGGAGCTAAATACATTGTGACCTACAGATGGGCCCATAGCATCCTGGGACCGCATTTGAAAATATCTGCTCTGCTTCCTTTCCAGATGAGGGCTAGGAAGTTGTGGTGGTCATGCTCCCGGGTTGATGTGGGTTTCACCAAGGAAGGAGTGGCTGATCCAGGTAGTTGTAGTACCTTTGGGAATAGCAAGGGACAACTCGTGTTCTTGTCCAGACTCTGGCCTCTTCTGTTCTGTTGGGTTGGTGATCTTGCCTTATTGGTTGTTAAGAGTATTGGCTACCATCCCAAATCTCAATAATTGTGAAATGTGTGAAATCCCTATGTAAATATCCATTTTAATCAGAAAATATACTTATACATTATTTTATGTAAGAGAAGTCTGGTGTATCTATAAAGTCAAGAAGATCATATCTCTGTGTGCAAACCCAATGAATGACTGTCTGGCAAAACCAATCAGTTTGGCTGCTGGGTCAGGACCCCAGAACCCCAGCAACTGAGCTGGTTGCTTAATTCAAACCCTCATTGACTGATTTTTGCCAAGTCAGGGTCAAGTTTGTTAGGCTTTTTATAAACATTGCCTAAAAGTGACTGTAATGTATCCTTACAAAATATTGGTTCTCCAGTCATGACTTATGCTCTCAAAAATATTTTGTACTAGATAACGTTATTTTTCTACATATGATCTCTTCTCTTATTAAGGGTGCTCTGGCACCACAAAGTCCCAAAAAGGAAGAAAAGGTCTCTTTTGAAACTGCAAAGAGCAAAAAATGTCAGAAGCT
The DNA here is from genome assembly GCF_017311325.1 of Ursus maritimus. Taxonomy (NCBI): domain Eukaryota; kingdom Metazoa; phylum Chordata; class Mammalia; order Carnivora; family Ursidae; genus Ursus; species Ursus maritimus. The sequence continues at coordinate 37,424,581 of NW_024424564.1, forward strand.
GTCATTGCTATTAGCTTTCCTACAACTTTATCCTAATTTTGTTTGAATTCCACTTTATTTGAGAAAAATTATATATCAGAAGAATTTACCAAGAATTCTTTTTGGAAACTAAACGTTTATAAAGTGTTTTAAAGGATCACGCTTATTTATTTACTTTAAAAGAAAGCTTAATGAATGCTTCACCTAAATTAATACAGAAATAGGAAAAAAACCCCACTAGTTCCAAGAAACATTGGAATAAGGTAATATGTCCTTGGCCACTCATTTTTAATAATTCTGAAACATTCTACTGAGCTCGACAAATGAGTTATTGAATATCTGATGTGTGCATAGCACTGTGATGGATTCCGCCAGAACCCAACGATGCATAAGCATCTTCATGCCTTCAAGGAGTTTATAACGTAGAAGACTAGTAAACAATGGGAAACATAAACAGGGCAGACAGCAGGTGTAAGAGAGCACTATAGCGATTCAGAAGTTGGATAATGTGGCTTGTGTTTTGTTATTATCCATGTATGTATCACACTATGATGAAGTACAAGACATGCCGTGTGACTTTATTTTTCTAAATCAAATTAAAATATGAGCCCTCCACTAGCCAGGGAGATTGAGAAATTCTCTCTGTCCTGTTTGGAGGTCCTACCTCAGGCCCTGAGTCAGCTGGATTATTTTCTCTGCCTAGAAAATGGAGAGAAGGAAGGTCTCTCCCTTTCAATCCACACTGAGGACTACAGAGATGTCTGTGTCCGCCCACTATGGTCCACTCAAAGACAACTGATTCTGAAACTTCCCGGACAAGTGTGGACCTGGGGTCTTTCAACCTCCAAAGCCATAGCTTGTCTATTTACCTGCTACTTTTAAAGGTGTTCTTTGTGGGAACACTAGACAGTTCTACCACTTAATACTGGCCTTGGAGCTGGGCAAGAGGGACCCCTCTAGTTTCAAGAGCCTCACTCTGGCCCTCCTCCACCTGTATCTCCCACCACAGGGCAGGAGGGCCATGAAGCCAAGGGGATGTGCCTACTTGGAACCCTTCCCACACCTCTTCTTATAGACGGAACCCCAGCTCACTTTTAGGGCTTTTATGGGTGTTTTCCCTGAGTTCCAAACCCGAAGAAAGAAACTCGTCACCAGTTCATGCACCCTGAGGCCCAAGGGTTGGCTTAGAGACACCTGTTTGTCAAGAGCTTGAGGTGTGGGGGATGTGACTAGAGCTTGTGCGTGAGGCTGGGGCATCTGCACGTGTGTGCCTGAGAACCCTCGTGGTGTGGTGCAGGAAGGAGCTGGGATGTAAAAAGCAGGGAGACTGGAGACTGGCAGTGGGTTACAATATTTTGGCAAGTATCTCTGAAGAATCTGATTATTCCAAAATTCAACTCTGGCCTTCCAACTCATTATGGATTTAGCTCATGAAGACTGTACTACTGTTTTATTAACTTTATTAATTTGTTAACTTTAGCTTGATTTATAACTTACAATATTTATGTATATGAGCTATTAAAGTTAGGGGTCAGCCAGCCCTTAACCACCTCTGTTTCCTTCCCTGTATCTCCATCCAACATCTCTCCCACCCCACCCCCAAACTCTTCCCCCTCCTTACTCACCAAATTCCATGTCTGACCCTCCTTCTCCTTCCTCACTGAAGTTTCCTAGAAGGGAATTCTAGAAATACAAGTTTGGCCTCTTTTTCCTGGGAGTAGGAATAGAATCAGGAATAACAATTCCGGACAGTCTTCTTACCAATTCTCCTACATGGATTCTAGATTGAACTCTACATTTGTTTTCTTTCCTATTTTAGCTAGGCCACTAATTGCCATCCTTGTATCAAAGATTTAGGTGGTTGCTACCTGTACATATTTATAAAATCCTTTGTAATTAAACTTTGATAACTTAGAATGGATGAGAGAAACAAACTACCTAATGGAGCAAGCAGTTCTCCTGATGCTAAGGTCTGTCATCACCCTCTTAATGTCACCTGATGATCTCTCTCTGTCCCCAGATGCACTGGCCTGAGCAATCTATGGCCTAGCTGAATATTTTTTCCCTCTATCTGGAGTACATTACTAGGAACAAAATACCAGAGAGGCGGCACGACAGTTGAACACTCCCAGAGGGGTCACTCAGTGTGGCTTGGGGCACTGGCTGACTCACGTCATTAAAGGAAAAAACACTGCACTCAAAGGCACAATCCACCATAACTTCTTTCACTCCCAAGCAATAGCTTTAGAAAGCATCTTTCTGTTCTTTGTAGATAGGCACTGACACAGCTATCAACAGGCAAGAGGTTCCCTCCTTTATTACTGTACTCTCACCTTCATCCTAGCCATAGAGTCCAAGAAAACATTCTAAAGACATTATATACCAATTTTAAAATCTTGACTTAAAGTTTTTTAGTTATTGAAGTACATACATACATACGGAACTAGGGGTTACCAGCAGCACCGTGGTAAGGAAAGGAACCATTATTTGGACTTTGTAAGGCATCCGTCTTGAATGATTGGGACAAGGGGTAATTGGAAAGGAGCCGTGTTGCAAAATAAACCAAAGCTGATTTGGAGTCATGTGGTTATTTGGAAAATTCCAGGCTCTAGTGAGCCAAGTAATATATCCCCTGCAGGCTATGGGATGAAGTGCCATTGTATTGGTCATCCCAGTCCCACTCCTGAGTGTCCACTGGGGGTCGTTGTCAATTCAGTTCCCATTCCTGCACTGGGAGGCACCCCTGAGCTGGAGGCAGGTGGGGTAGTAGTGCAGGTTGCCAAGAAGAGGCAGAGTATCTCTGCACAGGGTTACTTTTACGCACTTAATAGCTCATAGTTAGGGCTCAGTAAACATTAGCTAGCAGTAGTAGGAGCTCATTGGTAAGATAAGTTTTTCCATGATTGTCAAGTCCTCACAATGGCAAGCATGGACTCTGACCCAAAGTCTGCCATTAGTAACTCCACTCTCTGAGGAAGTTAAGCCAAGAATGATGGACAGACCAGCAGGAGATGGCAAAAACGGGCTCAGTGAAGGCCAAGACCAAGAATCAACATCACATAAGAGGGAGAAAACGAGAACAGACTACCACATTATTATTTGTACAGAGGGAAGGGAAGTCAAGAGCAGTAAGATAGAAATGAATCCAGAAATAACCTTACGAGGCAAGAACTAAAGAAAGAGGAAATGGCAATGAGAAAATCAACAATTAAAAAAAAAAAAAAAAGCACACCACTTACGTGCTTTACAGACATTATCTCGGTTGTGATTTTTTAACCCTGTCCACCACTGCTCTATTCCTCTTTGCAGAAGAAAGGAAAACCTTCTATGGAACCTGAGAGAGTAACCTGAAGCTCCAACCACAGCCCCTGGTATGCTTACCCATTGAAGTTCATCCACATGTTGTATACTTCTCAGTGATACAGGAGTTTATTTTAATAGAAAACATTTTTTTCTTCCCAGATCTTCCAATGGATATTGTTTCAGGCATACTGTCAGGGAGCTAAAGGTGTCCCAGTCTGGGAAGCACAGTATAATCTTAGAAAAGCCTCATCAACAACCAACACTCAATACCTTCACCAGGGACCAACAAGTAGATTTCAATTCTACTGGAGAGTATTATGTAATGAGTTTTAAATAAATAAATATATATAATATGAAATCAGAAATATAAATGGCACCTGGGTGGCTCAGTCGTTAAGCGTCTGCCTTTGGCTCAGGGCGTGATCCCAGGGTCCTGGGATCTAGCCCTGCGTCAGGCTCCCTGCTCTGCTGGGAGCCTGCTTCTTCCTCTCCCACTCCCCTTGCTTGTGTTCCCTCTCTCGCTGGCTGTCTCTCTCTCTGTCAAATAAATAAATAAAATCTTAAAAAAAAAAAAGGAAATATAAAATAAAATACAAAATCTTAAGCATCTATCGAACTCTTCTTTGCCCTGGAAAGAATAGCTTTTTTTTTTTTTTTAGATTTTATTTATTTATTTGACACAGAGAGAGAATGGGAGAGAGTACACAAGCAGGGGGAGCAGCAGGCAGAGGAGAAGCAGGCTCCCCGCTGAGCAGGGAGCCCGATATAGGGCTTGATCCCAGGACTCCGGGATCATGACCTGAGTTGAAGGCAGATGCTTGACAACTGAGCCACCCAGGTGCCCCAGGAAAGAATACCTTTAAGCAAAATTGAGTGAGCCAAACTGGTCTTTCTCGACCCTCAACTGCCCTGAATGCTTTCTCTCTTTGTTCTACCCCAGCCCCATTCCACCTGGGGCTCAAGGGGCTTCTTCAGAGCAGTTTTTCCACCCAAGCCTTCTAAGACTGGCTGTTTCAATCCCTCCTCATCCAAAATGTGGCGTCTTGTGACCAGCAGCACAGGCATCACCTGGCAGTTTGTTAGGAAAGAAAACTCTCAGCACCACTCACTCTCCACATCCCCTCACGCAGAACCTGCATTTTTACAGGATCTCTAGGTGAGTCCTGTACCTGTCCATGTTGGAGAGGTGCAGCTCCAACCCTCTTTCTAGTTCCTCGCATGGGTCTTTATTTGGGGCCATTCTCTCTCACCTGCCCAAAGGCAGAACATTCTGATAAAAGTGTCCCTCCTGAGGTATTCCTGATAATGACCTAACTTTATACTGAAATGTGACTCAACCCCAGCATATAAAATCAAAGCACAGAAATCAGTTGTATTTCTATACTATACTATATTCTATACTAACGAGACAGAAGAAAAAAAAATTAAGGAGTCAATCCCATTTACAATTATACCCAAAATCATAAGATACCTAGGAATAAGCCTAACCAAAGAGGCAAAGGATCTGTACTCAGAAAGCTATAGAACACTCATGAAAGAAATTGAGGAAGATACAAAGAAATGGAAAAACGGTCCATGCTCATGGATTGGAAGAACAAGTATTGTTAAAAAGTCTATGCTACCTAGAGCAATCTACACATTCAATGCAATCCCTATCAAAATACTGTCAACTTTTTTTCACAGAGCTGAAACAAATAATCCTAAAATTTGTATGGAACCAAAAAAGACCCAGAATGCCAAAGGAATATTGAAAAGAAAACCAAAGCTGGTGGCCTCACAATTCCGAATTTCAAGCTCTATCACAAAGCTGTAATCATCAAGACAGTATGGTACTGACATGACACACAAATTAATGGAACAGAACAGAGAATCCAGAAATGGACATGTGACTCTGGTCAACTAAGTTTCTTTCTTTCTTTTTTTTTTTTTTTAAAGATTTTATTTATTTATTTGACAGAGATAGAGACAGCCAGCGAGAGAGGGAACACAAGCAGGAGGAGTGGGAGAGGAAGAAGCAGGCTCATAGCAGAGAAGCCTGATGTGGGGCTCGATCCCATAACGTGGGGATCACGCCCTGAGCCGAAGGCAGACGCTTAACCGCTGTGCCACCCAGGCGCCCCTGGTCAACTAAGTTTCGACAAAGCAGGAAAGAACATCCAATGGAAAAAGGACAGTCTCTTCAACAAATGGTGTTGGGAGGGGCGCCTGGGTGGTGCAGTCGTTAGGTATCTGCCTTCGGCTCAGGGTGTGATCCCGGCGTTCTGGGATCGCACCCCACATTGGGCTCTTCCGCTGGGAGCCTGCTTCTTCCTCTCCCACTCCCCCTGCTTGTGTTCCCTCTCTTGCTGGCTGTCTCTGTCAAATAAATAAATAAAATCTTTAAAAAAAAAAAAAAAGCAAAACAAATGGTATTGGGAAAATTGGACAGCCACATGCAGAAGAATGAAACTGGACCATTTCCTTACACCACACACAAAAATAGACTCAAAATGGATGAAAGACCTCAATGTGAGATAGGAATCCATCAAAATCCTGGAGGAGAACACAGGCAGCAACCTCTGTGACTTTGGCCGCAGCAACTTCTTGCTAGACACATCTCCAAAGGCAAAGGAAACAAAGGCGAAAATGAACTATTGGGACTTCATCAAGATAAAAAGGTTCTACACAGCAAAGGAAACAGTCAACAAAACCAAAAGACAACCTATGGAATGGGAGAAGTATTCGCAAATGACGTTTCAGATAAAGGGCTAGTATCCAAGATCTGTAAAGAACCTCTCAAACTCAACACACAAAGAACAAATAATCCAATTAAGCAGTGGGCAGAAGACATGAACAGACATTTCTCCAAAGAAGACAGACGAATGGCCAACAGACACATGAAAAAATGCTCCACATCACTTGGCATCAAGGAAATACAAATCAAAACCACAATGAGATACCGCCTCACACTTGTCAGAATAGCTAAAATTAACAACACAGATGTTGGTGAGGATGTGGAGAAAGGGAGAACCTCTTACACTGTTGGTGGGAATGCAAGTTGGTACAGACGCTCTGGAAAACAATATGGAGGTTCCACAAAAAATTGAAAATAGAGCTACTCTATGACCCAGCAATTACACTACTGGGTATTTACCCCAAAGACTGAAATGTAGTGATCCAAAGGGGCACCCGCACCCTAATGTTTATAGCAGCAATGTCCACAATAGCCAAATATGGAAAGAGCCCAGATGTCCATCGACAGATGAATGGATAAAGATGTGGTATACATATACAATGGAATATTACACAGCCATCAGAAAATGAAATCTTGCCATTTGCAACAATGTGGATGGAACTAGAGGGTATTATGCTAAGTGAAATAAGACAATCAGAGAAAGACAATTATCATATGATTTCACTCATGTGGAATTTAAGAAACATAACAGGATCATAGCGAAAGAGAGGAAAAAATAATACAAGACAAAATCAGAGAGGGAGACACACCATAAGAGACTCTTAATCACAGGAAACAAACTGAGGGTTGCTGTAGGGGAGGGAGGTGGGGGGATGAGTTTACTGGGTGATAGACTTTAAGGAGGGCATTCCATGTAATGAGCACTGGGTATTATATAAGACTGACGAATCACTGACCTCTACCTCTGAAACTAATAACAGATTATATGTTAATTAATTGAATTTAAATTTTAAAAGTGGGAAAAAATGTTATAAAAATTAAATAGTAACAATCGTTAACATTTACTGAGTGCCTACCATGCCAGGTACTGTGCTAATTGCTTTCCAACCATTATGTCATTTAATTCTCACATAATATTATGAGGAAGGTATGGTTTATAAGAAAATGAAATCATAAATGCAATAAATACAATTACATATAAATAAAATCTGACCTCCTTACAAAGAAAAAAAAAAGAAATGTGACCTAACCTGTCACTCCTAAATGCCTTAACCTGAACAAAGGAATAACTCTTGGGATATCAGGCCCCCTAGAATGCTGAAGAAGGAATTTTTGAGGAAGGGCATTCCCTCTCGTGCTCCTCAAATCATACTGTGGAAAAAATTTCGAAGCAGTAGGATGTGAACTCAGAAAAAGATAATAAATAAGAAGGGTTAAAGGATACATAAAAGAGTACTAAGAACTGTCTCTGAGGGAAATCAATTTCCTTAATCCTAAATTGCTTTCGCAATTTCAGATAAAAAGCACAATTACAACATTCTCAGGGACTGTATTGTGAAATTTTGTTTTCTGATCTCATCCAGGAAATCAAGCATTTGTAAAAGAGGAGAGCAAAGGTTTTTGGCAATCTATTAGTGAACACCGTATGTTTTGTAAGGTATCATAGTTCTATAAAATTTGTGGACTTCAAAGTCTCGAAGTACAAAACTATAAAAACATAAATTAGATCAAAGGAAGTAAATGAAAAAAGACAAGTCTTCACACTGAAGAACCATTCTAATCTTTAGAAATACTCCAGCCTATGAGTCTAAACCTTTAAACACACAGATAGCTTGACTCCCTAAATGATAATATTCTGCTACACCAAAAATCTAGCCAGTGGATTTGATTGTGACCCATGCCTTTTTCCAAACCAATGAAAGTCAGTGGCTTTTTGAAGTGGTTGTATCACAACGGATGCCCCTAATCTGACTGCGTGAGACTACTGTGTTACATTTCATGGGAAGTTGGCTGAGATGTTCAGGACGCCGAGGAAGGAGTTTTGAAATGTGAGTGAAAGTTCCATACACAAAGAGAACCAGTGGTAAAACCAAGATATCCTTTCTCTTTGGGGAAAAAAATCCAATTCAGCTAAACGAGCAAATACAAATTTATGGACCTATTGTACTATGAATATGTTAAGATGTTACCATTGGGGGAGGTTGGGTGAAGAGTACAAGAGATCTCTCTGTATTATTTTTGCAACTTTCTGAGTCTATAATTATTTCAAAATAAAAAAAAATTTAAGTATGGATGTCTACTGAGTGCCAGGCATTGAGGAACACACTCAGTGCAGGGTTGTGGTCTGGATACTCTATAAGCTGGGTGAGAGGCAGATTGGTACATAAGTGACCAAAGACAGACTGGAATACAAGTAGAAAGTCTGCTTGTGTGGAAGCAAGAGAGGTCGTACTGGAAGAATGTGAGAGGTCATCTCAGAGAAGGTGGAATTTAAGCTGAGCCTGGACGGATGGGCAATGCTTGAGGGGTGATGAGGGATGGAGGGTATTCCCCCAGTCCAGGGAGCAAATCAGAGCATGGGGAAGCACTGGGTGTGTTTGGCAACAGCTAATGGAAGCTGGAGCATGGGATGTAGTAAGGGGAGACAATTGGGAGATAAAACTGGAAAAATAGATTCAGCCTTCAAATGCCAAGCTAGGGAGGTTGGACTTTACCAAAGGCATCTGAACAGGGGAATTCATCATCAGTTTTAGTATTTAGGTAAAACAATTTTTTACATAATATTTAGAATGGACTGGAATGGCACAAATTCAACATGATCTACAGAAACTGGCCTGTGTGATATTGACAAAAATACCCATCTAAGTCCAATATTTTATTTATTTATTTATTTATTTATTTATTTATTTATTTATTTATTTATTTATTGCTTTTAAGAGTAGAAATTAGTGATTCATCACTTACAGGTAACATCCAGTGCTCAACACAAGTGCCCTCCTTAATGCACATCACCCCTTTAGCCCATCCCCCTGCCCACTTCCCCTCCAGTAACCCTCAGTTTGCTTTCTATAGTGAATAGTCTCTTATGGTTTGCTTCCCTCTCTTTTTTTGTTTTCCCTTCCCCTATGTTCGTTCATCTGTTTTGTTTCTTAGATTCCACACATGCGTGAAATCATATGGTATTTGTCTTTCTCTGACTGTAAGTCCAATATTTAATATATATAATTTATTAGGGGGCATTTAGCAGTGGTTAGGAGTATAGGGTCTGGAATCAGACTATGTGGTCTTGAGTCCCCGCTTCTCCGCTTTTCTAGTTGTGCAGTCATAGCAAGTTACTGAACCTCACTGGGCTCCAGTGAAAAAATCTGCAAAATGGGGACAATAATTGTACCTACCTCACAGGATTTTTGTGAATATTCAATGAAATAAATCCTGATGCTTAGAATAGTGCCTCATTGGAGCTCATAAATGTAAGCTACCATGTTAGTTCAAGAAAAAGAAAATTTGTGTACATTAATCACTATGTAATAAACCATGATAATCAAAGGGGGCCATGATGCAAAAGATAAAATAATAGGAAATCTCTAATCTACTTTTCCTTGACATTAGATAGATTGGCCTTTATAGGTCTTGAATTCATTTGAAATTTCCAAAAATTTGCCAAAAAACAAAACAAAACAGAAAACAAAAACAAAAAACAAAACAGGGGGAAAGCAGCTTAGGAGCATAAGTGTTAAAGAATATGTGCTTTTAATTTTTTATATTACTTTTACTATTTTAATTATAAAATATTCCAGCGTTGCCTTGGTGGCTCAGTGGGTTAAGCATCTGCCTTCAGCTCAGGTCATGATCTCAAAAGTCCTGGGATAGAGCCCCCCAACGGGCTTCCTGCTCAGCAGAGAGCCTGCATCTCCCTCTTTCTCTGCTGCTCCCCCCTGCTTGTGTGCTCTCTTTCTCTCTGTCAAATAAATAAATAAAATCTTAAAATAAATAAATAAATAAATACTATAATAAAACATTCCATGTTTGCAAAAGAAAATGATTATACATATATGGCATAAATAATAATAAAATGAAAACCATGTTCTTACTGCCTAGTTGAAAAATTGTGGTGGAGATAGCAAGAGGGTCCTCCAATATCCATTTTCCTGCTTCTCAGTAGTAAGAGAAATTATTTAGCGGGGCAAATGGTTGGCCAGCTAAAAACTACACGTCCAGCCTTTCTTGTGGCTCTGTATAGTCATGTGACCAGGTTCTGGCCAATAGAATGAGAGCAGAAGTGACGTGTCCACTTTAGGCTACGCCCCAACAAGGAAACGAAGGCAGCCTCGCTTTTTCTTTTTTCCCATTCCAATTGATTGGAACTTGTGGTTAGTCATTTTTGACCACAAGGGCAAGGGGCAACATCTTAAGGGTGGTGGCGGACTAATAAAATGGAAGAAATCTGTGTCCCTGACATTTTGGCGTCATACCAACCCAGAATTGCCTGACACTAGGTGAGAGAAAAATACATTTGTATCATATTTAGGCCGTTTTGGGTTTTGTATCCTAATATAATTATCAATACTTGGAAGCCATCAATGTGCGCCTCTACAGTCCCATTTCTGGAATTTTATGTATCATTTATTTCCCTTTCTTCATAGTTTTGTCACATATGTACATATTCCTAAATGCAAAGTCATGCATGTTTTCGACCTTTGTATGAATGAAATCATACTGCGTGCATTTTTTCTATAACCTGCTTTTTTTCCTTTCTCAATATTATACTCGTGCAATCCATCTGTGTTAATAAGTGTAGCTATGGTTTATCAATTTTCCACTGCTATATTAAACTTGCTGTGTAATATTAAACTATTTGAAAATACCTCAGTGTATCCATGCAGTGTTATTGGACATTTAGGATATTTATAGTTGTTGATTATTGTACAAAGATGCTATGAATATTCTTACACCTGTCTCCTAGGACACATGTGCAACAATTTCTCTAGGATATACCCCTGGATCAGAATTGTTGTGTGAGAGTATGTGCATCTTTAACTTTACCAGATAATGCCAGATTGTATTTCAAAATGGTTGTCCCCATCTATTCCTCTTGCTAACACTTGCACTCAGGTAGGCCGCATGATTAAGTTCTGGCCAGTGGGATGTATGTAGAAGTGTCATTTGGAAAATCTAGAAAAGCTTCTTACTTTGCTGCCTCAGCTGAGTGGTATCCAACTTTTTTTTTTTTTCCACCCTCTTTCTCTTTCTGGCTACTTGAGGTGCAAATAGGATGGCCGGAGCTCTAATAGCCATTCAGAACCAAGAGATGACCTACCTTACAGGTACAAGTCAGAGAGAGGATATTGGAGCTGGAGGACAGAAGAGGGTGAGTTCCTGGGGATCATGAAGCCGCTGTAATTCTAGACCTATGCAAGAAAAAAATAAACTTTTATTTTGTTTAAGTCACCAGATTTTGGGGATTTTTGTTACAGGTATCTGAACATAAGCCCAGTTGAGTGTTTTTGTTTCTCATTGATTTTTAGGAATTCTTTATATAATCTGGGTACTAGTCAATGTGGATTTTATTTGAGGGAAATACATTTTCCTGGTTTGTGGCTTGTCTTTTCATTCTCCTTTTGATGTTTTGATGTACACTAAAAATTATTTGTAATATAGTTAAATTTATTAATGTGGAAAAGGATTTCTCCTTGCATTATTCATGGCGTTGATAAATTAAACAGCAGATGTCCCCAAGTTTACTGTACATAAAACCGGCGTAGTTAAAAGTGGATCTGTCATTCGGATTCCTTTCCTGCATCTTTCTCTTTTTTTCACATTAAAGATTAGGAGATGTGTATTCAGTGGATGGTTGGGTATGTAGGAATCCTCATATTGCTCTAAGGCAGGGATTGCCAAACTTTTTTCTGTGAAGGGCCAGACTGTAACTATTCCAGTGTTTGCAGGCCTGTGTCTGTCACAAGCACTGAACTCTGCTTTTGGAGTGATAAAATAGTGTAAACAATATGTAAGGCATAAACATGGCTTTATCCATGGCACTGAAGTTAGAATTTCATATAACTTCGCATCAAAAAAATTCTTTTTTTTTCAGCCCCTTAGCTCGTAGGCTATGTTAAAACAAGTGGCGGGCTGGGTAGTAGTTTGCTGACTCCAAGGTGTCGTAATGAATCCTGTGGGACAAACTCCATCTGCTGATGGACGTTGCTTAACACACTATCTCGAAAGCAGTTTCTGAGCTTGTTCTATTAGAAAATTGCATAAAGATCAGAATCAGGAAGTGAAAAAAAGGCAAGTGGCAGGCTTATCTCAGGCTGTGCAATATGTTTATGACCCCTGCCTAAATGGCTGCATTGTGAGGTAAGGGGCTGCTGAACTACCATTGTGTGGCAAGTGTGCTTTGTCCACTTTGCAGCGGGAGGACATTGCCTGGATCTGTGTCCTCTATCCCCAGAGAAGGCTCCGTGTACAAATATCCACTGTTACTGGTATTGGATGCTCTGGAAAAAAGGGGGGGGGCATTTGGGTTTCAACCATTCAGTCCCCTTGTCAGCATGTTTCCAAGTCCTGATTTTTCGTTTCAACACCTCGGTCTCTGAACCCTGAACCTTGAACCCCCAATGAGCGTTCTCTAGAGCTAATTAATGCCAGGGCCCCTGCCCTCAGGGTTGGAAGAAGAATTGTTTCTGCTGTGTGTTTATCAAGCAGGACCTCTTTTTGGGCAGACGGAGGGGGCCATCAGGCCAGCGACTCAGGACGTGCAAAGTCATGTTCTCACAAAACCCCCTCCCCCTCCTGCCCAGGCTCCGCACGCAGCGTCGTCCTGCAGTGGTTAGCCAAAAGCCAGAGCACAGCCACACTAGGAGAACAGACGTTAGAGGAACCAGCCTCTAACTGCCCAGCCTGGGACGAGTCTTTAATCACGGGAGCGCTGCCAGACGTCCCAGGAGAAGAATCGAACCTTAGAGGCAGGTGCATCAGCCCCTTGGGGAAGTCGGGTCCCTGGCACACCAACCAGAAAGTTACTGTCTGCGGGACCCTAGTGGTGACCTGCTGGCTTGCGAGAGCCGGTCCAACCCTCCCTGACACCTCGCCCGACTCCACCCAACCCCTCCCCTAGGTCCCCTCCGCGGAAGCCCCGCCCTCACCCCCACCCTCCCGGCCGCGGTCGCACCCGCGGCCCGGCCGCTCTGGGGGCGGGGGCCCCGGGACCTGGGGCAGCCTGGCCTGACCTCGACCTCGCCCGAGCCGGCCCGACCGGCTAGTCCCACCCGGTCAGCGCAGGCCCGGGCCCTCGAGCCCCTCCCTCCACCTTCTCCCCGCCCTGGCGCCCGGCACGGGCCGCGCTCCCTCGCAGCGGCGGGGCCCGCAGGCGGCCATGGCGGCGGGCGCCGGGGGCAGGCAGGCGCCGCGCTGGCTGAAGGCGCTGGCCGAGCCGCTGAGCGCGGCGCAGCTGCGGCGGCTGGAGGAGCACCGCTACAGCGCGGCAGGCGTCTCGCTGCTCGAGCCGCCGCTGCAGATCTACTGGACCTGGCTGCTCCAGTGGATCCCGCTGTGGATGGCCCCCAACTCCATCACCCTCCTGGGCCTGGCCGTCAACCTGCTCACCACGCTCGTGCTCATCTCCTACTGCCCCACCGCCACCGAGGAGGTAGGGCCCGCCGCCCGCCTGCGGCCCGCGCCTCGGCCGCGGAGGAGGGACCCCCAACTGCTGTCCCGGGAACCCCGCGTCCCCCACCCCAACCCCGCCCCAGTGCGCGGCTGTCTTCGCCGCTGGAGGCGCCCGGGGAGCGGGGCTACCCCCGCGCGGCTGACCCTCCCGGGGCGGACACAGCCATGCCCCGCGCCGCGTCCGCCCCGAGACTCCCCCGGGCCACCTGGAGGCTGTCGCGCCGCTACCCCAGCCCCGGGTCCACCCCGAGCCTCCCCGGGCGGGGGAGGGGTCGTCAAGGTCATTGCCTAAGCCCCGGGTCCACTCCAGCCTCCCCCCGGCCACTGAGAGCCGGGGCCTGCCTGCCCGGCCTCCACCCCGTCCCGTGCCAAGCTGTGGGATGGACAAGCCGTCGGTTACTTTGCACACTGGGGACTGAACGCCCGCATCTCTGTCCGGCCCGGCACCAGGACTTGCGGTAGGGTTGGCCAAGCCCGAGCTACCCTTTGGACATTTTTATAATCGTCTGTTTCTCAAGGTTGTGCTAGTGATCCTGAAATTACTGGTAGCACTGATGAAAGATAAGTTACTTCCAAGAGGTAACTTCCTCTTTGCTTCGTTGACATGCAAAACAAAGGTATTAGCAAGGAGATAATCCTTATTATCACGACCCAGGGATCACAAAAGCCGACAGATTTTATTAGCAATGCTAATGTCTGAAATAAGAGTATGTGTCTGAAATAAGAGTAAATACCGTGGGCTTTGGACAACTGTTAATCAGAAGCACCGCACCCCGTGGGCTCAGTGGGGACAGGATAGGAGACAGAGGGGTTCACTCGCATTTACAGCTTTAATGTGGAGTACATGAGATAAATACCACATTGCACATTCTGTGACAGTGCTTTGTTATCTTTGCCCTCCAAATAGTGAAATCCCTTTTATAATCATTTGAGTATAGGTTCTGTGGGGAACTAACTCAAATTAAGGTTGGATAGCAGGAATACAATGGAAATAATTTATGCCTTTTATACTATGCGTCCATTAAAAAAATATTTAATGGAGCCTGCGTCTTAAACGTATCTTGGCAATCGATGGTTATGTTTATTACCTATGAGTTATTGGCAGATGTTTCCATTGTTACTCATTTACATATTGTTTGCAAAAAAGTAAGTTTCTTTAGTTTTTGGTTTTTGCAGCCGGTTTGCAGAATTTCCTCGAGGCCTAGAGGTGGTGCGCTAGAACGGAAGTAGCACTGAGTTTAGAAGTGGAAGGCTTGGGTTTTCCCTGCGGATCAGTTTTCCCATGTGTGAAATAGAAAATCATACCTGCCAAACCAATTTCACAAGGATGCAGTGAGGAGCAAATACTTACCTGAAGATAAATGTAGAAAATGGCGATTGCCCCACAAATTTAAAATATTACTCAACACACTAAAAACATCACTGTTAATAAAAATGTCCTGACAATGTATAATAAAATTTAGTTTTTATTGGGCCTAAATTTGGCTAACAGCACTTGGGCATTTCTGATAATTGCCAGTGGAACTGTGAACTCGATACCATTAATTTCAGAACCATTTGTTGAGCACTCAGAAAAACCAGGGCAAACAAACAAGTCCAAGAGATTCTGTTTAGTTGCGTCAAGAGGGGCCTGATGGAAGAGGTAAAATTATGATTAATTTATAGGCTCAGCCTCATTAAAAAAAAAAGGTGGGGGGGCAGGAATCTCAGACACTTAAAAAAAAAAAGTGAAAAAATCAGAATGGCCCCAAAAGGTGGAAAAAGAGTTAAAATAATAAGATGAAACTGAGAAGAATTTCTGAAATGTATGTCATTAGACCCGCCTGCATGTGCTTCTAAGAAGCTGAAGCAGTGCAGGGACCAGCCATTATAGGATTCATAGTGCCTGTTTGATAAAATCCCAGCAACTGCAGGAAAGAAGTGTGGCAGTTGAAGCTACTTTGCTTTCAGGTCACAGAGCTAGTAAATGACAGGACCTGACAGGACTCAGATCTAAGTCGGTCTGACCCCAAAGCCTGTGTGTGTGTGTGTGTGTACACAGCACATCACCACCTTCTGGTCCAGAGTTCCCGCCTTTGTCTGTGTTGTATGCAGGAAAAATTCCTTGTGTTTTAAAAGATTTATGGGGTATGTAAAGTGCTTTCACATCCATTGTTGCCTTTGTGTTTTATATCCACGCAAGGAGGTTGGCAGGTTTTTTCCCTTCCTAGAATGGCCTTTCTGCTATTTTAGTATTTCTTCTATCCATCCGTCCTGAAGTAATAGTAGTATATATGTTTTTATTAAAAGGAAATTGGGGCACGGAGGTTAAGTGACTTTAACCTGGATTGGAATGTGTTTTCTGATTCTTAGACTTAAGAATTCTTAGTGCTTTTTCAAACTTGACAGATTGCTTCCAGAAAGGGTTAGGAAAAATACATAAGATTGCATAAGGTTTTTGAATTTAGATGTTGAGGCTTGGGTACCCATATAGGATGTAATCCTACCCATATAAGATTACATATATGCAATGCTGACTATATATCTATATGAATAATAACACGATCTATTTTTTTTAACTACTGTGTTAACTTCTAGGATATAAATGGGGATGATGGGAAGTTAATAGAAAAAAATCAAATGATTTATATTAAGTTCTACAATGGGTGCGTTCCTTTTTTTTTTTTTTTTCTTTTTTCTTTTTTTCTGCAATGGTGTTCTGAACTGCATGTCATGCTACCGTTTCCGTTAGGGAAATTTCCACTCCAGCCAAATTGAACTACTTGCTATAGCAAGGATTTCTTTTTGTCCCTCTCTTTTCTCCTTCCCCTTCCTTTGTCCTGTCCTGCTTCCATCTCTCAATGCCCAGTTCTAACACGACTTCCTTATAGAATTTTTCTTCCTTCTCCAGTGTCAGTCCTCTAAACTCCAGTAAAAAATAACAATATCAACCAACATTTACTGGGTATTAACTATGTACCAGGCATTATTTCAAGGTGCTTTAGCCTATTGTCACATTTAATCTTCTCAACAACTTCATGAGGTGGTACTATTATTATCCCCTTTTTATAGATTAGGAAGCTGAAGAGAAATTAACCTCTTCCAGGGTCCATAGCTTTAAATGGAGACCAGGATTCCAAGCCAGGACACTATGCTTCAGGCATGGGGCTTTGTAGGTCTCCTGTGGAGCTCCTCCATTTTATTTTGGTTACGTGTGTCCTTACTGAGCAGGACAACCTACCAACTCCTCAGTTCAGACAGAGATTGCCCATTTGTACATTCTGGTACTGCGCAGTGCCTTGCATAACACAGGCTTAGTAAATGTACTGAATTATTGCCTGCATGAATGAATGCCATCTTGGGAGATGATGTTTTTCCACCCTTAATCAGTTTAAGCTGGTCTTGGATTAAATATTTATCGGTTGTTTGGCCTGGGAATTTTAACAAGAATAAGCAAGAGTTAGGGCTACTAGAGAAAAGAGGAACTGAGTTGCCCTCCTCCTCCCCTGGAAGAAGCGGTTCTCTCAGAATGCTACTCCCTATGGCGTCGTAGGCGCCGCATTCCCTGCTGCCTAATCGTGAAGTAGAATCACAGACGTCTACAGTTTGAAGGACTTTAGAGCTTATTTAACGCAATTCCTAAATCTGTGTACGAGAAAACCCAGTGATTCGATTCTAATTCTTTAGGCTCCAGCCTAAAGACATCCTCAATGACACATCAGTGTCATTGATTATAGCAAATAGGCGCCTAGCATAGGGTCAGGTCAGAGGGCATTAACATATTTATTTTAATGATGATAGAAAGTTGAACCAAAAAGGAGGTTTTTCTGAGGAACTCAGAAAGACCTTAAGAAATGGTTTGTTCCCTGTGGAAATAATTCAGATTATAGTTGCCTTTGCGCTATGAAGTAAAGGGTTATTTGTTGGGAAATAATAAGAAAAGGCAATAATCTTTAGATTCCTACTCAGATTGTTTTCCTTCGGATGGTTTCTTCAAAATATTGTATTTCCGTTTTTATTACCCATCTCCGTCTTTTTTTTCTTTTAACCAGCTCAGTAATTTATCAAGCATCATTTATTAAGGTAGGACTCTTGTAAGGGAGTAGCCTCTCTTAATGAAACAAA
The DNA here is from genome assembly GCF_017311325.1 of Ursus maritimus. Taxonomy (NCBI): domain Eukaryota; kingdom Metazoa; phylum Chordata; class Mammalia; order Carnivora; family Ursidae; genus Ursus; species Ursus maritimus. The sequence continues at coordinate 37,442,309 of NW_024424564.1, forward strand.
ATATAAACTCCCAACTCCATTCCAGAGGTGAAAATTCTAGAAAGCAGGGCAGGGAAGGCACTAAAGTGAGGCAAGCAGGCACTCAGCCCTCAGGACTTGAGGCACATGCAGGACGCTGACCCTGAGGGTAAATGCAGCCTCAGCTTCTTTTTTTTTTTTTAATTATGATTTGTCAGTCACCGTACAGTACATCATTAGTTTTTGATGTAGTGTTTCATGATTCACTGTTTGTGTATGACACCCAGTGCTTCGTGGAATACGTGCCCTCCTTAATACCCATCACTGACCTAGCCCATCCCCCCACCCCCCTCCCCTCTGAAACTGTCAGTTTGTTTCCCAGAGTCCATAGTCTCTCGTGGTTCATTTCCCCTTCTGTTCACTCCCCCTTCATTTTTCCCTTCCTTCTATGGATCTCCCTGCTATTCCTTATGTTCCACAAATGAGTGAAACCATATGATAATTGTCTTTCTTGGCTTGACTTATTTTACTTAGCATAATCTCCAGTTCCATCCATGTTGATGCAAATGTTGGGTAATCGTTCTTTCTGATGGCTGAGTAATATTCCATTGTGTATATATGGACCACATCTTCTTTATCTATTCGTCTGTTGAAGGGTGCCTCTTCCACAGTTTAGCTATTGTGGATAATGCTGTTATGAACATTGGGGTGCATATGGTCCTTCTCTTCACTACGTCTGTATCTTTGGAGTAAATACCCAGTAGTGCAATTGCTGGGTCATAGGGTAGCTCTATTTTTAACTTTTTTTTTTTTAAGATTTTATTTTATTTATTTGACAGAGAGACAGCCAGTGAGAGAGGGAACACAAGCAGAGGGAGTGGGAGAGGAAGAAGCAGGCTCCCAGTGGAGAAGCCTGATATGGGGCTGGATCCCAGAACGCCAGGATCACGCCCTGAGCCGAAGGCAGACGCTTAATGACTGAGCTACCCAGGCGCCCCTATTTTTAACTTTTTGAGGGACCTCTGCACTGTTTTCCAAAGTGGCTCTACCAACTTGCACTCCCACCAACAGTGTAAGAGGGATCCTCTTTCTCCACATCCTCTCCAGCATTCGTTGTTGCAGCTTCAGCTTCTGAAGCCGAGGTGGCTCACTGGCCTCACCACAGTCCCAGGCCTGTCTGGAAGGAGCTTCTGCACTAATCACTGTGGGGCTTGTCCCTTTGATTTCTATGGTTTTTCTATACTTGATTGTACAGGCTGTTCCTCCTTAGACTTTTGACCAGGCCTAGGCTCTGACCACTTGGGGTTTGCAACATTAAAGAGCAGAGCAGATGTGAAAGCACCCGGTACAGTTGACGCTGATGATGGAACTGGCCCAGGGATTCTCTTAGTAGCCCTCTCCCTTTTTGTTCCCTTGAGCACAGTGAGAGACTGGCATTTTCAACAAGAAATCTAGTAAGTACTAAAAAAGGTTTGGGGGGGAAGGACTGTTCCCCAAAATATAAAAAGAAAGAAAGCCACCTTTCAAAGTACAGATTTCTAAAGTCAGGAGAGAGCCCGTTGGTCCTGAATTGCTGGTCAAACTGCATTTGTATACACTGCGTGCTCTCCTTCCCCCAGGGCTTGTAACCTGCTTCAGTTCGTGAAAATGGGTTTGCTCTTCTCAAATGCTGGCCGGTAACCAGAGCTGAAGCCTGAAGGTCCTAGTTGAAACCAGTAAGCCCGTAGGCCCCTTCCTGATGGGTGACTGAGAATGACCTTACCCTTCCTGACCACCAACTGCTCTTGGAGCCTTCCAGGCCTCTGGTGGGAACCCTCCCTCTGCAAACAAGGAAGTGCCCCATCAGCCACAGGCGCACAACCTCTTAATCATACCGTAGGGCTAGACCAGTGTCAGATTTGTTGGATTAAAAACGCCGTGAATTTTCTTTTAAAAATCCACTTTTTAACACCACATAGCATTACAGTTTTTCACATAGGCATGATCCATCTTCTAATTTTCTTTCTTCCTACTTCTTGTAAATGCACTTTCTGTTTTTAGGGAGAGAGAAGTCAATTGCTGTTTCGGTAATTGAAATCTCCCTGTTAGCAGCTGACCCAGTTGTTACTGGTTATATAATACCTTTTGCATATGTGTCAGCTCACACTTATGGCCATTTAAAGCAGAGGTAATTTTTTTAAGTTTAAAAATTTATATAAATAGGCATTATACAGTTCCAGTATTTCCTAGATTTTAATTTGGGGAGGTTTTTTTTTTTAAAGATTTAATTTATTTAACAGAGACAGCCAGCGAGAGAGGGAACACAAGCAGGGGGACTGGGAAAGGAAGAAGCAGGCTCCCAGTGGAAGAGCTTGATACGGGGCTCGATCCCAGAACGCTGGGATCACGCCCTGAGCGGAAGGCAGACCCTTAACGACTGCGCCACCCAGGCGCCCCTGGGGAGATTTTTACTTTTGTGTATTACCTATATATACACACTATTTTTTATTTACTATTTTTCTTTATATTAGCTTTAAATCTCTTCCTTTTTAAGGATGTGGACTCAGGGACCCCTGGGTGGCGTCTGCCTTGAGCTCAGTTCATGATCTCAGGACCCTGGGATTGAGTCCCATATCTGGCTCCTTGCTCAGCGGGGAGCCTGCTTCTCCCTCTGCCTGCCACTCCCCCTGCTTGTGCTCTTTCTCTCTGACAAATAAATAAATAAAATCTTAAAAAAAAAAAGATGTGGACTCTTTCTCAGCCTTAATATCTATAAAGTCATAGATGTGATAGCTATGCTAGCTTTTTTTATGCTAGCTCTTTTGTAAATATGTTAAAATATTTCCAAAATATATTAAAATAAAGACCTAATTATTAAAATGAAAAGTTGACCCATGAATCATCTAAAATTGTCCTTGTGGTTTCAGTAATAACAATAAGTAAAACTAACTGAGCTCCTTCCACATGCTGGGCACTTTTCTCAACACTTTCTGTGTAATACTTTGATTTTCACAGTGAGACAGGAGCAGTGATTATTTTCATGTTTGGTAAAGGGAGACTGTGGCACTGGGAGGGTAAGTAACTCATCCATACTCAGCTAGTGAAGAAAGCAAGGATCCAAGGATCTGGGAGCAGGTAGAGTCCAGATGGCACACTTTTCTTTTTTTTTTAAAGATTTTATTTATTTATTCATGAGAGACAGAGAAGCAGAGGGAGCCCAATGCAGGACTCAATCCCAGGACCTTGAGATCACAACCTGAGCTGAAGGCAGACCCTTAACCAGCTGAGTCACCCAGGCGTCCCAGACTGCACAATTCTAACCTCTCTGCAGGAACAACCCAGGGCATGAATTCTTCCCTTTGGAAACCATTTTACCTGATAAGGAACAATTAGATCATCTAGTAATTTAGCTTCTGTGGCATGTACATTTTAAAAACAGACAACATGCCTCATACCCTTGAGAGAATTACATTCTAATATGAAAGATGGGACCTTGGAGACTATCTAGTCTAGCGTTTTCATTTACAGAAGACCTAAGTATGTGTTCCAGAAAATCGAGTATTTTAAGGTCCAAGCTTGTAAATGAAGTTTGTCCAGTGAGCAGAAATGTGCTCACTGATCATTTTCTAAGTCTTTTCTTCCTTTTCCTGATGCATGTGTGCTCATTCAGACCCACATATAAAGAAGAGGATAAATAATTTGTTTATATGTGAGTGTTCTCTCTGACCCAGAGTTACTTTTAATCAGAACAATTGCTATATGGCCTGGTTCAGAACTCTGGTTACCTATAATTCAAGTAACCGAAAAAGAAAAATTTCCACAAAACTTACTTTTATACGGCTCTTTTTTAATGGTGTAACTGAAAAGCGATTTAAATTTATTCGTGTTTTTTTAAACGACTAGGGGTTATGATTGATTCTTAGTAATAATTTTGTTTTCTAGAATAAACTTACATAATAACTTTTCAAGAAGAAATGCAAGATTCATCATTAGTGAAGTTACTACTTAATTGTGATACAGCCACATAATTGAATACTGTGTCATCATTTAAAAGATTGATGGTTGTCCTGGAAAGCTTCCTATGACATATTGTTAAATTCTGATTCTAAAAGATACAGTAGATACTACGAAGATTATATGAATTAAAACTTTAACTGTTAGGAGTCTGATATTACATGGAGAAGTTCTACTTTTCGGATTAGGTTCCTTCTATAGTAGTATTTTGATAAATTGCTTATGACTTTGTAATGCATAATCCAAGCCTGACTGTTCCATGCTTATGTTTACAATTTTTGAAAATAAGTTCACATGAAAAGATGAAATGGGTTGGGGTGGCTTTTGTAGATCCTCCTTCAACCCGGAGTCTCTTCTGTAATTACCCCTGTTTTGAGAAGACTCCTGGAAGGAAGGCTCCTGTGGTTCCTGGCCAGTGGATCTCCAACCTGGAGCCGGTTTTGCAGATATGTAGGTTAGAAAAAGAAGATGACAGTTTTCAGGCTACTGAATAGCTTTCAGGAGGGGGTAGAGGTGATGACAGCAGGGAAAAGGAAAGATAGGTTTGGCCCCTGTGGCCTTGGGAAGACTGGGAAGGAGTGAACTGGGTGCCGGGGACCAGTGGGCCTTCCTGGGTGTAAAAGGAAGCAAGCATCACGTGGCTCACGGCCATTTCCTCAGGCTCACTACACTTGAAATTGGATTGTGTGAGCAGGAGAGGGCTTCTCAGCAGGTTTGAAGGAAAAGCAGTCTGTGAAGTAAGAATCCAGGTCTCTGCAGCCTGTGGCATGATGGACCCCTTCTCCTAGGGCAGAGCAGAAGACCTGGGTCTGCTTACCTTGCCCGGTCTAGCCACTAGTCTCAGTGGAATGTCATCACCCCTTCTTTACGTTTTACTTTCAACTTTAATAAAAAGAACATGATAACTGCCCTGTCTCTGTGGATTGCCATAACAAATAAAATAATGCTGAAAAATGCCCTTTGTTGTACTGTTTAGGATAATGTTATTACCTTTCCAGTCTGATCTCTGTAATTGCCTGTTAATCTTCAGGTCCTGAAACAGGGATCTGGTCACTGACTCATGAGTAAACCTTGCATTTTCCAGACCTCAACCTTCATTTTGGCCGAGACCTCCTCTCTGTTTTTCTCGTTCAAATTCCCTGCACTCTTTACCTATTTAAGCTCTAAATCTTAGCTCCTCTAGTATCCTGATGAAGTAGTTTTAAACTAGTGAACCAGTCTTCCTTTCCTTTTTCCAAACCCGCAACGGTGGTGTCCAGGAGTGACCTGATTTATTTCAGTATGGATTTCCATTAACACCTTGACCTTTCAACTTGCCTGCAGCCAGTCTCCCAAATCAGAGGTCAGAATTAAGCTTTTAACATGGCCCTTGGCTCCAGTGTCTCAGTATAAGAAGGTTCTGTGCATGGAAAGGAGAAACGGAATACCTGTCAGGTAGATGTAGTTTTAGAAGTCTGTCACGTAGAGGGAAGATACTTGATGGAAAGTAGATAAGAAAAGTGACTTTATGACATTCCAGAAATTTTAATAACTTCGATTTCCAATTTTACATAGTTTGAAATACAGCTTTGCTCTTCTTTGGTTATCAAAATTAAAACAATATGGTTTTTTCATAGTAGGAACCAAACGGGTAAGAACTTAGTAGTTTGAAAAGAGTCAAGGGGATTGTTCTCTGCAAAACACTTTGGTATTCTTTCAAAAAAGATTTGTTTTGTTTTGCTTTTTCGACTTTTGTACTGTCATAATAATTTTCAATTATGTTTTTAGTCCCCTCTTAATTGTTTCATAGTTTGCAGATAAGCCTTTAAAAACATGCTAATCAGATTTGAATGTGACATTTAAGTTTTTCATTTTTTATTAAGTTGTTTATTTTAATTCCAACATACAGTCTTATATTAGTTTCAGGTGTACAATATAATGATTCAGCCATTCTACACCTTACCCAGTGCTCATCACAAGTGCACTCCTTCATCCCTATCACCTATTTCACCCATCCCCCCAACACCCTCCCCTCTGGTAACCCTCTGTTTGTTCTCCACAGTTAAGAGTCCATTTTTGGGGTTGTCTCTTTTCCCCCCTTGTTCATTTATTTTGATTCTTAAATTCCACATATGAGTGAAATCATATGGTATTTGTCTTTCTCAGATTATTTCACTTAGCATTATACTCTCTAGCTCCATCCATGTTGTTGCAAATGGCAAGATTTCATTCTTTTTATGGCTGAATAATATTCCCTTGTATATGTGCCACATCTTCATTCATTCATTCATCTACCAGTGGACTCTTGAGCTGCTTCCATAATTTGGCTATTGTAAATAATGCTGCAAGAAACATACAGGTGCATATATATTTTAAAATTAGTGTTTTCATATTCTTTGGGTAAATACCCATAGTGTGTTTACTGGATCGTGTAGGGTAGTTCTATTTTTAATTTTCTGAGGAACCTCCAGACTGTTTTTCACAGTGGCTGCACCATTTTGCATTCCTACCCACAGTGCACGAGTCTTCCTTCTTCCCCACATCCTCACCAACACTTATTGTTTCTTTGACTATGTGCATATTCATAACTCAGGTTGCTTCTGTTCTTCAATTGTTTCTAACTTACACTGCTTGTCTTTTAACTGGAAGAGACTCAATAAGTCCTTTTAAGCAATTAGTAGCCTAATCATTAATACTGGGCATCTAGTAGTAACAAATGATGAAACTTTTATTAAAGTTAGTTCAGAGTAAACGTCTATTTACTTAGAAAAATTGAGGAACAAGATAGCAGGTTGATTGGATATTTGTAGAATTCCCCCATAAACCATACATAGATTGGTATTTTAAAAATATTTGCCTGAAAGTATACAAAACAATTTAGTGAGAATAGCTAGCTTTTACTGAGCACTTACTGTGTGCCAGGCTCTGTATAAAGAACTGTCTAAGAATCTTTTCATCTGATAGAACTGTAAGTATTCATATCTTACAGGTGAGTAACCACAGTTTAGAGAGGTTAAGTGACTTGCCCAAGGTCCCTTGGCTATTAAATGACAGAGCCAAGGACTCGAACACAGATCTAATTTCAAAACCCTACTTCTTAATAATTTTGCTGTACTTCCTCTCTATGACATAGAAATCTGGGTTGACCATTCCTACTATCACATAGGTGAGGAAGAAGAGTATATATACAAAGTGCTTAAAGAAAAGAATGATCATTTTAAATCTTTTTCTCTCTCTTGTTCAAATTGCATCATTTCTATTCACCTGTCTTCAAGTTTACAGACTCTTTCCTCTGTCAGTTTTATCTACACTTCTGTATATAATGTTTCTCTTTTCTTCTGGCTTCTGATTATGATGTGCCTTGGTGGGTTTTTAAAAAATATTTATTCTGTTTGGTGTTTGTTGAGCTTCTTGGATATGCGAGTTTATAAATTTCATCAAATTTGGAAATCTTTCAGCTATTATTTCTAATATTTTTCTCTTCTCTCCCCTGAGACTCCAATAAAAATGTTAGACTGCTTCTGCTGTCCCACCAGTCGCCGATACCCAGATCAATTATCGGTAGTCTTTTTTCTTTCTGTGCAGCATTTTAGTTTCCATCAGTAGTCTGCATGTTTGTTGATCTTTTCTTCTGCGTTGTCTAATTTCATCTAGCATATTTTACATTTCAAGTACTGTTTTTTAATATCTGTGGGTTTCACTTTAGTCTTATGTTTTCCTTCACCTTCTTGAACATGTGAAGCATATTTATAATAACTTTGAAGGGCCTCATCTAATTCCATCTAATTCCATTTTTTCCTGTCATTCCTGGGTCTGATTGTATTGATTGATTTTACTTCTAGTTGTAGATCATCTTCTGCCTCTTTGCATGACTGGTAATTTTTTATTAGATGCCAAACATTGAATTTTATATCTTTGGGTACTAGATTTTTTTTTTTTTAATCCCTTTAGGATATCGTACTTTGTGTTGGCTATAGTTGAGTTAAATAGGATCAGTTGGGTTCTTTTGAGGCTGGACTTTATGTCTGTTAGGACTCTTTCAGGAGGGCTTTAGTCTCAGGCTATTTTCTCCCCACTGCTAAGGCAATAATTTCTGAGAACTCTACCCAGTGTCCTAGGTATTACAAAGTCTTTCTGCTGTGCCTGGTGGGAACATGAAAAATTCCCAGCTTTGTGTGGCCTTCAAGAATTACGTGGCCTTGTGCTGTTCAGTGTTCTTTCCCTGGCCTTGGTTAATAGTTTTAGCTCATTCAGGCACAGGTCACTTCTCAGTCAAAGACTCAAAGGTACCCTTCCATAAATCTTGTGTCCTCTTTTCTCTTGTCCTGTGCTCCACAAATTCTAGGTGCTTTGACCTTCCTGAATTCTGCTACGTTTCTCCTCAACATAGGAAGATGACTGGGCTCTGCTCAGGTTCCCCATTCCTATACTGTGGTCTGAAAACTGCCTGTAGGTATGAAGCTGTAGTAGTTATAGGGCTCACCTCATTTGTTTCCCTCTGTCAGGGATCACAGTGCTGCACTGCCTGCAATGTCTGAAAACCTGTTTCATTTATTTTATTGCTTTTCTGGTTATATAAGGTGGGAAAATAGAGCCAGTCCCCTGATACTCCATCATGAATGGAAGCAGAGGTCTGTGATTTGTCTTTAAGATCTTTTTTTATTGCAAATTCTTACTGAATAATTTCAAAGCTAGTGCCATATGTAAATAATATATTGAAAGAGCTGTGGATTAGGAACTAAAATCATGATCCTAATCCTTGCTCATTTAATTTTGTGCTTCTCACAATATGGACCTCTTTGTCCCTCTACCCAGATGACTTAGAATGGTTCATTTGATTTCTCAGTTTCGTTCTCATCTGTACGAGGAGGGTTAGGTGTAACACTCTGAGGGGATACAAGGTGAGAACACAAGAAAATATGTCAATTGGCTTAGGTTGATATTTTTCAAACAAGCTAGTTGTTGTCATTTAACAGTATTTATTATTCACATTTATTTTTAGGCACCATACTGGACATACCTTTTATGTGCACTGGGACTCTTTATCTACCAGTCACTGGATGCTATTGATGGGAAACAAGCCAGAAGAACAAATTCTTGCTCTCCTTTAGGGGAACTTTTTGACCATGGTTGTGACTCTCTTTCAACAGGTAAGTTAGTGAAAGTTTTTTTTCTTTCTGTCTTTTTTTTTTCTGATGGCTCAAAAACTAAAATGAACCGAGCTGTTTGAATGGTCAATGTTTTGGGTAGGTGTACATTTGGGAGCAAATTTGCATGGTATGTTTTGAAAGTATGTTCAAAAATTAATTTCGTTTAGTGTACCTTGTTGTAATCCCAAGATTATGTACTTTAAAACTATATTTCTAAACAGTACATGGCAGTTATTTCATTAGTTATTTTTAATTCTTAATGGCTCTTAAACCTGGTTTCTTTCAGTATTTATGGCAGTTGGAGCTTCAGTTGCTGTGCGCTTAGGAACTCATCCTGACTGGTTGTTCTTCTGCTCTTTTATTGGGATGTTCATGTTTTATTGTGCTCATTGGCAGACTTATGTTTCAGGCGTGTTGAGGTTTGGAAAGTAAGTATGTTTTTTAAGTTGTACATCTTAAAATATAATTCAGTTTATTTTCACAATCTTTTGTATTTTATTTCTCCCTAAGGAGGACAAAGCTTCAATCAGGAATTTAAATTATCTTTTAATTTACTGTAGCATCCATAAATGCTACACCTTAAGTCTTATAGGTATTGCGTATGTTATAAATAGCTACATATTTGATAATAATTTTTTCTCCCTTTCTCCACTTTCTAATAGCTTACTAACCCAGGCTTACATTATACGGGAGAAAGAGAAATAAGGGACCTGAATAATATAGAAAAAGAATATGCAGTACTTAAGTAAACAGCGTTTGACTTATATAATAAAATAATGAAATACAGAATCTAAAGGTCCTTTTTGGTCAAATCTTCATGTGCCCAAAAAGGGGTACCCATTACATCAGTCACCAAAAATAGGTAATTGTGAGACTCTTCAGTTGTGGTAGGCAATTGGTGAGATAATGTAAAAGCACCTTGAAAATGTTAAAGCTAAACATTAGATGATATATATCTTAAATTCAACGTATGAGTGAAACTGTATGGTATTTGTCTTTCTCTGACTCACCTCTTTCACTTAGCATTTTACCCTCTAGCTCTATCCATGTTGTTGCAAATGTCAAGATTTTGTTCTTTTTTATGGCTGAGTAATATTCCCGTGTGTGTGTGTCTCTCATATCTTCTTTATTTGTTCATCTGTCGAGAGGCTTAATTTTTATAGTATTTATATTATTGGAATACAGAAGAGAAATAGAAATACTATTCTCTTTTACTTGTGGATATTTTCATTGTTATATGTTTTATCTTTTGAAAATATGTGGATTTCAGTGCAAATATGAATTTATTACCTTGAATTAGATTATTTAAACTATAAAATATTAATAAGTATTTTTAACTACAATTTTCAACTGTTAAAGATTTTTTTTAGTAAATCAGTGACACATTAATTAATATTTTCCTTAGCACGGTATAGGATTACAGTTAAAATCTGTCTCTATATTAATGTTTGCCATGTGAGATAAGGCATATCTTATTTATAGCATGTTTGTTCTCCTGTAGCAAGTACCTTGTGCAGTTCTATAAAGCAGTGCTTAAAGCTTAATTTTAAAACCTAAACCAAGGCCAATGTTTACTTGTATCATATGCTATTTTGTTACTTACGTGTGAACATTTAGACTTGGTGTTAATTTTCTTTTATTTCAAAAGCATGAGAATTTCCATATGGTATTAGGTTCATTTCTCAAAAAACATTATGGTAAAGGACTAGTTTCTGCCCCTACCCTCAATCCATGGTGGACTAATAATTTGCAGTTTAAAAATAAAAAACAAAAACCAACTGACAAAATGCAGTCCTCAGTACTGAATACAACAAATACAAAATTACTCTGTCACGTTACCATAAAAGTTTTGAAATGCTTACTCTCAGTTTCTGTACCTATCTCATTGCAAACTGGTTACGAACCTTGTGCCACATTTTGAACAACACTGTTGTAGATTGTCCTCCGTGATACCAGTTTGGGGATTAAGGATATCCTTTAAAATCTTTTTTGGATCCAAACTTTAAAAACTTGGACCCATTATTGAGTTCTCTAAGTTTGTAAAGTGTTATACAGAATATTCTTTTATTTGTCTAATATATTTTTCAAGCTTCAGCTGTTCCTTCGCAGTTCAGATGTTTAAGTATTTGGTGAGTGATTGTATTCTTTTTTTTTATCATATCTGAACTTTCAGCTTTTTTTTTTTCCAGACTCAAGAATTGTCATTTATTTGGTTTATCCTTAAAAGGCAGAGAGGGAGAATGAAGCTTTGAGTTAATTTAAAATCTGTGGTATGAATGACGCATATGTGAAACCAAGGTTCCTAGCTCAGTCCTCATTTGGATCATTCATTGAGAGGGAGCTTGTTCTGTAATCCCTACCAGCTTTCCTAGTTGCTTCTGGTCACTAGTCATAACCTAGGAAAATTATGGATAATTTAATGTCGTTCTACTCCTGTTACTGTAAAAAGAGCACAGAACTTTGATAATGACTCATAAGTGTAGTAGGAAGAGTGCTGGCTCTGAGTCATTTTCCTGTGGCAATATTCAGCTGTTCCACTATAGGCATGGAAAAATCATTTCAGTTTCCCTCTCCAAAAAATAATTTATTGGGATAATGTATAGCTGATAAGACTCATAATAGATGCTCAGTAAATGTTAGTAACTTTCTTCCTTTTTCTGTACAAAGTATTACATGTTATTTTATTGTATTTACCTTTTTCAACTAACTTGCAGCCTGGAGGCCTTGGTTTGCCTGCCACTGATCTTACAAATACTGGATATCATTTTTTGTATTTTCCTTCTATTTGTGGGTTAATATTCAGTTCACCTTCTCCTACTAACTGCCCCCAAAGTAACTTAGTCTGTAAGTCTTTTCTTCCCTGTCTGGTTTTATTTTGTCACATAATTGCTACATATCTTATATTTGCAGAGCAGTAAGTATTCCTCTAGCATCTGAAGACTCCAGGGCATCCAAGCAGAGATGTCAAATAGATGGATGTAAAAATCTGGAGCTCAGCAGAAAAAAAAGATGTGGATTTGGAGATAGGGATTTTGAGGTCCTTAGCCTGTAGATGGTAATCTAAGTACGGATATAGTTGTTCAGAAAATCTAAAAGAAAAAATGGAGTTCTGGAAATAGGAGCATTTAAGATGTGGAAGAAGCAGCAGTCTAGGAAGGAGCCTGAGAAAAGCTTCCAGCAAGGTAGAAGCAGGAGAGAGCATGGAATAAATAAGAACATAGCAAAGCATTTTACAAAAGAGGGAATGATCAGCATTTTAAATATTGCAGAGAAGTTACCTGAGGTATTAACTGAAATGTATCCCTTAGATTTGACAAGTTGAAAGTCATAGTTTACCTTAAACAATTTTAGTAGAATGGGGCCAAAGACCAGACTTCAGTGGATTAAGTAGCAAACATGAGAGGAGGAAATTACAAATATAGACTGCTTTTCAGTTAGCCTGTCTATGGAGCAAAGGAGAAGAAGAGTCTATAGCTTCAGGGAATGCAGACTAGAGACTGATGTTGGTTGGTTTAGTGGGTTTTTTTAAAAAGAAACTTAAGCATGTTCATATATTAGGGGAAAAATGTCTGTGGAAACCAAAAAACTGTAGTGACCGTTAGTAACCTGATAAGGAAAGCTGCTTGAATTTTCCCTACTTTTTAAGTGAAATTCACTTGGGAGTATTTAAGAATTTGTCTTAAGTCATCTGGTTGTTTTTATATTATAATTTCTCCTCATCACAGGAGTAATACATGATTATTATTTAAAAATTCAAACTTTAAAGAAGTACATAAAGTAGAAAGTAAAATCCTTCTGTAATCTCAATGATAACTGCTCTCAGCAATTTTATACATGCTATACAAGCTTTTCCCCCCTGTGCATATCCGAATGTCTATCTACGTGTGAGCACATGTTGTTCGGTGGGCTTTTCACTTAATGTGTAAATTGATAATTCAGTGATGGAACTAAAGGTCAATATAAGCTCAGCCTATAAAGATTCTTACATCTTTGATATTTAACATATGGTTAACTGACTTTCACATTCAGGAATTTTATTTACAGATACCCTTTCTATTCTTCGCCCTTTCTCTTTAGAGTGGATGTAACTGAAATCCAGTTAGCTTTAGTCACGGTCTTTGTGCTGTCTACATTTGGAGGAGCAGCGATGTGGGACTCTACGGTAAAGCCGCGTATTTAAATTTATATCTAAGTACTGTACCAATATTCAGAATTGGCATTGTATATTAATAGGCATACCACTTCTTAACCTTTTTTCTTCATTTTAAAATTTTACTATCCTATGTACCTTATTTTGGCATTTTCCCCTATGCATGAATGTATTACTGCATAGAAGAAAATGACCCCATTACCCTAATACAAAATTTTAACACACTAGTTGAACTACCTTTTCCAGACTAAAATTTATCTCATAAAATAGATATATAAAATAGTAAATTCAGTAAAATATTTTATGTTTAAAACTTGTCCCTCAATATAGGAAAGAAAAGTTAATAATTTGTATTTTTTATAATCTGTGAGGTAAAGTTTCCCATATTAGGGAGTTTTTATTTTCTGCTTGATTGGCCTCAGTATTCTGAAAAAAGTTAACTCTCAGGAGGCCACTGTCACAAATCCATGCTTTGCATAGAAAGAGAATTTATGAAGAAATAAATTATTCTGTCTCTACAACCCAAGTCCATAACACTGGCTGACTCACAACCTTATGCCCATAGAGTTAAGAATAATAAGGATAATATCAACAGCCAACAACTAACATTTATTGAACACCTTATGTTCCCACAATTTACTATCACTGTTTTATCTGACCCTCAGACCCTATGAAATAGATACTATCATTATTCTGTTTTATAAGTAAGTCTTAGAATAATTAAGTAATTTGTCCAAGGACACATAGCTAGTAAGTACTGGAATTAAGAAGACTGATTCCAAACTCTGTGTTTTTAATCACTCAGATATATACCTCCAGTAAAAATAGTAAGAGATACAAAACTAAACATACTCTTACCATAGGATCCAGCGACCGTGCTCCTTGATATTTACCCAAATAAGCGGAAAACTTATGTCCACACAAAAACCTGAACTCGGATGTTTACAGCGGCTTTATTCATAATTGCCAAAACTTGGAAGCAACCAAGATGTCCTTCAGTAGGTGAATGGATAAATTATGGTACATGCAGGCAGTGGAATATTATTCAGTGTTAAAAAGAAAGCACTATCAAGACATGAAAAGACATGGAGGGACCTTAAATGCATATTACTTAGTGAAAGAAACCAATTTGAAAAGGCGGCTACATATTGTATGATTCCAACTATACGACATTCTAGAAAAGGCAAAATAATGGAGACAGTGAAAAGATCAGCAGTGCCAGAGGTTACGGGGGAAGGGGATAATAGAGAAAGCCCAGGGGATTTTTAGGGCAGTGAATCTATTCTGTATGATACTACAATGGATATTTGTTATTATGCATTTGTCCAAACTCATAGAATGTATATATCACCAAGAGTAAACTGTAATGTAAACTATGGCTTTCTGGTGATAATGATGTATTAGTGTAGGTTCATGTATTATAACAAATATAACTCTCTGGTGGGAAATGTGGATAGTGGGGGAGACACTGAGGGGAAGAGGCAGGGAGTATATGGGGACTTTATGTATTTTCCATATAATTTTGTCATGAATCTAAAATTGCTCTAAAAATTATATCTATTAAAAATAGTAAAATTTCTCTGTGGCATTAGTTTCAGAATTGCCAATTACAGCCCATATCACTGGCTCAGACTTGGAGTATATTTTTAAGTAGTGGTACATTTCTTGAGCCATTCATATTCCTTCTCATCCTGGAAGAATAACAGAATCAAAGATACGCTACTGCGGGCCTCTAAAATGTACTAGAGAGATGTGATGTGTCTTTTATGTTAGCTGCTCAGCTGGTTCCCATAAAAAGGCGAATGTTGACCTAGAGGCAGTTAGGTTATTAAGTCAGATGTGGTGGTCTTAAATTTAATTGATTTAGTTATAATGGGGAAGAATTTAATTTAATCTTAAAATCATTTCATTCAGTGTTTTGGCAATACCATAGGAAGAAAGCACACCTGCTTATTCTTACCAACAAGAATACTTATTTTAGATGTAGATTTTCTAAATTTGTTAATCTGTAGTTTCCACAAATGTTGGTACAATATTTCAAAATCTATTTTCAAAACACATTAGCCTATAGCTTTTGGCAATTCATTGTTACTGTTTTTTAACTCCTTTGCTGCCTTTGGAAGTTTTCTTGAACAGCAAATTGACCAACAGGTAAATATACTGCTAGAGATTTAATCCTGGATATTAACTACACAAAATTCTTGCATGCACACACATTGTGATACTTGTCACATTCATGATGCAGATCATGGTGTCTGACTTTTCCTGTGATGCTGCCTTTTAGAGGTACTAAATTCAAGTGAACTATCCTTTTTCATGTTTAAGTCAGATGAAGGCTTGTGAGATTAAATATTTCATCCCAGTTATGTAAGTAGACTTCACTGAATTTGGTGGATTCATTTTTCACTTAATGAATAAAACCATTAAAAGAAAAATTACCACTATAGGCTATATCCAGGAGTTAAGGTTTGATTATAAGAAAAAGGATAGCTTATCATATAGGGCCATATCATAATGTTTCTTTACTATTTAATAGGAAAAGAAATTCTATTTTCTTAATGATTTGTTTCTTTCCTCTACCCCTAAAGATACCCATTCTAGAAATAAAATTGAAGATCTTTCCAGTTCTCGGAGTAGTAGGTGGAGCAATATTTTCCTGTTCAAATTATTTCCATGTTATCCTCCATGGTGGTGTTGGCAAGAATGGATCCACTATAGCAGTAAGATATTAATTTCTTCATCATTTAGTATTAATATTATTATAAGTTTTATTATTATGAGATACAGAGATACTAAAAATATGCCAATGTTCCAAGAATGGGGAAGGGAACCAAATACCTTTCTTTTTAGGCACGTAATACAAGAAGTATTTTAAAAAGTTGTTACTGGGGGTGCCTGGGTGGCTCAGTTGGTTAAGCGGCTGCCTTCAGCTCAGGTCATGATCCTGGGATCCTGGGATTGAGCCCCATATTAGGCTCCCTGCTCACTAGGGAGTCTGCTTCTCCCTCTTCCTCTGCTGTTCCCCCTGCTTGTGCTCTCTCCCTTGCACACTCTCAAATAAATAAAATCTTAAAAAAAAAAAAAAAGTTTTGACTGATAAAGCATTTTTCCTCTTTCTATAGCCTTTTTCTTAGTAGACTTTTCTGACATCCTATTTAATAATCCACTCTTATTACTGTAAATAATTGAGTTGCCATTTGTTTTCTTGCATATTATGCCTTACACTAATGGGGGAGAGGAGGAGAAGGAAATGAGTTCCTGATTTAATAGCAGGAAAGTTTGCCAAAGGTCATGGTTTCGCATACAGGGCAATTTATTACTCATGAAGTAAATTTTATTGAAATTTCACTGGAATATATTTTTAAAATTATTCTTACAATTTTAAAAGGTAAAATTTTAAACCTTAATTCTTAGTTGAATAGGTACACCTTATGTTTTTGGGTTTTTTTTACTGTGCTCATGCTGTAATTTTTTTTTGTATTTATTCATATTTATTTTTTTAAAACTTCTTCAATACTTCTATGTGGGAAAGGGTCATAATTCCTTCCAACTTTTAAACAAATATCTATGTTTTTAAAAACCGTATTGTCATCTTTAAGATGAACATAAGAAGATAAGTACTTAGTCCAGTGATGTCATTTCTTATCAAAACACTATTGGGGGTGCCTGGGTGGCTCAGCTGGTTGAGCATCTCAGCTCAGGTCTTGATCTCAGGGTGGTGAGATCAAGCCCCGTGTTGGGCTCCATGCCCCGGAGCCCACTTACAAAGAAAAACAAAATTTAAAACATCGTTGGAATGTCTTTTTAAAATCATCTGGGCTATAGCTTACTCTCTTGATTTCTTTGGCGCTGTGGTTCAAAATTTCTGTCCTTTAAGAGTAGATTTGATTTTGAGAAAAAGCCAAAGTCATATGGAGCCAGGTTGAATAAAAGTAATAAACATGAAATATGGCATTTTTAGTTAAAAAAAAAAAAGCCTCGTTCTTTTAAATGACATAAATTGGCTCTCAAGATAGTTTCAAAGGAATCCACATAATTCATAAATTATCAGTCCTTATGAATACATTTTTTATAATTCTAAAGCAAAGTGTAAAACTTATTTAGATACAGAAGCCCTGATATATTTGGAAAAATTAGTCGTTTTCTGAGGTGTTTTGTCAGTTGACCTCGGTATAGTACTATGCATGAGGTACTTAGGAATACTTCTTGCTTGACCATGGATGATAAACCAGAGTACCGGGAACATGAATTTTACTAAAGAAAATAAGATTTAGTGAGGATCAGTATCCATTTTAGAGAATATTTTATTAAGAAATAATGGATAAATGTTTGAAGGAAGACAAAAAAATCAAACACTATGGTTAAGAAGTAGTTTATTTCTACTCTTAAACTGGTGATTTTCCAATGATTTTAGCAGCAGATTTTTTAAAAAGATTTTATTTACTTGAGAGAGAGAGCAAGTGAGAAAGAGAGGGCACGAGCAGGGGAGAGGGACAAAGTGAGGGAGAAGCAGATTCCCTGCTGAGCAGGGAGCCTGATGTGGGGCTGGATCCCAGGACCCTAGGACCATGACCTGAGCCAAAGGCAGATGCTTAGCCGACTGAGCAACCCAGGCACCCCAGCTTGAATAAAATCTGCAGAACGATAATACCAATAAAAGCACTATTTTATTAGTCTAAATTTTTATAACTTATTAATAAATATTATACATATTTTATAATATACATAACATACATTTATTATGTATATTTATTATGCATACAGTATGTATAATAGTATTTATAATATTGTAATTTTATAGTAAATTCTAACTTAAAACATATAAACAATAAACAGGAATAATGCTGTTTTAATGAATATATTAAAATTGGTAGTTATAGATTTAGTAAACCTTAACACCAAATTTATTTCAATATTTTGTTTAGGATAAGCACTACTGAGAGAATCCTGATTCACATAGATAAAAATGTAATGAATTGGATTTAGTGAGAGCATCTGCAGTCTAAACTCAAAAAAAGGCAGGGGTGGACGGTGTTGGTATATAGAGAGACCAGGGCAGAATTAAACTTTTCCTAATCAGTGGTTAAGCTATTTTATAAAATTGGCAGTTTGGGGTGCCTGGCTGGCTTAGTTGATAGAGCATGCGACTCTTGATTTTGGGGGTTATAAATTCAAGCCCCATGTTGGGTGTAGAGATTAAAAATAAAATTTTAAAAAATAAGTAGAAAATAAAATAAAATTGGCAGGTTAAGCTTTATCTGCACAAAAATATGTTAACTTGGCAATTGAATGTTGATGGCCTTTAGCATAGTAAAATTCAGTGTAGAATAAATCATATTAGTGGTAGTTTGAAATGTGTGTATTTATAAAATTGAAATCACACATCTGTGGCACTGTATTACCTCTGTGTAGCCCTAGGGTTCTGTGGAAATTTGAAGGCATGGTTAAGATCTACATACTCCTTTAGGCCATATACTACATTATATTCTTCTTTAGGTGTCTAGTTCCTAACACAAAATAGATGTTCAGAAAATGTTTGCACTGTGATAAATGCAATGTTAAAATATGATGCTGGGGGCGCCTGGGTGGCACAGCGGTTAAGCGTCTGCCTTCGGCTCAGGGCGTGATCCTGGCGTTATGGGATCGAGCCCCACATCAGGCTCCTCCGCTATGAGCCTGCTTCTTCCTCTCCCACTCCCCCTGCTTGTGTTCCCTCTCTCACTGGCTGTCTCTATCTCTGTCGAATAAATAAATAAAACCTTTTTTAAAAAAAAAAAAAATATGATGCTGATTTTCTGATTTATCCCTTAGGGCACTAGTGTCTTGTCACCTGGACTCCACATAGGAATAATTATTATATTGGCAATAATGATCTATAAAAAGTCAGCAACTAATGTGTTTGAAAAGCATCCTTGTCTTTATACCCTTATGTTTGGATGTGTCTTTGCTAAAGTTTCACAAAAATTGGTGGTAAGAAATTCTTTTACTTATTTTTCATGGTATAAATAATGTACTTGGTCCTCAAATACAAGGCTGGAAATTATTTCATACAATGGGTAGATTTTTAATGGTGTTATCATGATAATAAATAGTTAGCTATTTGTGCTCCAAGTAAAACTGTGAATGGGTTAATGTTATATTCAGGGAGATAGTTTCCTTTCTATATGCTAAGTTCTTTTAATTACCTGTTTAGCTATAGTTATCAACTTTCTGATATCAAGGAATTTAAATATCAGGAACTTTAATGAGCTACCTGTCATGAATTTGAGAAGTTTTAGAATTAGTATTTCCATATTAAATGTGAGGTAAATGGTCTCTTTGTGTTAGTAGTGAATTAAAGTTGTAATTCTTTCCTGAAAAATAAAAGCTAAAATATTTAAAATTTAATAGTGAAATTATTTTGTTTACTTTTTTATAGATAGCTCACATGACCAAAAGTGAACTGTATCTTCAAGACACTGTCTTTTTTGGCCCAGGTCTTTTATTTTTAGACCAGTACTTTAATAATTTTGTAGACGAATATATTGTTCTCTGGATAGCAATGGTAAGTTCTTTTCTGCTAAGATTTTTATTTATTTTTAATAGATGTCAGATAACCCTATGCTGAAGAGTCATTTCAGTGAGACAGCAGATAGTCTTACTATCTAGTCTACACTGTAAATGTTTCTGAATATTTAAAATTAACTTCTTTTAAGCTGTGAATCATGTTTTGTGTGTGTTGTGTGTGTGTATAGAAATGGCCCAGATTATCTGCAGATCTGGCTTCCAACAACTTAAATCCTTAAAACCCAGTTGTGTACCTTAAAAATATAGCTTTCTCCCCACCAAAAACAATACAAAGATCTCAAAAATCACTTCACTCTGCCCAGAGAACTGCAAATACTTATTAGAAGTCTTTAAGTACTTAATCAAGCTTGTTAGAATTATTCCGAGCTGATAGCAGGTAACAGGTAAATTAGATGGAATTAATGTTAGAACATGTGGGCACTTACTGCATCAAGAACCGTCAGCTAATATTGAAGAAATGAAACAAAAGATAGTACAACCAAGTACAGGATTCTGGGACCATTTTGTGCTAGAAGCAAGCAACATATAATGTATCTGTTTGGCTCTTGAGGACAGTGCATAACTTACATCAATAATGATGACTCATCAAGCAAAGATTAAATTCTCATTAACTATGTCCTACTTAAGAAAGTGGTATAGAAAATACATGTATTAGTTTCTATTCAAAATGATAATAAAACAAAATTATGTGCTTAAGAGAGCTCTAGCCATCTGAGGAAAAAAAAATCACTGTTAGTAACAGATGAATCACAAATATGGATAAAGGGAGCATTATTCAGTTTTTATTTTATTGAGACATTATCTTTATGGTCTTCAATTAATGGTGGTTCGGAACAGCTTTGCTCTGTTTTCCCCTACCTTTAGACCTCAGTGGCTTTCACCTATTTGTTAGTGATATATAAACACATACTAAAGTTGCTAAAAGAAATCCTTCAGTGAATCTCTTGATAATTTGAATAATCTACCCTATTTGTTAGACTTAGGCATTAAAATATATCTGTTTGATGTACAGACTACAGGAGTACATCTGATGATTCCTTATTCTAGGTTCTATATTATTGTTCTTTTTCTGGAGTAAATAGCTTACTATCCATTTGTCGCCTATTCAAAAGTCTGCCATTCTTCAAATGGTGGTGAGATGTAAATCTTAATCCCTGGAAGTTTTTCAGACAATAGTCTACAAATTAGTGTTTGAAAATGAGAATAATTTCCTTTAATTTGCTATCCAGTATACATATTTTTAGGGTTCCAAAACAGTCTAAGAAATAGGGGGTGATTATTCAAAATACCTAAAAATTCAATGTAGGGTTTCTTTTACTAAGCTTGCATCTATATTACCAAATGGAATTGCTTAACATCATTAAAACACCAGGTGTTAAAAATTCAAGCACCTATTTTGTAGTGCGTGAGTTGGCCTGGTTTATGCCAGCAGTAGAGATTATGGTGAGGAAGGCAAACTGAATTTTTCTCTAAAACACTATATGGACAATTTAAAACAACAGAAAACACTTATGTGGACCACAGTACATATGTGCCCTTTAGCATTCTTAAGAAAAGCTTCTTACTTCAGAGAGAAAAGGGTCAGAGAGAGCTTTTCGAGTAAATGATATGGGAGATTTTCCCCTCATGGGTGAGAATTTCCTCTCCACTGGCAGAGCTGTGAGCCTCCCTCTCTGAAAGGACGCATTTGCTCCTGGTCTTTGGTAAACTTTTTAGAGTGTGCCTTCCTCCTCAATTTTGTATTCAACACAATTTTGTATATGCCTCCCCTCAACTAAGGTGTCTTTTCCAGGCCTTCACTTTCTTAAAACCATCTCAAAGGAAAAAGAAATGTATATGATGGAATGATTTTATTAATAGTGACTGTTAGCCCTTCTAATAGAAAATTTATGGCTTTGTTGCATAGCAAAAATTGAAAGAATATGGAGTCAGAAGACAAATTGTTAACTTCCAGCTTTTGTATTTTTGTCTAGGACTTTTACCACTCTGAGCCTCAGTTCTTGTAACTGTGAAATACCTTGCATGTTCCAGAGGATTATAGTGAGGTCCAAATATGAAATGTATGAAAATACTCTAAAATGTAGTATTTTCATTGAAGAATTTTAGGTTAAGGTTTGAGATCTAGGGGGAGGGGGAGGGAAGGAGGAGAGAAAAATATCTGCTGCTTCAGAAAAGGCAGACCGTAATTCATTTTATTTTTTGCTTCCAAAGGTCATTTCTTCATTTGATATGATGATGTACTTTAGTGCTTTGTGCCTGCAAATTTCAAGACACCTTCATCTAAATATCTTCAAGACTTCATATCATGAAGCACCTGAACAGGTTCACAAGCATATTGACTAATAGCCCAAGGAAAAGAGGAGAAGCAGTTAGGGGAACCTATGAGTGAAGGAAATTCCCCTTTGCAGGAGGCTAGTATACAATAAGGTTATATTTGAATATAAAACATTAAGTCCTGTAGATTCCATTGTTTATTTCAGTTGTGAAGCCCTCATTGTGTATCAACATTTTGATCACAGGTATTATCAGAGTATTACAATCTATACATTAGTTAGAAACAAAATGAAAGAAAGAAATTTCAATTTTTTGAGGACAAGAAAGTAAACTACTGTAGTTCCAAAGGTCAGTCTCTTTGTCTTAAGTCTTTATCAGGTACTCGGGGTTTTCCTTTACATAAAAACTCAGGGCTTAAAGGATTTTAGCCATCATAAGGGTGATGCTTACTTCAATTGCAAAAAATTGACAAATGAGTTCATAATACTGCATAAGTGCATGGATTGTAATACTGTAATTACTGAGTTAAATGATGTCGTAAGAAATTATATTTTTTAATTAGCCATTTTTCAAGAGTTATGTTAACTGTCGTATAAAAGGAAATACTTGCTTGCAACTAGAATTTAAAAGGGCTACCAGAATTGTCTATTATTTACGTTTAGTAAAAGGAATTTGTCTTACCAATTCAGAAAAACAAATGAATCTTTATACATCATTCCTTGATATTCTGAGTTAAAATTTCATTGTCACAAAAAAAGTGGACATTAAAGATCCCCTTTTAGAAACATAAAAAAGTAGCTAAAGCAAGGTTGATGTAAGAAAATTAGTAATTTATTGGGCCCCTGGGTGGGTCAGTTGGGCATAGGCCTTCGGCTCAGGTCAGGATCCCAGAGTCCTGGGATCAGCCCCATGTTCCCTGCTCAGCATGGAGCCTGCTTCTCCCTCTCCCTCTTATCCCACCCCACCCCCACTACCTCATGCTCTCTCTCTCGCCCACTCTCTCAAATAAAATCTTTAAAAAAATCTTTTAAAAATCTTTAAAAAAAAAAGGAAATTAGTAATTTATGACAACATGGCGAAAATATCTTCCCTTTAGAATATCAGCCAAAGTTAAATAGACAACTCATAAGGGGGATAAATATAAATATCAGTCATCTCATCACCAAATACATTATGTACGGTTTCTTCACTTAAAAGTATTTATGTTGCTCATTATGCGTATTAGAACTATTATAAGGATCGGACTCCCTATCTTACCTTATTTTTAATTTTGTCCAACAGTTCTGTAGACCATAAGCCATATGATGAAATAATCAAAAAATAAAGGAGTAATGAACACATACTACAGCTTAAGCAATAAAAAGGCATATTGAAAAAATAGTGAAAGTTGATATTCCTTGAAAGGAAAAAATGTGTGTATTAAGTACACAGAAACCACTCTGGAGTACTTATTTTGCTTCCAACTATTAATAAACTCAATAGGACTTTTTTGGGTGTTTGAATAGTACTTAAGATTTATATTACAACGTAAACTTTGGCTTAAAAGAAGTCCTTTACAAAATTTAGTTACTGGCTCCTTAATGTTAGATAATTGTTAATTTCTTCCTGTATATGTTATCATAGTTAAAAAAAAAATCAGTATGGACTTGCTTTTTAAAACTTGGAAAATATTAGAACTAAGGTAAAGGTGGGTTATAGGGGCAAAAATTAGAATCTAAAACATGAAAAAACAGGAGAAAATCAGTCCTCTCCTCCTAATAGGGATATTTTGGTTTTGAATGATTCAATGAAAGAAATTTCAGCAAAAAATAGTAAGTTTAGCTGATATATTTCAAACAAATGCTGAAACAATTTAATATTTATTAAGCCTACTGTTTCATATGTTATTGTGTATTTAAAAAATGCAAATTTTTAGTGACAAGGTATAAAGTTAACTGTTCAAGTTTGGAAATGAATGTAATCAAACTTCCATATGTTTACTGAATATTAAAACTGAAAAACAAAATATTTTCTAGGTAATTTAAAGACAGATGTGAAGTATTTAAACTATAAGTAATTAGGTATGTTAATGATATGCTTTTAATCATCACTAAGGGCATGTGTCATTTAATGTGGACCAAGCCCAATTAAATGGCATTTTGATGTCTTTGTGGAAATGACATATTCACAAATCCATATCTTAAAACTGATATTTATATATCTTGTTTGGTTTTCTTAATAGTTTTTAGCAGTTTAATTTATTTCAGAACACAAACTTGGGTTGCTTTTAATAAATTATAGAAGTCAATAGAATAATTTTCTTTTGAAATCTTATTTTCATTAGAATTGGCTGTGTAACAAGTATATACAGTAGCATATACATATAACATAGAGTTTGTATATTTTTTCTTAAAGAAGAACAACATGACCTTCTATACTTGTGCTTTCTACCTTTTGGGACTAATACAAATACACAGAAGCCAAAACCTGAAATTAAATAACCTTTATTGCTAAAAGTTAATTGAGAAGTGTTAAAGAGAAAAATTTACTATTACTATGAAAGAACTGGAAGCTTGGTATATATAATTTAGGAATTGCTACTACTCACATAACTGTTCAGCTTTATGTGAAGGTTAACAGAAGGAGGGTTCTTGCACTTAAGCTAACAATTAACACGATGTATTATTTTAAACTAGAATTTTTAAACCACTCTTAAAGAATTACGTGCCTCTTAGCTAATATTATAATTGTATCATATTACTTAGGTTCAAGTTCTTCCTTCAAAGAGTCATCAGAATAACATGGATTGAAGAGACTTTCGAACACTTGCCATCTCTTGCTGCTGCTGTTACATGAAAGGAAACATTAAACATTTGTTTAATTTTTAGATAAGTGTTTTACATATTTCAGCAAATAAAATATTTCAATGCTTGCATTACTTATTTTTTTCAATTTAAAATAAAATGACTTACAGTTTCCATCATAATTTTTTTTTGCAACATAGCCATTTCTTTTCTAAGTTCATTTTGTGCACCAGTAAGTAGATTATCATGATTCTTCTCCAAGTCCTCCATACTCTAAAACACAAAAGGCCAGTTGTTACCAACTACCACTTTTCATCTCAGATTCTAAGCTTGTAGAATTAATTTTCAAAAGTAGGAACTTTTTAGTATTCAAATAATGTGCATTATTTATTCCAAATGAAAATATTCTAAGTAACGGTGGAAACCAAAGTACCCACTAAAGGAATAAAAGCTTCAGACATGGATCAAATATTATTATAGGAGGTATATGAGTAGTGTATTTTGCTCAAAATAACGGGTTAATGAGCTGCTAAGGTCAAAATAGGACAAAAAAAAGAATACCATAATTTTTAAAATTTCTAGCAAGCTTTCTAAATATCATGTAGTTATTATGTTATTATGACTGATAGTCAATGTGATGTGAATTCATAAGAAGGAATAAAATGATCTATAATATGCCTCTTTTTTCAATTTATGAAAAACAAATTACAATATAAACCTTTATTTTTCATCTAAAAAATAGTGATCCTAACTCCTACTATATAAAAAGTATTTTATTAAGTGTTGTGGAGAAATTAAAAAATATTAATACATGATCACTCCCTTATTCCAGTAAGAAGAAACATATAAACAGAAATAATGCAAAATTTTATAGTAGGAATGGAAATGCAACTTGTGGCAACGAAGTAGAAAATAGGGATTAATTCTGATTTAGTTGGCAAAAGAGTAAAATTTCAATAGAGAAAGAAAAAGTAATTAAAAGTATTTTAGAGCAAGAGCATAAATAAAAGCAGGGAAGTACACAATCAGTGAGTTTAGAGAAAGCAATTATCTGGGAGGGGTGGGAGTTACCGGACAAATCTAACAACTGAAGCATAAAGAGAGAAAGAATCACATTATGGGAGGGAACTTGAATACCTAAGAACTGAAAATGAGAAACTACTGACTTTTTCAGAGGGAAGAGATGTTTCAGGAAAATAATAACGACAGACCTATGAAGGGTAGTTTGGAGAACAGAAAAGAATCAGTTGAGGTTTAATAGTATAAGCAAAGAAGGATGCGGTTGTAAACTAGAATAATAGCTCTGGGAATTAAAAAAAGGAACCCACTGCAGGAGTAAAAATTACAGGACCTACTGGATATGAAGAATAAGGGAGACGGACAAGTCAAATATACTAAAGTTCCCAGCCTAAGTGGTAACATTTAGTGATCAGATTTAGAAGAAATCTTTTTTAGTACTTTTATCAATCTTCACACCAATTAAATGGTTTTTAGGGAGCATTAGAGCAAGCTGATTGGAAACACTTTTAAAACTAACTTTGGAATACATATTAAAGTTCTTTAAAAATCTACTAGTTTACTCAGAGCATCCCGATTCCTTTAAAAGGGTGACATTTTAACATTTGAACAAGATTATCTAAAAGAATCCCCACATCAAAAAAAAAAAGTATGTGTAGGATTCCAATGAACTCCTATGAACAGTTACTAAAAGAGGTCAATGCCACAAACCACAATTTGCTAATATGTGTATGTGTCAGATAATTCTCAATCCACACGTTTTTAATCATCTGGCTTTTTCATTCTATTGTATGTCTGGGCCATCTCTTATGATTATAAGATGGCATAAAAAGCCATTTTTAATCACTAACAATCCTAAAAGGAAATATGCCATAAAATACGTACATAGTACATTAGAAAATACAAAATATTCCTCATTTTCAATTGGGTACTTTCTATTTAGCAAACACTGGAGATACAAAGACAAGTAAAAGACTACTTACAAATGACCTATGGACTATTTTCAGTTAAGATAGAACTATTAAAAGTATGAATTTTATGCACATTATGTACATTTAGGTAAAATTCCCAATTACCATTTCCTGTTTTAAAGAATCCCCACAAAAACATTAGAATCATAAAGTAAAAATATATTTAACAAATTAAAATGGAAGGTAGTTAAGAATTTAAAATATATAAGCAAATGTTTTTTCCCTTAAACTTAGAAGGAAAAAATTATCTTCTACTTCCAAATATAATGTTATATAAGAATCTATTAATAACCAAAAACAACAGACCTTTATGAACTGCTCATATAACTGTCTAATTGTTTTCAGTCTCTGGCTCTGAACAATTCTAGATTGTTGAAAAACCTTTTGTTGCTGTCGAAACATGTTCTACAAATGTAAAAGAAAAGAATTATAACAATTTGGGTAAAATTTAAAATTTAGCAAAAAATAATTCTACATTAAACTTAAAAGGAATGGTTGTTTTTAAATCAACAGTTTTAACTATTATGACCAAGTTCACCACTAATATACAACAGTAATAATCCTACCAGTCACTGGAACATTTAGCAATACTCAAAATATGTTCTGTTTTTGTTTTTGAATGTAGGCTTCATGCCCAATGTGGAGCCCAATGCAGGGCTTGAACTCACAACCCTGAAATCAATAACTGAATGCCTAGAGACGCCTCAGTGGCTCAGTTGGTTACACGTCTGCCTTCAGCTCAGGCCATGATCCCAGGGTCCTGGGATCGAGTCCCATATCGGGCTCCTTGCTCAGCGGGGAGCCTGCTTCTCCCTCTGCCTGCCTCTCCCCCTGCTTGTGCCCGCTCTCTCTCAGAAGTAAATAAATAAAATTAAAAAAAAAAAGAGATGCTTACCTGACTGAGCCACCCTGGCACCCCCAAAATACTCAAAATATGTTTTAATTGGTGCTTTCCATATCAACACATATGATCCTTCCATAATGCTGATCTTTCAGTTCCTTGGGCTACTTTCCACCAATGGTTTTTGTCCCCCACCCTGCTTTAGCCATTCACGTACATGCTCATATCTTAGATTTTGTCATTGCCAATAACTACAACTTCTACATAGTATTAACAATAGAAAATCATACTAAGACAATAGAAAGTCATACTCTGTGTAGATTGCAAACTTTTTAAATAAACATTTTTAAATAAACATGTATGAACTCATTTAATCCTCAAAACAACTCTATGAGATAGGTATTATTACTCCCCTTTCATAGATAAGGAAACCGAGGCATAAAGATAATTTTTCCAGTTTCACAGCTAGCATTTGGTCATACCAGGATGTGATTCCAAAGAGTATGTTTCCAGAATCCAGGTCTAACCATTCATTATTCATGCTGTTTCTCCATATAGCCCACTATTCAACTACTACCTGCCTACCATTCTAGCTCACTCTTAGTACTACAACTCAATCTCTACCAATACCTAAAATCCACTCATCCTATACCTAGTTTTCACTGTCCCCTATCCCTATCCCCATATTCTCACTTTCCTCCTTCCCTGCTTAAATTCTATGATCAATCATAGTTACTCCTTTCATATATATCCTGCCCAATTTTTACTCTGTCACACTTCTTCGGCTAAACCCCAATCCTGGAAAATTCAACTCTCTAGCTACTCTGCCTACATCCCTGCAGCTGGGCAGACTGGAGAAAACCCCACAATTATGCTGAGAGGTCTCACTTTAAACTATGATCACTGTGATCACAAGCTTAAATTTGATCCTTAATGCTGCTTGGAAATTATATTTCCCTAGTCTATTCACTGATCCACTCATGAAAGATCCACTCATTTGACCTCAAAAGGCAACATGTTTTCTATCATCCAAGGACCTTAATTACTTCACTAAAGAAACACAAGTAATCCAAAAAGAATTTTGAGTCTCCACCACAGTTTCTATCTACACATCTACATCTGTGCTCACATACTCTACCTTCTTCCCTGTTTTTAAGGATCACATACTCTAACTTCTTCCCTGTTTTTAAGGACAACTATCCTTGTTCTCTGCTACCACCAATTTCTTCACATGTTCCAACCATTCTTAAGAATTCAACAACTGTTCTCCTCTTCCCATTACTTTTTATTTTTCCCTCAAGATTATTCTTGTCAGCACAAAAACATGTTGCTCTTTCGCCATTCTTAAACAAAAACCACACACTATTTCTTTTCTACTCAGACCACCACCCTATTTCTGTCTTTCCTATTCTCTCTTATATTCATTCTAATCAAGTTTTTGCACTCCCTTTTCTACCAAAATCATTCTGTTCAAGAATACCAACAACCTTCAGATTGCCAAATCCACCCTATTTCATCCTTAAGCAGCATATGACAAAGTTAATCCTCTCTCCCTTTTAAAAGGCTTTCTTGACTTCACTTGCAAGTCATTTTTTTCCTACCTATTAGGTCACTCATTCTTAGTCTCTTTTACCGGTTCTCTCTTCTTCTTGAACTCCAAACACTGAAGTATTTATTCCAGAGCTCAGTCTTTAGACCTCCCTTTTACATTTACAATCACTCCATTGGTGATCTCATCCAATCTCATGGCTTAAATGCTGTCTTCATGTTGAAAATTCCCAACTTTGTATGTTCAACTCATATCTCTTTCCAGAACTCCAGACTCCTATACCGATGGCCTACTCAACACATCCCCTTGGATGTTTCATATTAACATTTACAAAACTGACCTGATCAACCAATGCCTAAAATTATTTAATATTAATAGTATCTAAGCTCTTAAATAAGAAATGTGTGATAATTTTATAAATGAAAGAATGAAATAAAAGGATAGTTAATGTAGTTATGTAATATGTGGGTGGGGCTCACTTCCACCTCCCATAGAGATGAGCATGTAACCCAAGTCTGGCCATTAAGAGTAAACCATGTTTTGACCATAATGCCTGGTTCAGGAATGGGCAAATGATCCAAACTAGATCAGTGATATTCCTCCAGAGGACTTTCTTTCTGCTAGTTATTGAGAAAAACCCAGTCCACTGGGGTTACTAAACTTGTAGTAAGTTTAAATTGCAAGAAGCTATCTTGCTTACTACATTGAAAGAGCCTATTAAGAATTGGAGACAGAGCCCAAATGACACTATAAGCAATCCTTCCTTACACCCATCCAGCTATGCCTAAAGCTAAACTACCCCGGACTTCTTTTATATAAACTAATCCTTCTTTTGTACTTTGACAATTTCTGTCACTTGGAACTGCAAGAATCACAACCAATATAGGAAGCAAAGGCCAACAGCTTTTATAAGCATGGTATATGCCTGTAATTATCTGGTTTACCATTCAGCAGGACCAAAACACATAGCCGGCATGGGAAATGGAATCCAGCTGAGTGTCATAGATCTACTACACAGCTAGGCTCTCCATTCCTACTTGACACTTGGTTATAATTGATTATAAAATTAAGCGTGATACTAACAGCTAGTTTTTCTTCTTGTTCCTCAGCTTTCTGCACATCTATATCCCACTGCTGAAACAAAGTCAGAAACTGCTGAGAATATTCTTGGTTAAGCTTCTGCCTGTAAAACATAACAATGAATATTTTCATATTTTATACCAAAATATTCAAAACAAAATTTGACATACGTTATAAATACTAAAGAAGGAACTAATGGCATCTTAAATTTTCAAATATGAAACCAAAAAGTAAAATTATGATTTATGCTGATTTTGGAAGTACTTCTTTTCCTAACCAGCTAACAGAAAAGCCTTCTCACATGCTTTAGTTTTTAAAAACTATAGAAGTTTTATTATATATATAAATTTTCCAGAAAAGTCCATTTCATCTCCAAGTAGTTTTTTATTTTCTCCAAACAAATATAGGTTCTGATATGATAAATAGATTCAGCGAAGTTATTATGTTTATCATGTAAGATTTCCAAATAGAAATATTCCACTTAATTTTTCCCCATTTTGGTACAACAGTGATTTTGTAAAAAAGAACAATTAAGTCAATTTAGCTAAAACACACAGATGTAATATTTACAATAAGACTGATCTTTTTCTGCATTGTTAAACAGGTAACTATCAGAAGGCTAATAATTTATGACATTTAATTTTTATTCAGTTGGTATATTTCTAGAATGAATATGAATAACCCTTAGAGTAAAAAACTCAATTGTTATTTAAATGGAGAAAAAGATAATCTGCATTGATTTTTAAGAAATATATCTCAAGTCAAGAAGTAAGGTTACAGGACTAATGGACTTAAAGAAAAATCAAGCCAAATATACATTTTACTAGAGACCCTGATAAACAGAAAATGATAGTATTTTTCATAATTAGCAGCAATGAATACTAAGAAATGATACAGATGTCATAGCTGTGAAAAAACCAACAACCTTACCTTTGCTCTTGCTGGGTTTTCCAAACATGTTCAATTTTCTGGTTACTAGTTTTGAGAGAAGCCTTGGTATATAATTCTAGTCTTTTTCTCTTGGCAAGAAGAGCCTTGTTAATGTCAGCTTTATTGAAAATAAATATTCATTAAAACTTATTGTTGAAAATTATTTTGTTCCCACATATTCAAATTAAATAGGGATATAACTGGTTCAAGAGTTTTGGAAAGACATTTAAAAATAAATCTTGGGGACGCCTGGGTGGCTCTGTCGGTTAAACCTCTGCCTTCGGCTCAGGTCATGATCCTGGGAACAAGTCCAGCATCTGGGCACCTTGCTCAGTGGGGAGCCTGTTTCTCCCTCCGCCTGCTGCTCCCCCAGCTTGTGCTCTCTCTCTCTCTCTCAATCTCTTTCTCTGACAAATAAATAAAATCTTTCAAAAATTAAATTAAATCTTAAAGTAGGTATAATATTAGAAAGGAAGATTATTTGCTTTTTCTTCTAAGAAAGATTTCAGCTATTAGTATCCCTACTTTGATTTTCCTAACTAGAGTTAATTTTTTAATTTAGAGATGATTGAAAAAGCTAAACATGAAAAAAGGGGAGTTTCAAAGACAGACCCTTTAACTCCCTTGTGAGAAAACACTAATAAAGGCTAAGTTTTTCTAAATTTGGAAAATACTCCCCAACAGAAAGAACTCACTTATATGAGTTTTTGCTAGAAAGCATCATATGAAACACACAAAATTATTTTTAAAAAGAACCCAAAGAGACAGTGGCTCAGTCGCTTAAGTGTCTGCCTTGGGCTTAGGTCATGATCCCAGTCTCCTGGGATGGAGTCCTGCATCAGAGCTCCCTGCTCAGCGGGAAGTCTGCTTCTCCCTCTGCCTGCCACCCTCCCCTCCCCTCCTGCTCTCTCTCTCTCTCACAAAAATAAATAATCTAAAAAGAATCCAAAAGGGAGAAAAATAGTTAAATAAGAAAATTATTTTTAAAAAATACAGTCTGTGATACTTTTAAATATAATTTTTACCAGAAGAGATAAAAAACAAGCATAGAAAAGTCTTAATTTAAGTAAGTATCTTGATATATTCATTCAAGAACCCTTCTAAATATTTTTATGGAACTTTTTTTTCTTGGACTTATTAAAAGAAAAATTTTTTCTTACCGAAGTATAGTTGATACACAATGTTATACATTAGCTTCAGGTGTACAGCAATGATTTCTGGAGCTTTTTATAGGACATGTTTACCCATAAGTACTGTATTTCATAAAACTTTAAATACCTCGAAAATGCTGTGCTAAACACATGCATATGAATCTACCATCAATAATTATTTTTCAGTAATCATGATGGATCTGTATTACTATACAAATATTTTATATTTCCAATATCCACCTACAATAAATTTAGAAGACAGAGTACAAAACAAACATTTTTCCACTACCAAATAAAGCTTTCAAAAAAGACTTGACTGAATAAATAATCCATAGAGAGGAACCAAATACTGACTCTTTTTAAAGAATACTATCCCCTGAGGCACCTGGGTGGCTCAGTTGGTTAAGTATCCCCCTTTCGCTCAGGTCAAGATCCTCAGGTCGTGGGATCTAGGCCCACATTGTGTTGGGCTCCCTGCTCCGCGGGGAGTCTGCTTCTCTCTCTCCCTCTCCCTCTGCCCCTCCCCTGGCTCATGCATGCTCTCTCTCTCTCAAATAAATAAATAAAATCTTAAAAAAAAAAAAGAATACTATCCCCTAACAATTAATGTAACTAATATTAAATATACCATTTAAGGTTTATAAACTTTTTATCTGATTGTGTATTTCTTACCAGCTAGTAGGGTTTCCTTCCTAAAATACATATTAATAATGTAAAAAATAACAATAGAGAGGTATTTTAAAGGTTTCAATTTATACTGCCCCTAAGAAAAGAACACAGGAATGTCCTAGAAAATAACTAAATTGAGAAAATGAAAAGCTGACATATATACAGATACGTGTTTTTAACACTTGATCTGTGAGCTCGTGAAAAGTTCATACAAACAGGGGTAGAGACTTTCCCCTTCCATTTTTGTTCTAAAATTGCACAATCCATTAAATTCACACATATATAAAATAAAAATACTATTCTTACCTCACCATTGTTAATACCATTCTTACTCTTCACATCGACAACTGAAGAAGATTAAGTAAGGAAATCTATGCAGTTGAATCACACATACTTAGACAAAATCTTATATATGAGGACAAGGCACTGATTAACTGATTAACATTTCCTATTACACAGGTTATGTGTTACACGGTTTTAAATAATTATCTTAAAAGACAAATATCTCCTAAAACATACCTCCAAATCTTTCCAGCATATTTTGTACTTCACCCCTGTGAAATTACATTAAAAAAATTTTAATTAAGGATTGAAATATCACACATACAATGTATTTTACATACAATACTCATTGGACAAAGTAGATTTTTCTTATAGTACTTTATGTAACAGGCAAAAATTATTTTGAGCACATCACCCCACATCTTCAAATATTGCTGCAGAAGTCCTTTTCTTCCCATGCTTCTCAATTACTGGAGTCTTCCCTACATTGACAATAAAAAAGAAAAATATTTTTGAAACAAAGTATTCCATTTTGGTAATTTTTAATGGTACAATATCTTAATTTTGAGGCCCTGTAGGCTTTTTTGCCAACATTAACTTTTTAAAGCAGACACATAAATACAGTACTTGCTCTGCAGTTAAATGGAATTAAATCAGGATCCAGGACCATTTTATAGGAACAATTTTGCAAGCCTTTCTGTGTTAATGTCATAGTAACCCAGGTTTTTATTTATCTTTATATATTATATATATTTACTCTATATATTTTATTTATTTATTTATTTATTTATTTAATGAAGCAGACATCTGGAGAATAATGACTGTAAAGGTAACATGCTGTGTAAACGTTTTGAATGCCAAATGAGAAACACGAAGTACATGAAAATGCTTTACAAATAAAGTTTTATTAGAGTCTAAAAATATAATGCATCCCAAACGAATGAACTACAGGACATGGTCACCGCCCAAAAATATTAGATACACCGTACCTTCAGTAACATCCTCCTCTGAACCACTCAGACCTTTTTTATCTTCTTTCTCAAAGTCATAGGCTCTTATAACCTGTTCCTCCAATGATGTCTTCCCAGATTTCCCTGTATGTTTTCTTCCAGAGGGCACCATATTTAGATGTCTTCTGACTTTTAAAAAATAAATCTCTGAAATCTTCTGAATCCAAAGACACCATTTAAGTAAACTGGTAAATTTCAAAATTAGCGATATCAAATAAAGATTATCTTAGTTGAATAACAACTTATTTTGTCGGCCCAAAATTAACAAAGATGATAATGACAGCATCGACCCTGATTCCAGGTCGGCGATGGAGAGCTGGGATCTGAGAGCTATGAGATCTGAATCTTAGTTCCGCTTGTGTCAGAATCTGGCTAAACTCGGGCTAGATTCTAGTTTGCGCATTTCCGTCACAAAATGAAATTGTAGTTGTTGACAGGTTCGATCCTGTGAGCATGCCCCAAAATAAGCTTACAGCAAAATAAATATAAAACAAAACGTTCCGCAATGTGGGCCTCTAGAAATAACGATTCCGCGTAAGATTTTCACAACACAGGCATCGAGGACAAAGGAAGGGAAGCCCTTAGTTCATCCTGTTTCTGACAGGTTTGGGGCGCGCACGAGGGAGAGACGCGCAGACGGACGAAGGCCCACCCTGCTCCCCGGGATATGAACTTGCCCAGCCAGTCGCGACCCTTCAGACCCCTGTTCAGCCCGCTGCTTTCCACCCGCCCCTCGCCTGGCCCTGCCCTCAGAGAAGTTCACCGACTTCATTTTCCTGTCAGAGGCCCCAAGTAAATCGGAAAGATTTACCTCACAGATCACGAGTAGCCTCTGGCTCGGTCTCCCGCGCTAGAAAAAGTGCTCCCCTCCTCACGCCTGAAAAAAACCCAAAGGTCAAAGACCACAGGTATAGGTCTCCAGACAGGTGCCCGGCCACTTCAGCCTAGACTGCCCCAGACGCTCACCCGAGGCGTCCGCTTGGCTAGCGCGACGATCCTCTGAGAGAACTCAGAATTCACGCGGGAGAAAAGCCAGGATCGCCTCGCCTGAGGGCGTCGCTGATTGGCTGGTGGCTGCGCGCGTGCGTCTAGAAGGCCACAGGCTCCGCCCCCACAGGCAACTGACCACGAGACTGCTGACCCAGAATGTCTTACGGGCCGCAGCCTGTCGAGACTAGCGTTGTTGGGGTATGTTCCTGTCTAGTTTTCTTTTTCAACTTAAGTTTAAGTTTTTTATAATATTTGAAAATTGCAGAATATATGTTACAAAACATGAACACGTGACCTAATTTGTGAAGTAGAATTTTACCAGAACCCTTGGGGTTTCCTCAGGAAAGACCTTCCATCCCATCCCCGCCCCTAATTCGCCTTTCAGAGGTATTTTTTTAATTACCCTGAATTCTGTGTAAATGTCTTCCCTCCCATTTTCCAGGTTTTGTTACCACACATAAATGCCCTTAACCTTGCTTGGTTTTGTGTTTGAGTGGAACCAAAAAAAAAAAAAAAAAAAAAAAAAAAAAAAAAAAAGCTTGTGTTTTTGTTTGTGGGAAAAAAAAAAAAAAAAAAAAAAAAAAAAAAAAAAAAAAAAAGTACCATATTCTTTGTAATATTCCACCACTCACTTTCTACTTGACATTACGTCATTAAGAATCTTTATTATTAGGTGTAGCCATGGTTCTTTCATTTTCACTGCTGTATAATATTGTGACTCACTTCCACAATTTATTCATTGATTTTCTTGGCCGTGCACATGTGGACTGCTTTCAGAGCATAACCTATATAAACAATGCCACTATGAAATTCTGATCTCATGCATATATGCTAAAGTGTTTGCAGAGAATCTAGGTGTGAAGTCGCTGGGTCATAAACTGGATGATATTCAGTAATGCTGAAATGGTTTCCAATTTATGACCCCACCAGCAGAGTGAGTTCCCATTGTTCAGTATACTCACCACTTGGTATAGTCAGATTTCTTAATTTTGCCATTCTAGCAGGTATAAAATGATACTACTTTGAGGTCTGCTTTATATTTCTCCAGTCACTCATAAGATTAAACTCTTGTTATGCTTATTGGCTATTTGGATTTCCTTTTCCTCAAAATATCTATTTGGGTTTTTTTGTTGATTTTTAATTAAGCCTTTATATATGCTGGATATTAATCTTTATGACTTTTTCTGAATCTTTTCAAAGAAACATCTTTATCCTGAAGTCCTAAAAATATAAATGTTTTAAGGTTTTATTTTTTAGTTGTTAAGTCTTTGGTCGTCTAGAATCGATTTTTGTGCCTGGTGTCAAGGTAGGATCCAATTACTTTTTTTGCCCCACGTGGAACCCAATTTATTGAATACTGCATGCTTTCCCTATAACAGCTATGTTCCTTCGTATGATAAGTTTCTACATGTTTTTGAGTTTGCTGCTTTAACCTGTTCCACTGGCCAGTCTGTCTATCCCTGTGCCAAAACCACAGTTTTCATCATTCTAGCCTTATTATATTTTTGGTATCTTTTTTTTTTTTTTTTTTTTTGGTGTGCAGCAAAGCAAGGTTTATTGAACTATAGCGAAGTGATCATACAAAACTCCCAAAGACGGAGGGGACCCAAAGGGGTTGCCCTATCTTTGGTATCTAATAGGGCAAGTCTTGTACCTTATTTTCTTCAGGAGTATTCTGTGTGTTCTTGAGCTTTTGCTTTTCATGTGAATTTTAGAATCCACTTTCCAAGTTCCATGAAAAAAAAAAAACCTGTTGGATTTTGATTGGAATTGCATTGAATCTAGAGCTCATTTTGAGGAAATGGAGTCTTCCTATTCTTGCATATAGCATATTTTCCATTTATTTAGAATTTCTTTAATATCAATCAATAAAGTTAGTCCTTTTTTTTCTCTGTACAGGGTTTGCACTTATTAGATTTATTTATAAGTTATAATGTTATTTTATTGATTTCTGATATTGATCTTATTCTTATATCCAGCTGGATATAATAATTTGTAGAGGCTGAGATTATATAATCATATCATCTGTGAATAATGACATTTTTGTTTCTAATTCTTCGGCTTCTTTTTTTTCTTTCTTTTCTGACTGTACTCGCTAGAATGTTTAGTATAAAGATGAATAGAAGCATTAATACTGAACATTCTTCCTATTTTAAAGGTCACGTTTCTAAGGTTTCTACTAACAATAATGATGCTGTATGTAGGTAGTTGCTCTTTTTGCAAGTGTAGTTTCTGTTTGTGGTTCAGTAAATTTTTTGTTTGCTTGTTTTGTCATTCTGTTTTAAATCATGAATGAGTGCTGCGTTTTATTTATTTTTATATCTATTGAAATGATCTTTTCTCTTTATTTTGTTAATGTGGTGAATAAGATTTATATGTTTTTCTAATGTTAAACCAAGCCTACATTCCTATGATAAACCCAGGTTGATCATGATATATTAACTTTTTAAGCACGTTGCTATGTTTGTTTTATACAGCATTTTGTGTACATTTCCATGACTGAGGTTGGCTTGTAATTTTCTGTTCTTACCTAATTTGGAATGAAGTCTATGTACATGGCTTGCTCCGTTTTAACAAGTCTTTGTTCAAATGCTAGTATTCATATCATTGAGGCCTTTTCTGCCCCTACTTTTAGATATTCTAAATGCAAACTCTGCACTTTATTTCTTCTCTTTCCCTATTCCCTTTCCCCATATACCTTTCTCCTAGCACTTACCATTTTTTATTATAAATATAGTTTATTTACTTTTTTGTCTCCCCCAACCCCCTTTAGAATGTAAACTCTGAAGGGCAGATGGAATTGTATATAGTGTGAGGAACAAATCTGATTTCATCTTTTTCCAAATATCTATCCAATTATCCCAACATCATTTACTAAAACGTCAACCTTTGCCCCCCAGCCCTGATTCGAAATACTACCTTTATTATACACTAGATTTCCATAAGGAAATGGGTCATAAGGAGTTGGGTCAACATCTGGTTTTTTACACTCCACTGACATTCATGTACCAGTACCGCACTGAATTATAGACACTTAGGAGTGTGTGTGCGCACATGTGTGTATAAAAGATTTACTTATTTTAGAGAGAGAAAGCACGCGTGAGTGAGCAAGTGCACAGAGCAGAAGGGGCACAGAGAGAGAGAGAATCTCATTGTAGGGTTTTGTGGGATTTTTAAAAGATTTTATTTGAGCATGAGCTGGGGTGGGGGCGGCTCGCAGATCTTCCAACCCACGAGCACGGAATGTTTTTCTGTTTCTTTGTGTTGTCTTCAATTTCTTTCATCAGTGTTTTATAGTTTTCAGAGTGTACAGGTCTTTCACCTCGTTGATTAGGTATATTCCTAGGTATCTTACTGTTTTGATGCAATTGTAAATGGGATTCCTTAATTTCTCTTTCTACTGCTTCATTATTGGTGTGTAGAAATGCAATAGATACCTTTTTTGGAGATTTTATTTATTTATTTTGAGAGAGATTCTTTTAATGTATTGTTGGATTAAGTTTGCTAGTATTTTATTGAGAATTCTTGCATCCATGCTCATCAGGGATTTGGCCTGTAGTTCTCTTTTTTCACGGAGTCTTTATCTGGTTTTGGTATGGGGTAATGCTGGCCTCAGAGAATGAATTTGGAAGTTTTTCTCCCTTTTCTATTTTTTGAAATAGTTTGAGAAGAATTTACCCTTCTTTAAATGTATGGTAGAATTCACCTGTGAATGGTCACCAGACATCTGGCGCTGGGCTTTTGTTGGGACTTTTTTGATTGCTGATTCAATTTCTTTCCTTGTTATTGGTCTGTTCAAGTTTTCTATTCCTGTTTCAGAAAAACCTTGACTTTTTATTGGGATCTCATTAAATTTATAAATTTACTTAGGAAAAAATGACAATGATGTTAAAATGTTCCAACAAAGAACAAGGGGTATCTTTCCACTAGTTCCAGCATATTTTTGTGTCTTTTTTTAAAGATTTTTTTTTTTTTTTAATTAGAGTGAGAGAGCGTGAGTGCGTGCGAGAGCACGACTAGGGGGAGGGGCAGAGGGAGAGGGAGAAACAGACTCCCTGCTGAGCAGGAAGTCCAGCACGAGTCTTGATCCCAGGACCTGGAGATCATGACCCGAGCTGTAGGTAGGTGCTTAACCCACTGAGCCACCCAGGTGCCCCTAAAATGCTTCTTAACGACACAAAAGTGGGGCGCCTGGGTGGTGCGAGCCTGTGGGTGCAGCGATGGCACGAACTCTGTTGGAATTTGTTGTTTCTCTTAGAGGAGTTCATTGTATTCTCTGTCTCCTGGTAATGCTGAAGGTATGGGTTATGTATGATTTTATTTTCGCTTTTGTTATTTTATTGTTCTTAGAATGTGTGGAGAGATTCAGATTCAGGGGGATCACCGTTAACCTCCATATGCCAGATTTCCCCCCAAGTCTTGTTTTTTAAACATCACCAGAGGTGTATCTTTGCTATTAGGCTTCTTTAAAAATAACTTTTATAATTTACTGATCTTTTCTATTAAATCTTAGTTTTCTCTTCCATTAATTTTTGCTATTTATTATTTCCTTCCATTCACTTTTGTTGTTCTTTTTCTAACTTTTTATGTTGGATCATTAACTTGCTTATTTTCAGTCTTTTTTCTTTTCCAGGATATTAATTTGAGATGATAAATTTCTGTGTACCCTTTAACTGAATCCCACAAGTTGTGATATGCAATGTTTTCATTACCATCAAGTTCTAAGTATTTTAAATTTCCATTATGAGTTCTTCTTTGACTCCTGAGTTAATGTTTTTAGACTTTAAAACAAACGTAGTTCTTCAATTTGATCTTTTTAATTAAAATATTCTAATTTGATACCCTGTAATCTGGATCATACCTGTGATATTAAATGTTATTACTTGCTTTATGATTTAGCACAAGGGCCATTTTAAAAAATTATTCTATGTGTGCTTAATAAGAATGTGTAAGCTCTGATTGGGAGGTGTTCAGTTCTAGATATATCCGTCTAATTAAGTTTTCTAATTGTATCATCAGATCTTTTCAGACTTTGCTGATATCTTTGTCTCCTTGGCCTGGGAATAACTGAGGAGTTATTGGTTATGTGTTAAAGTCTTCTATTCTGATAGTGGATTTTTAAGTGTTCCCTTATAGTGCTATCAGTTTTTTATTTTTGTATTTTGAGACTAGTTAGGTACATGCAAGTTTAGAATTTATTCATCTTTCTGTCAGTTGAGAACTCTAATCATTATGTACTGACCTTAATAATGCTTTTTGTCTTAAATTCTATTTTTTTATGGTAATAACACTATCCTGTGTTTCTTTTGTTTAGTATTAATCTGGGATATCTTTTCTCATGTGTTTACTTTTATTTTATTTTATTTTTTATTTTTTATTTTTTTTTATTTTTTTTTTTTAAAGACTTTATTTATTTATTCGACAGAGATAGAGACAGCCAGCGAGAGAGGGAACACAAGCAGGGGGAGTGGGAGAGGAAGAAGCAGGCCCACAGCGGAAGAGCCCGATGCGGGGCTCGATCCCGGATCGCCGGGATCACGCCCTGAGCCGAAGGCAGACGCCCAACCGCTGTGCCACCCAGGCGCCCCTCATGTGTTTACTTTTAAACTTCCTACATCCTTTTATATTTAATGTGTATCCCGTGGTGTATATCCAGTTTTGTTTTATGTTATATTTGGGGGCACGTGGGCTGTTAGCTGGGGTGTTTCAGTTTTCCTCAAAGTGGGTTCTCCAGGAAGCTACTTAAAGCCATCCACATCATGGTTTCTGGGTTCCAGCTGAAGCCAAAAGAGAACAAGCCCCAAAGCACATTTTCAAACCTCTGCATTTGTCCCATGTGCCAAAGTTATTCAAATGGCGAAGCCAGCTTGAGAGAGTGAAGAAAGAAATTATACCTTTTTTTTTTTTTTTAAAGATTTTATTCATTTTTAGAGAGAGAAAGCACGAACAGGAGGAGGGGCAGAGGAAGAAGCAGGGAGCCCGATGTGGGGCTTGATCCCAGGACTCTGGGATCAAGACCTGACCAAAGGCCGATGCTTAACAGACTGAGTCACCCAGGTGCCCCAAATTCTACCTCCCGATGGGCGG
The DNA here is from genome assembly GCF_017311325.1 of Ursus maritimus. Lineage (NCBI taxonomy): Eukaryota > Metazoa > Chordata > Mammalia > Carnivora > Ursidae > Ursus > Ursus maritimus. Next base: position 37,483,740 of record NW_024424564.1, read on the forward strand.
AGCAGCATAAGTCTGTACATACAGAGACAGGAGAATTATTGTAGCTCTCTGCAAATAAGTTATCTCAAACCTCTTTTATATTTTGCACCTCCTTGTATCTCTGCTACAGTGTGGGCAATTATATTCAGTTAAGTTACTGTGTGAAATGCAACCAAATACAATTGTGAATGATACAGAAGTGCATAACTGAAATTTTTCTTACCCAGTTTGCCTTAGCTAGGGTAGACTATTACTGCAACAAATAAAACCAAGCATGTATAATGACTCAAAAAAAAAAAAGAGTTTATTTCTCCTATAACAGTACTGAGAAAGTAAATAGGTCCTCAGGGAACTTTTGGTGTGCAGTCATTTAGGGACCCAAGCGAATGGAAACTCTGCCACCTTCACCTTGTGGATTCCAGAGTTGCCAAAGAAGTGGTCTCTGTCCCAGCCAGCTAGATGGGAAAAGAATATGGAGGAGCATTGGGTAGGAGGTTTAATGGGCTAGACCTGGAAGGGACGCACATTATTTCTGCTCACATTTTACCACCTAGCAGCTCAGTCACGTGTTGACACCTAACAGCAAGTACAGTGTTATTCAAGGAGAAGCCCATAAAAATGATTTAAAACATGACCTGAAAATTTAGAACAAAATTAAATTAGGCTCTGCCATCAATTAACTGTGAGACCTTGGGCAAATTATTTGACCTTTCTAAGCCTCTGTTTCTTTCTTCACTAATGCAAGGGGGATAATAGTATTTCTCTCATAGAAATTTGGATTTTAAAAAGTGAAATATGGCATAAAAACTCCTAGTGGGCACTCAGTAGTATATAGCAAGTACTCAGTAAACATAAGTTATCAACATTACTAATATTATAATGGGTATTTGTTGAGTGACTGGTATACCGTTTACTGAATATCAAACATGAATGCTACCAGTGCCAGACATATTAAATAATATAGAAATTTTAAATTTTATAGTAAAAATTAGAGTTAATATTTTATTAACAAATGCAGATTTAGGGATGGAAAATATGTTTTTTCAAAAATAAGAGTTACTCAGAAGATATAAAATGTCACGAAGCATTTTTGAGTCTTTAAGGAAGTATTTTTCAAAAAGGATATAAGAAGTCCACAGCTATTTAATCAAAAGGAAGACTGCTTGCATAGACTGGTTTAGAAAGGCGCTGTGGTAGTCACTGCTCTCAGTCTTGAGTTCGGTCTCATCCAGTTCTGCCTGTAATAGGCCCATGATATGATTTTATTGAGTTTAGTGAGGTGACACACTTTGCACATCAAACAGAACAACTTCACAGACATCCCTTTAACGGGGAGCTCTTTCCTTCCAAGTCCCCATAAGAGAGCCTCATGGCAGCTGCCGGTTCTCTCCCACTACCTCTCTTGCTTGCTTCCCCAGTACACCTCTTCCCTATTTTTCCTTTTTCCTGTTGCCCTGGATCTTCCCTTTTGGGTCACTTTATTACTTTCTTTTGTAAACAACACAACTTTCTCATGCTTCTGTTGTATCCACCCTGTAATTCCACTCACCAAAACAAAGAAGCTTCCTTAGGAGGTTTGAAAGGGACAGGATTATACATGACTAGTTGATATTTTTGCAATCACAGTTAGGAAAAAAAAAAGCATAATCTAGAAAGTTAATTTTCTAGGCAGATGTCCTTAACATCTCCTTCTTGGTCTCCCCTGTTCATTTACTGAACACAATGGGATTTGGCACAGTCTTCTCACCCCAACTCTTGCCCTCATCTTTTGACCTCTCAGTTTCTTAAGGTCCTCATCTAAAATGACCTGCTTGTGCACTCCATTTAAAGTCCCCCACCTCTTATGGCCACACCTGAAGCTGCTCCACCCTCACAATTCCCCTGTCAGATATCCTACCCAAATCAATACGTCCCCACCTTTCCATCCCACTTAGTCTCTGTTCACACTATAACCACATGCCAACCTCATTCAGACTTTCAATCCATTACCATTTTACTTTTCCTTGTTCCATGAGCCCCTCGCTTGTCTTTGATTCAAATTCCATCATTTCAGTCAGTCTCATGCTAATAACAACCTGTACTTTCTCTGCATTTGTCTGGCAAAATGTTATTTCTGCAAACACTCAGCTATCTTGGTCTGTGCTATCTACCCTCGCTCTGGTGTATCTGGAGAAAACTACCCAAAGGAACAAATTTGTAGCACTTTTATTTTTGAGGCCCAGCCTCAGTTGGGCCCTCAACTTTGCCCTAAATTCTCTCCATTTTTCCCTGTGGCAACTCATTGTCCCCAGCCTTTTCTACTCTATTCAACCTTGAACACTTAGTAAGGGAAGTAACACTTCCCTTTCACACTTAGTATTTAACAGTCCTATTTTTTTTTTCCTGAGGGAGTAGTTCACACTGAAACCCCCCAAACTTCTGCCATCAGAGCTACAGCCTTCCTGAATCTGAGTCCATTCTTTCCTCCTCTTAGACTAGGGAAGATGTCGCTCCTCCTGTGTTCTGAGTTCCACAGCCTCTTGTCTTCTAAGAATCTTATATTATCCCTGGGGCGCCTGGGTGGCACAGCGGTTAAGCGTCTGCCTTCGGCTCAGGGCGTGATCCTGGCGTTATGGGATCGAGCCCCACATCAGGCTCCTCTGCTATGAGCCTGCTTCTTCCTCTCCCACTCCCCCTGCTTGTGTTCCCTCTCTCGCTGGCTGTCTCTATCTCTGTCAAATAAATAAAATAAAATCTTAAAAAAAAAAAAAGAATCTTATATTATCCATTCTTTCTCTGCTCTATCCCACCCATTAACATTTACAAATATTCTAATATCACATAACTTAAAAAATTCTGGGCCTTAATTCCAAACAAACTATTACTCCCCTATGTCTTCCTCTTAGCCATCAAAATTCTAGAAATAATTACCTAAGCTTGTTGCCTCGAATTCCTTTGCTTCCATATACTCTTGACACCACCCTAAATCACCTTTGGTCCTTTCTACTTTAAAATGGTGCTCACTCTGAAGTGACCAGTGACCTCCAAGTTGCTAAATCAGATAAATGCATGTTCTCTGCTCCTCATCTCATTCGACTCTCATTAAATCAAAACTGTTAAACCATTTTTTCCCCTCCCTCATTCTGTCTTCCCTTAGCTTCTATAGCTACACATTCTCTTGCTATCCTCTTATTCTGGCAGTTTCTCAGTATCTTTGTTAACTCTTCCTTCTTCAGTGGACCCTCAGATGTTGGAGTTCCCCAGGACTTGGTTTTACTTAGTTCTCAATTTGTACTTTCTCTAAATGTTTTCACATATACACAGCTTCAAATACAAGAGTTTCTCAAAGTGTAGTTCATGAGCCAGTCTGAAGATGAGCCGGAGCAGATGATAAAGTGGGGAAATGTGGTGGTTGAGGGTAGGGGAAAGGGGTGTTAAAATGCAGACTCCTAGGCCCCATGTTAGGCCTACCAAATTAATTCTGTGGGTGCGAACTGGGAATCTGCATTTTTTTAAATAACAGTTTTATTGCTATTTGGTATATGCTTTTCTTTTTTTTTATTTTAATGTTTTTTTTATTATGTTAGTCACCATACAGTACATCCCTGGTTTCTGATGTAAAGTTCGATGATTCATTAGTTGCATATAACACCCTGTGCACCATGCAATACGTGCCCTCCTCCTTACTACCCATCACCAGCCTATCCCATTCCCCTGCCCCCCTCCCCTCTGAAGCCCTCAGTTTGTTTCTCATAGTCCATAGTCTGTCATGCTTTATTCCCCCTTCTGATTACCCCCCCTTTCTTTATCCCTTTCTTCCCCTACCAATCTTCCTAGTTCTTATGTTCCATAGATGAGAGAAATCATATGATAATTGTCTTTCTCTGCTTGACTTATTTCACTTAGCATTATCTCCTCCAGTGCCGTCCATGTTGCAGCAAATGTTGAGAACTCGTTCTTTCTGCATTTTAAATAATTCTCGGCGTCATGCTCATACTGACTGACGTTTGGAACCGCTAACTTGATTTGCTCCATTAACAACAACAGCTCAACATCTCCATCTGGTGACGTACTAACATCAATGCCTTATTTTCTCAAATGTTAGGAAACTTAAAAATGTGAAAAGCAGAAAGGAAATAAAAGATATGAATGAATGATCTGCCCCATGAATAGTCAAGATTAGATTATGTCACCTTTTGGCTTTTCTAGCTCCAGATGAGAACTCATCTTTATTCATAAGTTTCAAATTTTAATCCTTACCCAAGTAAATAAAAACACAAGAATTGAAATGACTATTTCATCACATGATGTCTCTTAAAATGGAACCAAAGACATTTAATGGATTTTCAGAGTTAGCTTTCCCTTGGTTAGCTAATAAAAAGCATTCTACTTTCCACTAAAAATTTAATATGGGACATTATAATTTTACCTAAAATTTATTGTTAAATTGTTATCTTAGTTAAAGTAATAAATATTCATTGTAAAACAATTTGTAGAAGATAAATAATTTATGAAGGAAATTACTCATAATCTCACTACCAAGAGATAATACAGTTAAATTTGAGGTATTATTTCATTTTTTTCCATCCATGAATGGATTTTCCACTGGATAATTTGAAAATACTGTTTGACTTTGTACCTGCCTTAATTTGTTACCAGCTCTGGAATTCTTTTCCTTTTCCTTTTTTTTTTTTTTTTTTTTTTTTTTAAAGAGAGAACAGGTGGGGATGTGTGTGCCAGAGGGGACAGAGGGAGAGAGGAGTCTTAAGCAGGCTCCATGCCCAGCATGGACCCCAGTGCAGGGCTCAATCTCATGACCCTGAGATCATTACCTGAGCCAAAATCAAGAGTCAGATGCTTACCCGACTGAGCTACCCAGGTGCCCCAATTTTTTTCGTATTTTTAATCATATGTTTTACTACTTGTATCTAAGGTTTAGCAAACAAAGGCCTCAGGGTTTTATTTACTTTGATCACACTTTGATTGCTTAAAGTCTCAGATAAAATTTGTATATAATGTTAGTTTCAGATGTATAACATAATTTGATATTTACATATACTACAAAGTGGTCGACACAATAAGTCTAGTTACTGTCACCATATAATTGATTCCTTTCACCCTTTTCAAGCACCCAACCCACTTCCTCTCTGATAACCACCAGTCTGTTCTCTGTACCTATGAGGGCTTTTTTCCACATTCAACATATAAATAACATATGGTATTTGTCTTTCTCTGACTTATCTCACTTAGCCTAATGCTTGTGAGGTCCGTCCATGCTCTCACGAATGCCAAGATTTCCTTCTTTTTATGGCTGAGTAGTATTCCATTGTATAAATATACCACACCATCAAAACAGTATGGAGATTCCTCAAAAAGTTAAAAATAGAACTACCCTATGACCCAGCAATTGCACTAAGTATTTATACAAAAATACAGATTCAAAGGAATGCATGCACCTTGATGTTTACAGCAGCCTTATCAACAATAGCCAAACTGTGGAAAGAGCCCAAGTGTCCATTGACTAATGAATGGATAAAGATGTGTGTTTGTGTGTGTAATGGAATATTAAGCCATCAAAAAGAATGAATTCTTGCCATATGCAACGACATGGATGGAACTAGAGTGTATTATGTGAAGTGAAATAAATCAGAGAAAGTCAAATACCATATGATTTCTCTGTGGAATTTAAGAAACAAAACAGATGAACATAGGGGAAAAGAAGGAAAAATAAAATAAGATGAAAACAGAGAGGAAGGCAAACCATGAGTTGCTTACCTATAGAGAACAAACTGAGGGTTGCTGAAGGGGAGGTGTTTGGGAGGATGGGCTAAGTGGGTGATGGGCATTAAGGCAGGCACTTGTGATGAGCACTGGGCATTACATTTAAGTGATCAATGACTAAATTCTACTCCTGAAACCAGTGTGACACTATATGTTAACTAACTTGAATTTAAATAAAAAATTGGAAGAAAATTACAAAATATATATATACCACATCATCTTTATCCATCCATCCATCAATGGACAGTCAGGTTTCCATATCTTGGCTTTTATAAATAATGCTGCAATGAACTCAGTCCTAATTCTTAGAAGGCCACATTAATATTCCTCTGTATTTGCCCATTTATTTTATCTAATTACCTGGATTCCTCTCATTTTCAGTAAGCAGTGGTAGAGAATCTTGTCAAGGTCATTTGAAAGCCTTGTTTCCTTATTCGTTGTTTCAAAGAACTAAGGTGATACAGTCAGTCTTAGAAAACTTACCAGTACATGAATTAATGATGGACTCATACCTTGAGGTATGAGTAGGAGTTTAATGGATAGATAAGCAAGGAAAAGACAGGTCAGCCAAGAAGAATAGCATCTGCAAGGATACAGAGGGTAGAAGTGTGTAACATGTTTGGAAAAATGCAATGTGGCTGGCAGTGTGTGGCCACAGGTGAGACTGGCAGGGGAGGAAAAGCAGAAGATCAGAAAGACAAGTTGGGACCAATTGTGAACCAAATAACCATAACTGTGAACCATTTATGGAGCATTTATTCTGTGACAGGTACTGTACTGATGCTTTGCAAACATTTCTTTGAACCTTTTCAATAATGAAAAATTTGTAAGGTTCACTGTATTCTGATCAACAAATGTGATTTTTCTAATTTTTTTCAAGTATGGCAGCTTGCCTTAAGTATTTAACCCAGGAACTTGGTCTTCCACATTAACCCAAACTTTATTCTGTGAAGTTAGTGTTTTTATCAGGCCAGCACCCCTCCCCTCTTTCTTTTGGTAAAAGTCTCTATCTCCCTGGCTATAGAACTCCCTGGCTACAGAAGTGGGCTTCTGCTTCCTGCTTCTCTGGGAGATGTGAGCCAGGAGCTGCCACAACCCCACTGTGGGGAGAAAAGCTGACATATGGAGGCAGGGATGGGCTGTGTTGAGCAGCAGTCCTGGCAAGGTATCTGTCTTCTCTACCCTTTTTTTTTTTTTTTGGTCCCTTGCAATCCAAGTGTATCTTGGTGGCTAAGAGTTAATTTTGGAGATACTTGGGTCAAAAGCTGGCATTGACACTTAACAGTTACAGACCTTGGGCAAGCCACTTAAACTAGTTAGGCCCCAGTGGTAAAATGAGAATGTGGTGAAGATGAAATGGGATTATGAGCATAAGGCATTTAGCACACACAATGTGTTCACTAAGATGTAGCTGCTATTAGTTAAAATGTCCATGCTACCCAGAGCAATCTACACTTTCAATGCTATCCCGATCAAAATACCGATGACATTTTTCAAAGAACTGGAACAAATAGTCCTTAAATTTGTATGGAACCAGAAAAGGCCCCGAATCGCCAAGGAACTGTTGAAAAGGAAAAACAAAGCTGGGGGCATCACAATGCCAGATTTCAAGCTGTACTACAAAGCTGTGATCACAAAGACAGCATGGTACTGGCACAAAAACAGACACATAGACCAATGGAACAGAATAGAGAACCCAGAAATGGACCCTCGGCTCTTTGGGCAACTAATGTTTGACAAAGCAGGAAAAAACATCCGGTGGGAAAAAGACAGTCTCTTCAATAAATGGTGCTGGGAAAATTGGACAGCTACATGCAAAAGAATGAAACTTGACCACTCTCTCACACCATACACAAAGATAAACTCCAAATGGATGAAAGACCTTGATGTGAGACAGGAATCCATCAAAATCCTAGAGGAGAACATAGGCAGCAACCTCTACGACATCGGCCAAAGCAACCTTTTTCATGACACATCTCCAAAGGCAAGAGAAACAAAAGATAAAATGAACTTGTGGGACTTCATCAAGATAAAAAGCTTCTGCACAGCCAAGGAAACAGTCAAAAAAACTAAGAGGCAGCCCACGGAATGGGAGAATGTATTTGCAAATGATGCTACAGATAAAAGACTGGTATCCAAGATCTACAAAGAACTTCTCAAACTCAATACACGAGAAACAAATAAACAAATCAAAAAATGGGCAGAAGATATGAACAGACACTTTTCCAATGATGACATACAAATGGCTAACAGACACATGAAAAAATGTTCAAAATCATTAGCCATCAGGGAAATTCAAATCAAAACCACACTGAGATACCACCTTACGCCAGTTAGAATGGCAAAAATAGACAAGGCAAGAAACAACAATTGTTGGAGAGGATGTGGAGAAAGGGGATCCCTCCTACATTGTTGGTGGGAATGCAAGTTGGTACAGCCACTCTGGAAAACAGTGTGGAGGTCCCTTAAAAAGTTAAAAATTGAGCTACCCTATGATCCAGCCATTGCACTACTGGGTATTTACCCCAAAGATACAGACGTAGTGAAGAGAAGGGCCATATGCACCCCAATGTTCATAGCAGCATTGTCCACAATAGCTAAATCGTGGAAGGAACCGAGATGCCCTTCAACAGATGACTAGATTAAAAAGTTGTGGTCCATATATACAATGGAATATTACTCAGCTATCAGAAAGAATAAGTTCTCAACATTTGCTGCAACATGGACGGCACTGGAGGAGATAATGCTAAGTGAAATAAGTCAAGCAGAGAAAGACAATTATCATATGATTTCTCTCATCTATGGAACATAAGACCTAGGAAGATCGGTAGGGGAAGAAAGGGATAAAGAAAGGGGGGGTAATCAGAAGGGGGAATGAAGCATGAGAGACTATGGACTCTGAGAAACAAACTGAGGGCTTCAGAGGGGAGGGGGGTGGGGGAATGGGATGGACTGGTGATGGGTAGTAAGGAGGGCATGTATTGCATGGTGCACTGGGTGTTATACGCAACTAATGAATCATCGAACTCATCAGAAACCAGGGATGTACTGTATGGTGACTAACATAATATAATTAAAAAAAAAAAAAAGATATAGCTGCTATTAGGGTAAGTGGAAGAAGGAGCAGTTAGACTGACAAGAAACCTATTCACCTCCCCTCAATAACAATTGAAACTTTGTACTCCTGTCTCCATGAAATTGGGATTTACTTTAAAATACACAACAAAGAGAAATAAAGAATAGAGCAAACAAATGTGCCAAAATCTTGATAACTGTTGAACAGATGGAAGTTGTTGTGTTATAGACTCTTAAATTTTTTATAATCTTTTTTGAAGAAAGGTTCACTGAGATTATCATGCAGGTTCTCTTTTCAGTCCGGCTGATGTAAACTGCATTGATTTTCAAATGTCGGGTCAACCTTGCATTCCTGGAGTAGACTCAGTTTGATCAATAAAGAGTTGTTCCTTTGAAAAAGATACCGGAATCTGGCTTGTTAGTTTTCGTATAGGATTCTTGAGATAGTTGGCCTATGGTTTTCCTCTCTTATGGTAACTGTGCCAACCTCTGGTATGGGGCTGTGTTTACCTCAACGGATGAGTTAGATGGTGTTTTCCTGTTTTCTACACTCTGGAGGAATTTTTGTGTGATTGGTGCTGTTTCTTAAGTGATTTGACCTCAGTTATAATTGCACTTTCCTTTTAAATCCTTGAGCTGTTATTCATTAGGCTTTGTATACTTTTTTGTATATGTAGGAATAATTTTAAAAATAAATACTTTCAAAGAGCTAAAGTAGGCAAAAAGCCATTTTTTTAAAAAAAATGAGACTATGTGTAACTTTCTTAGCTAAGGGCAATGTAATCATTTCATCCTAATGACTACACTAAAACCCTCACCCCTGGTCTGGATAGCAATCCTTTACATACAGACTTTCTTTCTTCACTACGTCATCATCACCACTGACATTACCAGGCAGGAATAACTTCCCAGGCACTGTGCTAAATGTATTACATATGTCATTTCCTTTAATCACCATAAGCCTATTGCCTCTCACATTTTAGGAGAAAGCCAAATTGTAGCAAACAATGTCCAGGATCCTGGACTCAAACCCCAGAAGTCCGACTGCAGAGAGTATGCTCTTCACCTGCTCGTGCCTGTAAGTCATGGAGAGGCAGCACGGCCTGGTGGGGATGGGAAAAGAGACATAATCAGGGCTCCAACCTACCTCTGCGTCTAACTGGCTGTGAGACCTTGGACAAATCACGTAATTTTCCTGGCCCAGGTGTTCTTGATAAAATGCAGGGCATAGTCTAGGGAGTTATTTTGAAACTCCGCCTGTCAGGCCTGGGAGTTTGGAGGCATCCTCTGGGGTCAAGCAGGACAAGGAGCATTCCTTCTTTTATATTACATACTGGCCTTTGATAGGATTTCATTTGAACTAATGGTTCTGAGGCTTCTGAAACCATCTGACTAACTTCTCAGAGTCTTCCGTTCCAGTGAATTCTACAGAATCACTATAGAATCATTTAGATGAATGATTCTATAAATATTCTATGATTCTATTTTCTATCCTATTACCTATTAAGCTCTACATTAGATATGGACTATATTCATTTAACCAAACAAATGTCCAACACACCCAAATGTTAATTTCTCTATAACTTTTCTGTAATAAATTCTTCACATTTAGAATGATACTCAGATACCTCAATTTCTACCATATGATAAATCCCATTTAGAACTTATTTCCCCCCTATAATATGACATCCTCCAGTATGTTATAGGACTACCCTCTCCTTACATTACTTTCCATTTATGTGCAGTTGTGTTCAGCACAGATGCTGAGACACTGTACAAGCCCTCAAGTGATTGCGGAATATGGATAACAATAAACTCATTCCTCAAAGATTTAAAAATCAAAGCATCAGACAAAATGTAAGTTTTTATGAGACTTCACATTTTGAAATACATAACTCTTATAGCACAAACACAGTATTTACATTACAAGTTCTTTTTACAAAATATGTGTTAAAAGAATACTGTTGAGATCATGATCTTAAAATACCTGTTAGAGTTCAAAAAGGACTTACAGAAACTAATCTAAACAATCCACCATATAATGATATAAATAAAACATAGCTGAACATCAGGGCTTACTCATACATAAAAATACGAATTCTCTATCCCAGTGGTCAGCAAACAGTGGCATGTGGGCCAAATCCAGCTGGTGGCCTGTTTTTGTACAGCTGCAAGCTAAACATGGTTTTTGACATTTTTAAAGGTTAAAAAAAAAAAACAACACTAAAACTAACAATAAGGAATATGCAACAGAGACACATGTAGCCTGCAAATATTTACTATGTGGCTTTTTACAGAAAGTTTGCCTATCCCTGCATTATATGAAACCCGTTGAAAGAGCTAGCTACTAGAATATACTGAGTATTTAAAAAGACACCACTGTAATGTGCCAGTACCATCAGCACTACTCATTTCTAAAATGAGGCACTTCTGTTTGAATATGTACATTTCCAAAACATAATTACATCTGGAAGGTAGCTCTGCTACTTAACTCTAGCCCTTTGTAATTAGGCCTCTGCATGAAATCACATTCTTAGGGGCTGAAGTAAATAAGCACAAAGTACTTCCGATGTCAGTCATTGATCTCATCAGTAGTTTGACCACTTATGGTCTTAAATGTTAATAAAATCCATAATTTAGGTATTGCCAATAGGAGGTGATATTGTTGCATTATTTAAATAACATGTATAAAAACATATTTAGATATCCCAATTCATTATTTTCAGAAGTAAGGGTAACTAGTTAACTTAGTAGCTACTTATTTTAAAAATGGGAAATGGAAAAAACAAAAACAAAAAAACCAAAAATGTACAACCGCAGCAAATGGCTTTGGAATGCAAAGACTGGGGTCTCTTAGCAGTGGCTCCCAAGGTGCCTAGGCTTCTCATGTGAAAGTTAGTTGGCAATGGTTGCTATGGGAACTTGGCAGCTCTCTCTTGTCAGATTTTTCATTTAAAGAATGATGGGTCCATAAGCAAATACTTTAAAAGTAAAACCAGGTCAGAGCTGCTCAACACACAAGTTTTCCATGCCTTGGTTAAACAATTCCTGGCCAGTAGGCTATATTCACACCACAAAACAAGTATTGTACTGGATGCTTTTCCTTCTTCAGGCCAGGCTGGCTAAGCATCACATCATGAAGACATCTCTATGATGCCAAGTTTTAAAATGCTCAGTGAATGCTGAGGTAGATGATTTTCAAATGAAGATCTTCTATACCCTGATTCGATCAGGACTAGCTTCTTTCTGTATCCTCCTCCTGGGAAATATCTTCCGTTTAAGTGCAATTAACTAGATAATGAAAAAAAATAAATTTTAATTCTCCATACTGACAAACTTTACACTTTGAGTCCTATGACTTTAATCACTTCCACAGCAATCAAGTCTCCCTCATTCCGCCCCAAAACAAAACCAACCACTACTTTTGTAATAGGGTCAATATGCCTAGATATTTGCCCACAAATATTTAAACCCATAAGGATTAAAATTATTTTCACCCATGCTTCACTTTTTTAAAGACCTTAAAGACCTATAACTACAGATTTTTACACAGTGATTACCAAGCATATTTATTTTCAAGATACCTATTTGTCAGGTCTTTATTTTGAATGAAACTGGCTTTGTTTAGCTATTAAAATACTGCCCTTAATTTGAAAATGACTACATATGTAAGACAGAACTTTAAAAAAACACCCTGTATTAACATCCTGTCACCACTTTTCCCCTATATTTAAACATAGCAGTAAATCATTTGAAAATACAGATAATACCTAGTTTATGAAATGGGTTGTCAGGCAAAAAATTCATAATTACTAGCTTAGAACCTGGACAAACACTTCTTTCTCATAGAAAGGGTTTATCCATGACACATCTGAAATAGGAAACATGACTGCCATTATAATAAAGCGTCAGTGAGAAAAACAAATGTGTTCTTTATGGTTTCAATTTGGGATCATACTGTCTATCCATTACAGGGTGAAGGCAGGGCTTTGCCCAAGTACAGGCCACCATGGTTTGAGTGATGAGTTGGGACTCTGGGGCAGAGGAAGAGGCAGTGTTGGCTGGTTTGTTGCAAGAATGGTAGAGGTTAAGGAATTTGATTCAAATATGTTAAGAGCAACGGGACAGAGAGAAGAGAGAATTTATTCTTTCCTTCTTTTCTCCCTCCTTGCCTTTCTGGTTCCCTGTTCTCTACTGGTATAAATGACACAGAGGAAAGACTGGCCCTCCCGTTCCTTCCCACTGCCACCAGATGCTCCTTTCAGCCAGTGTGCCTTTTCTCCCCATTGCAGGCCAGCACACAGCTGACTCCTAGTTCCTCAGTGGAACCTCTGTTCTAGGGCAGGGACAGTTTTAACTGCCAGGAATAAAGGCAACAAGAACAAGACTGATACTCTCTGGGAAGTGGATGAAGATTAAATTGCAGTCCTGTCCACCTGCCCATTCTCCCATTTTCTTTCCTTTCATTTATGGCAGGAACTTTAGTCTAAAGTTCTCAATACTTCAGCCTCTTACTCCTTCTCAGTTTAAGTAAACTCACTGCAAGTTTCCCATACTGACAACTAGAAAGGCTCCACTCAACAGTCACCTCAGATGGAGGCTGAGGTGAAGTTTGCTTGCCCCAGCAGGTCAGGTCAGACACGGTTCCCTTTCTTCTTTAACCCTTTCTCTTCAGACCATTTCATGCCTACACCAAATAAGGATTCTCTAACCCTTTTCTTTTTATCTCACAAACCTTCCTTCTACTTCTGGGACTTCACTTGAAGGAGGTTGTGTATATGTGCCTGCATGGAGAGAAATTCCAGCAGTTCAAAGGAAATGTAATGGGGAGAAATGTGAGCACAACAGGCACTGTCCACAGAAGAGTAGGAGGTCTGAAGATAAGCCACTGCAGTCACTTTTAGAAAGGTTACAGGAGAAGAAAAATTGGAAACCCATACAAAATCAGTATCAGATAAGGATTCTAATGGGTTTTCTGTTTAGAAATACGTAGAGGTTTTCAGTTTTAGTTTGATGTCTACAAGTTAATCTACTGAATTCTAGGTAGAAAGGATACTAGTAGTGCATGTAGAAGATTAATGAATAAAAGGCTATTATGTTTGCTGCCTGAATATTATGAAATATGTTTGACATATTGACACCTGAGTTAGAAGCCAAAGAAGAAATTAAAATTTTCTTGTGAATTTATATCACTTTCTGAAAGAATGAGATACTCTTATACTAAAAAATAATGTTTGATCCCCACATAAAATATGTAAGGCTTACCTGTTCAGCAAAAAATGAGAATATAGTAAACATAATCAATGTTGCCAGTACACAGTGAGTCCAAAACTTCAATTTGTCTCGATATGCTCTCCTGTTCAGAGAAAGAAGCAAATATGTAGTTCTGTGCATAGTTCCACTATATTAGAATTCTTTATATACTAGTTTAGCAAAAAAGTCACGAAATACAAAACCACTGTCTGGAGGCAATTTGAAAATGTTAATACACTGTACATTTCCAACATGAGATCAGATTTTTCATTATGTCCTAGTAAATATTATATTTGAATTGTAAAAGTTACCCAGGCAGAGGAGAGGACTTCAAAAGAAAATCACTTTTAGCATTTAAACAAAAGTACACTTTCATTCATATCCATTTCTTCACAGTCACTTAATCAACACTTTCTGTGGATACAGACAGATGAACAAGAAGTTCTTGCTCTAAAGTGTTTATAAGCCTGGGGAATCACTGACATGCACATGACTAGCCATCACACAAGATGGACCAAAAAATGTACTATCAAAAGCAAAGTCTTGTGGAAAAACAGAGAAATAAGGAAAGCATCTCAGATTTGGTGACATTTCATTTAAGTGCTGAAGTAGGTGGGGGACCTTAAATGAAAGCATTTAGCTGAGTAAGGCAGTGAGCATCATCGAAGAGTCAGAGGAGCAAGCTGAGTCCTGCAGAACTGAATGAAGTCTGGCCTAGGGGCATCAGGGAGAGAGCTAAAGCCATGGCAAGGCAGGTGGGCATCAACTGCAGGTATTCTGGGAAAATATGCAGTGGGGTTTGAACACAATACTGTAGTGGGAAAGTGTATGAAAGTGGGTATGTGTGTGGCAGCGGGGTAAAAATGGTGGCCATCTGAAGGATGCATGTCAGGTGAACAGAAGTGACCAGGCAGGCAGTCATGTTAGTCTGGGTATGAAAACATAATGAAGGCCAGTGAAAATGAAAGAAAACAAGCAACAGAGCAGATCAACTGGATTTGAAGTTAGGATATTGGGGTTAGAGGCAGTAGAGCAGTTTCCTCATCTGTAATGTGTAAATAATTTATTATGAAGACTATATGCTTAACATGAGGCTTGGAAGATATTTTAATAACTATCAATTCAGGCCTCTGTGCTGACTTCCAGATTCTCATTTACAGCTTGTCTTGTAGTGGATGTCTCTACTTCAAGTCCCATATTGATGGTACCTCTGTTTTCCCTCCTGAATTTCCTATGTCTCTTAATAGGATCACAACCAGCGCAGTTAATTCTAATTTCTATGGTGTCATTCAGAATCGATATGTAATTTGAAGAGCTAAGAAGCCACAGACTGTAATGCAGCTAAGTTGTCCCAGGACCCAGAGAAACTTAAACTAGCTGGAGATTTCCTCAGTCATTCATTCATCCACTGAGCACCTACTATGTGCTAGAAAGGCACTGCGGACTCAGAGAAAAGTAAGACACCATCTCTGATGTTGAAGAGGGCTTTACAGTCTGTCAGGAGAGACAAGCACACCAGACAGACTGCTGTACAGTGTAGAAAGTGTTACACCTAAGGAAGGGGAACAGGAAGAAAGCCTATTGGGAAATTAGAGAAAGGTGACAGGGGACTTGAGCACAATGTCATGAAAGGAAAGAGAAAAAGTAACGTTTCTAGAAGGTAGGGTGGTGGTGGTGGCTCAGCAGTGAGAGAGGACACAGAAGCTGAGCAGGATGAAGAAAATGAAGCGCCCCAGCTCAGGGAATTACACCTGATTCATCTTATTTGTATAACACAGAGATCAAAGTCCTCTCAAACTACTCTTAAGCCCACTCCTTTCTTATTCAATTGGGCCCTTGAAGATAAATTTAGTCACAAACTGGATGTGGGGAGTTAGTTAACACTTGAAACTATCCAGAGATCTTTTCCTCTGAGCTAAAGGAAAGTGAAAATGATAAGAAACCATTCCTAGAAGACAAGGCCCACAATTTAGTAATAACTTCTGAAAATAAAAATACATAGCTATTAGCAATATACATACTAATTGGCTCACTTACCCAACTCTAAGACACCAAAGAGTTCTAGTTGCCAGGGTTGCTAATTTCCTCTCTACAATCTCTCCGAGTGCTGTCCACTGCTTTCCCTTTATTCCCTGAGCTGTGTCCTTGGTTCACACCCTGTTTCAGAGCTACTGAAATGCTTAGTACTTGTCTCCCTGCCTCCAGTTTCCAGACAACACTGCCTCACCAGTCCAACTCCATACTGTTAGTTATCTTTCCAAATCATGAAGTCTGATCACTACAAACATCTAAAAAAAATTTCTCTTGGGGAGCCCCATTCTCTAAAGAAAAAAGTCTAATTCAGATACAGCCCTTCACAATCTCTCCTTTCTCTTTCCACGCACTCTCTTTTACACCCCTGTGCCTTGTACATGCCATTTCTTCTACCAGGAATGCTCTTTCCCACCTGGAAAAGTCTTTTTCATAATTCAAAACCAAGTCCAAATGTTGCCCTCCAGTAACAGAATTAGCTGTTCCCTCATTCATAGTCTGGTAGCACTGAACCCTCCCTGCCAGAGCGCTTGATATCACAACTGTCTGCCTGCAGCCTGTCTCCTGAAGGGACTGTGAGCACCTCAGAGCCTGGTACCATACTCCTTTCATCTGTGTATTCCCAGTACCTGGCACGGGGTAAATAGTAGTAAAATAAGACATAAAGGAAATTTTATAAGGCAGCTTTGGATTACAGTGGAACATATGGAAGGCTGGAAATCAGGCTGGATTTACCACTTATCAGCTACTTCACCTTAAGCAAATCATGTAGCTTCTGTTACCATATTCTCCTGCCATAAATATAGCAGGTACTCAAGAATCAAGGTAGCTATTGTGGTGGCAGTGAATGAGATTCAATGGATGTGCTTAGCGAATAAGCTCAACAAAAATTTTTAAGTGTATTTTTACAAAGTAATTATAGATCAGATAACACATTAAAGGAATTTCATCACTTTTAAACACATACACACATGCATGAACATGAGACCTTACCACTCCTGCAGTTCATGCATGTGAAGGAACCGGTTTCGATATTCTCTTGGCAGCTCAAACTGGGATGGTATGGGGAACATGGATTCATAGAAATCCCTGAGAACAGCTTTCACTGTCTGGGCATCTTTATGATTATGGTCTATGTTGTCATTCAGGCAAACAAACTTCCTAGAAATAATAGAGATCCAGGGTTATTCGTTATCGTGAGAATGATCTTGACACAATAAAACAAGAAATGTAGATTCCAAATACATTTTAAATGGGCTCATGTTCCAAGTTGTTACATGTGCTGAAACGCTTCTCTGGGGGAAGAATGTTCTATAAAATTTTTCTTTGGATATTCCTCACCTATAAAACAAAGAGAACTAGGGAGGATAATCTTAAAAGTGCCTTCTAGCTGTTGGAATAAATTAATGATTTCTGTTTAGCGTGTCCCCAATTAAGTGTTTAGTAAATACAGTTTACTGACTAGAGCATTTTGTTGGCAGCCAGGGGAGAAACTGGTAAACACCAAAACCAAGTTCTACTATAGTTATATTACTGAGAGTAGTGACGTAGATAATTGAGATAAAGATGGTGCCTTACAGCTATAGATTATACGAGTTCGATGACTTTTTCTTAATATGTCTACAACCAAGATGCTAGAGTTCTGGCAAAAAGCAGATGACAGTCATGCTTCCCTATTGTCTCAAGTTCCCTTAAAGGCAAAGTCACTAAACTGAGGGCCCGTTAAAACAGTAGGCAAGGGTAATACCACCTTTGAAGTACATGTGCTAAAATTTAAAACAGACAAAAAAAACCCTCACCAAACTTAAATCTAATAAAGCCCTCAGATCTAACTATCAATTTATCGGAAATAGACATGGGAACATGTTAAACAACTGAGACACAAAGTAATCCAGAGTATAGGGAATATAGAGAATATATATTGAATTTCTTCATATACACATACAATATTATATGGTAAAAAAGGGAGATTGTGGGAAAAACCTATAGACAGACTTAATTTCAGTGAATTTACCTGATACCACTTCAAACCAATAAACTTAAACAACATAAATGCTTAGAAAAGACAACTGGGGAAATGTGTACACTGGCCGGAGGGTTTATCATATAAATAATGATATGGTGGTGATTTTGAAAGAATTGTTATAATTTAGAGAAATATATTTTAAAAATCTAGAGATAAAATAATATAATGTCTGAGGTTTACATAAAAATAATCAGGAAGTGGTAGTAAAGGAGTGGATGTGTTTAGATGAAAGAAGAATAACCATAAATCACTTCTTATTGAAGATGAGTGACAGGTGAAAATTCATTATCCTATCTACTCTAAACTTGGGGACTGCTTTAAATTAAAGGATACTAAAGAGATATATCAACCAAATACAATGCACGAGTCTTGACTGTATCCTGCATTAAAAAAAACAAAACAAAACAGAACTCTAAAGGGCATTTGGAGGCAACTAGGGAAATTTGAACATAAATTATCTATTAGGTGGTATTAGTTAGTTAAGGTTCTCAGATATGTGTTAATTGTCTTTAGTGTAAAGGAGAATGATTTGTTTTAGAAGATATGTATGAGAATAATTAGGGGTAAAATGTATGGATGTCTGAAACTAATTTTCAAATGGTTCAGCAAACAAGAACAAAATAACAAAAACAAAACTGTGTGTGTGTGTAGATAAAAAGAGATCAAGCAAATATGATAAAATGCTGACATTTTAAAATATGGGTTAAATATTTATAGGATTTATTGTACTATTTTTTCAATTTTTTATCTTCAAAATTTTTCATAATGTTGGGAAAAATTAAAGAAGAAAGTATATGCATGAGACAAAGGGTGTGTGTGGACAATAGCTAAATTAGACCCTGCTGGATACCTAACATCGTCCCCTTTCTTCCAAAGAGAATTTGCATTTTGCTCAGTACTTCTCTCCCCATGAGCTGACTCAATGGAAGGCAAGCCCACTCCACCCCAGAGACAGCTCCTGACTGTGTATGTGAATCCTCTTCACAGTGACTGATGTAAGAATGGGGGGAGTGGGGCACCTGGGTGGCTCAGTTGATTAAGTGTCCGCCTCTTGATTTCTGCTCAGGTCATGATCTCAGGGTCATGGGATGAAGCCCTGCATCGCGTTGGGGGGGGGGGGGGTCCGTGCTCAGTGGGGAGTCTACTTGTCCCTCTGCACCCCCCACCCCCGCTCATGCGTGCTCTTTCTGTCTCTCAGATAAATAAAATCTTAAAAAAAAGAAAGAGAGAGAATGAAAGAAAGAAAAAGAAAGAAAGAAAGAAAGAAAGAAAGAAAGAAAGAAAGAAAGAAAGAAAAAGAAAGAAAGAGGGACAGCACACCATACATACAAAGGGGAGATCCTCTGTGTCAGAACATTGCTCCGTCTTCAGGGGCATCTAGAACTGCTGTGGCTGCCCTATCTCTAGCCTGAAGATGAAGCCAACAAAAGCAGGAGGGGAGCAGAGAGGAACAAGCCTGAGGGAAAAGCAAAGCCTGGATTCTGCCTAGCCCAGACTCCTTGTTAATGGGGGCAAACCTGTCCTTAAAGCTTCAGTCATTTAGAACACTGATTTAAAATGAGGACCCATAAATGTAAAACAATTAAGAGTTAAAAATAAGATCTGTTCAAGGAAGTATCTGGGCCTGGCAAGCCTGGCTTTTGGTAGATCCTTGTCCGTTTAAGTACCATGAAGGTCTATGAATTCTCTCACCCCAAAACTTTCAAACTGGCACAAAGACATAAAGGTATAAGGTACAACTGAAAACTACAAATTCTCACATGATATTCCTAAATATAACAAAATGACTGGGAGGGCACATTACCAAAATGGGGGAAGCAAAAAGCAAGTATTGAAATTGGTCTTTAAAGTTATTTTAAAAAATTAGGGCAGGGCATTCCAGTCAGAGGGAACAGCAGGTACAGAGAGCTACAAGCTGAGTGATTATTAATCATAATGGCTGGGATGCCTGGGTAGCTCAATCGGTTAAGCATCTGCCTTCAGCTCAGGTCATGATCCCAGGGTCCTGGGATGGAGTCCCAACATTGGGCTCCTTGCCCAGCAGGGAGGCTGCTTCTCCCTCTGTCTGCTCTGCCTGCCACTCCCCCTGCTTGTGCATGTGCTCTCTCTCTCTGACAAATAAATAAATAAAATCTTAAAAAAAAAAAAGTTAATCATAATGGTTTATTGTTTACTTGGCTTGTGGGAAATACTTGTTATTTTATATTAAATAAAGTGGTTTTGGTTTTTTTTTGGAAATAAAGTGTTTTACCGAATACACTTAATAAGCATTAAAGATGTTTCCATTTATCTTAAATTTCTTATTTCTGTCTCCTCCCCTCCCCAAAACAGGAATGAGATTTTTAGAAAAAAATACCATGGCTTTACCTGTCTAGAAATTTTACATCTCTGATCATTTATAATTAAAATCATAATTTAAATGAGGTGAAACTGAAGACTTACAAAAGCATTTAAAAAACTCAAATGAGGGGCACTTAGGTGGCTCAGTCGGTTAAGCATCAGCCTTCGGCTCAGGTCATGATCCCAGAGTCCCGGGAATCGAGCCCCACATTGCGTTCCCTGCTCAGCAGGGAGTCTGCTTCTCCCTCTGGCCCTCATCCTGCCATGCTCAATCTCTCTCTCTCAAATAAAAAAAAAGTCTTTAAAAGACTGATGAAAAACATTCAATTTTTAGATGCCAGGGTGTTTTTTTCCAGGAAACTGATATCTATTTCCCACTAAAGTTCAAAACTCAAAAATGAAGATTTTAACTAATTTTATCAAACTATCCAAGGCAACTGTTAGGGGACCAGGCTGGAAATTTTCAAGGCTTATGTAAACCTGAACATTTATTCAGCTCCAAGGAATGGCTATAGTTTGCTGGATTAATTTTCACATTTATGAGAGCATTTCTTTTTCCTCAGAAGCTAATCTGAACTTTATTTATTTATTTTTTTAAAGATTTTATTTATTTATTTGACAGAGAGGAGACAGCCAGCGAGATAGGGAACACAAGCAGGGGGAGTGGGAGAGGAAGAAGCAGGCTTCCCAGTGGAGCAGGGAGCCTGATGCGGGGCTCGATCCCAGGACTCTGGGATCACACCTTGAGCCAAAGGCAGACACTTAACGACTGAGCCACTGAACTTTATTTTAAATTGCAAAGACTAACCACCAAAACTTTTCTGGAAGTATCTTCTTAGCAATGCTATGACAGTCCCAGCTGTCTGGTCCCACTCCCCATGATGGAGTCCACCCCTGGGCCTCACTGAACAGCTCATGTCACCAGGTTCTTAGAAGTCTGTGCTAGTCCCTGTTCATAGGGGAACCCTATCTGAACTCACAACTCCTATCTCTAGCTCAAGTACTACCTCACCATTAGGCATTTCACCTGCTCCAAACAAAATAAGCCACTTCCTTGAATCCTACTGCCTTTTTTCATGTTTATTTGCATGATTAAAGATCATTTTTTGGGGTGCCTGGGTGGCTCAGTCGGTTAAGTGTCAGCCTTTAGCTCAGGTCATGATCCTGGGGCCTTGGGATCAAGTGGCATCTCGGGCTCCCTGCTCAGCAGGGAGTCAGCCTCTCTCCCCTCCCCCACTGGCTTGTGCACTCTCTCTCAAATAAATAAATAAAATCTTAAAAAAAAAAGATCATTTTTTAAACTTATAGGAATTTTCTGTTCAATTTTGCTGTGAACCTAAAAGTACTCAAAAAAGTAAAGTTTACTGGTTAAGAAAAAAGTACCTGGGGTTTTTTCTTATATCATCCAACTGGCCAACCACATGAGAAACATTGGTACGAATCATTTTAAAAGCAATTTCTTCTTCTCCCATGATTTCAAACCTAATTATCAAAACATATTTAAAGAGTGTAAATATTTATGTGGAAATAAAAACAGAATTTCAATAAGAAAAGTATTTTATAAAACTTTAACAGTTAATATCCTGAGAATGGCTTACTCTTTTGGTATTACTAAAGAAAACAATCACACATAAATTTTAAAAGAAGGCTTAAGAGAGAAACTACTGTAAAATTATGACAATGCCAGATTCCCACAATTATTCTTAAACAGAGAAAATGTATGTACTACTTACCTATATTTGTTTTTGTCCTTATATGCTTTGTGGATTTTATCAGTTACTGGTTTACAGTTGGTAACTAGACTCTTAGTGACTGGTGGCTATGAGAAAATACAAACATTGCATCAGGCCAAGACTAAGGTGGCAAAGGTGAAGCACTGACCTCCATGTAAAATTTAAGGGGGGGCCAAAGACTCCGTAATCAAAACAAATACTTTAATGCAGTTATTTGAAAAAAATCAAATTGGCATGTATAGCCTACAGGCTAATTGCCTGTTTTTGTAAATTTTATTTTAATCACACATTACTATACACTGTTAAAACAGTCTTGTAAGTTACTGGTAGAATTTTTTTCAGAAATAAAATAAATTTCTAACATAAATTGTAATGAACTGGTCTATGTCATACTCCTAAGCTAACTTTTCATTCTTAATTCTTAATCTAATTAGGAAATGCTTTATCCTAGGTGTAATCACAGTTAATTACAGTAACGTAGCCAACACGTTGCTAAGAGTTCACTCAAGTAATGTTAACTAATGTTGTTAGTATAACTAGTACTCATGCTCCAAGTAGTTTATTTGCATGAGCCTTAAGAATAACTTATTACCATTAGCAAAGCAGCCTTTACTTACTTAATTTTTTTTAAAAGATTTTATTTATTTATTTGAGAGAGACAGCCGGAGAGAGAGGGAACACAAGCAGGGGGAGTGGGAGAGGAAGAAGCAGGCTCCTGCTTCAGGGAGAGGAAGAAGCAGGCTCCTGCTTCAGGAAGAAGCCTGATGTGGGGCTCAATCCCAGAATGCTGGGATCACGCCCTGAGCCAAAGGCAGACGTTTAACGACTGTGCCACCCAGGCGCCCCTACTTACTTAATTCTTAACAAAGGATATTTGCTGATTCTAAATCTCATGCCAGAAAGCTGGCAATACTAAAATACTCTGCTAATGAAGGAAAATGTATGCATTTCAAAAGAAAACTAAAATCTCAGTAATCTTTCATCATGCCTATAACAGGGGAAGAAGAATAACTTTTCTATGTGTAAATCACCTTCCTTAGGAAAGAACACACTTCTGCAAGTTCTATGTAAATGGAGGGGCTTGGTAACTGTAAAGTCTTACTAAGAACCCAAAGTTTGTAAGAGAAAGATAGAAAGGGAGAGGAGAAAAGACAGTGAAGGACAGATATGGAAGTACAGGTGGGAGAAAGAGAAGTCTTGAGTGAGAGTGAACACAGGCTGTGCCACCATCACAACTCTCTGAAGTATTCTCATTGGCTATCCTCTGTGATCCTTAGTGAACAGATGTCTGGTTATAGAATATTAGCAACTAATATCAATATTAGCTTAACAGCTACTAGATAGGAGAAAAGAAATTTTATATCAATCATTTATTGATTCTGGATTATCTGGAATTCTGCTGTCTACCAAAGATAAAATATAGAGCATGTTTCTACTGACTGAAGTGCTATACAAAACTGGTATAAATAACACCTGATAAGGATATACTTCCTTTTTACACAAAGGAACTCATGCCACTTACCAGATTAGGATCATAGTACGCCTCCTGAGTTGGTGGAACACTGTTTAGCTGAGTGATATTAGCAGGGAGCATTTTCGAGCAATTTATTAGCATGTGTTCCAGACCTGTTAAATCCTAACAAAGCAAAATTAAAGGATAGACCTTATATGTACAAGTAATAACTGTGGTTTTAAAAACAGAAGTTATATAAAAGTCTCCAAAATTTCTTTAAATACTGTTTTCAAAGGGAGTTTGAGTATATGATTCTTAAGATAAAAACACCCCAAAAAGAACAGAATGAGATAATACAAACACAAATATTTCATCTTCATCTCAAAGTAGAACATACTGGACTATGAGGCACTATTTTACACAAGATGGTCAGGGGGATCCCCAGATGGTAGGTCCTGCAGTTAAATTCACCTTGGCACTCTCCATTAACGAGTCTCCTACTCCTGGGACTAGAGGTTGCTGTGACCGAGGGGACTGTGCAACAATCCAGGCCTGGCTGAGACACAGCTCCAGTGGGCCACGCCTAAGCTCCTGAATGAACTTGTCACGAGAATCTTACAGGCAGGGATTGTCTGGCTCTTCTCCAGAAAATATAATAGCAATGCATGCTTAAAGCCTAAAAATGTAATCTCATAAAATATGAACCTCAAATTCGGTTTTAATTCTGGCACTAAAAATGGACTAGTTGTGCATACCTCCATTAGGTATTAAGAATTACTTTTACTTGTGTTACAGTCAAATATGTGAAAGAAAATAGAAGGTTTAGGAGAAAAAAAATACAACACCTGCAAACTTAAAGGCAGGTCGTGAATTCTGGTAGCCAGTGTTCGGATTTCTCTGTCAGATAAGACACCAGATTGGTCTGTATCAACTTCATCAAAAACTTGAGATATATTCAGTGGCTGAACGGCACTCATGAGATAATAAAAATATGAAAAGGCAAACTGCATATCCTCAGAATGGCGCACTTTGTGAAATGACGTCTTGTCAAATTCTTCAGGGAACCTGTCCAAACATAACATATAGTGAGCTCTGAATATTTAAAAAATATATATAGACATTAATCTACACTGAAATATATTCCAACATTTGTGGAGTTAGAATCTTTTCGTTTCCCACTGATTTAGCTGATACCTTCAACATATCAGTTGTCAAGTGTTAAGAGCCATACATCAAGCACAGCAAAGATGTCGATTTTAAGCAGACTTAGCATGCAGGCAACTCAAACAATAAGCCAGACTTACATATCTTGAAGTTCTTGCATAACAATTCGGTCAATCATGTGAGGCATGTGTGCAGGGACTTTCCGAGATGTGAATCCAAACTTGCTGTTTAGAATTTTATTTACATATCGAAGGGAATCTGCAAATGTATCTTTCAGTTGCCTTCCAGTGTGTTTGCTATCGGTGTAGTATGCCAGCTGTGTCTTCAATGACTCTTCTTCCTGAAAAGAGAATTCCATGTAACACAGCATTATGTTTAGTGCTCAAGTGTATTTTGTTAACAAGAGATAAGCACTATTGTATATGACCAGCCACTAACTGTGGCAAATTCAATGAGCACTAACAGGTCACTTTAAGAATCCTAAGAGCAGGACTAAACTGGATACTGAAAGTATCACCAATATTGGCTTGTGAACAACAATTGTGTGATGGAGGTCTATTTATAGGGTATTCTTCAAGGACTAGTCACCGAGCATGAAATTTCATAGCCAATTCAATGCAATATTTAGAAAATTTATTTAAAAATAAGTTTGATAGAGGGGCGCCTGGGTGGCTCAGTTGGTTGAACATCTGACTCTTGATCTTGGCTCAGGTCTTGATCTCAGGGTTGTTAAGTTCAGGCCCCACACACACAAAAATAATTAATTAATTTGATAGCACTTTCAATATCAAGTTATTTCTACAGGTGACATCAAAGGAGTAAGCACTTGAGTTCTGAACAGAAGGACCAAAAAAAAAAAAGGACTGTTTCACCATGTGATAGTGTTAATATTATAAAATGTAAAGAGCCCTGTCAAACGAGTAAGAGGCAAAACTGAATGGGCAAAGAATATTAGCAGAATATATGAACACATTTTACAAAGATGAAATATTTTTGCTTCTCAATCTGGTGAAAAAATGCAGATTGATACTAACTATTGTTGGTTAGTCTGTGGAGAAACAAGCACTCGTGTACACTGTGGAAATATGAAGTGGTACGGCATTCTAGGACAGAGTTAAGTTTAACTTTAACCTAGCAATTCTACCTACAGAAGTAAAAACTTCCTCAAGAGTAAGCTATATGTACAAGAATATTTATTGCAACACTATCTGTAATTGCAAAACAAACACAGCTCTTACAAAACACAGCGATACTAGCATGGGCTTGCTCTCATACTACTAGATCAAGCGGCAACTGCAGAGCAGTATGTATTTCACTGTTGCAAAACACATATTTATGTAATTTGTATGTTCACATATCTATATAAAAATACTGGAAAACACCCACCAAACTATTCATAGTGATTATATCAAGTAGGAATATGAAGGAAGGAGGGAGAGCTTTCCCTTTTTTACTGTATATTTTTTGTATTACTTGCAATTTTTACCACTAGTCTATAATACTGTCATAATTTAAAGTAAGTAATGAAAGGAGGAAGCGAGGAAATCATCACAGGCAAGAACTTTGCAGTCCCTCACTCAACAATCAGTAAACAACTACTGTATCAAGGATAAGATATTTTCTGAAGACAATGAGGTACGTAAGTTCCCCTCTTCAGCCTCTTTTTTCCCAGCCTGACACCTGTTCATGGCTGTGCTCTGTTCATGATCCAGCCTTGACCACAGGGTTTTTCTTGGTCTGTCAACTCCCACACACCCTTCAAAAGTCAGCTCACAGGATACTTCCTCATGGATGCCTTCCCCAATACCTCTAGGCAAAGTTGAGGAATTTTCCTTTTGGACTCCTTGCCCATACCTCAGGAGACACCTGTCATGTTGCTACAGTTATTTACCCACAAGTCTGTCCTCCCAGCTTGCCCTTTTGAATCTCCATGAGCTGTGTTCTAATAGTCTTGCATTCCCCTGTAGTGAACACAGTGATAGCACTTGGTAGATGTACAGATGACACCACGGCACCATGGAGACTGCGGTACAGGAGGGTGAGCACTTGAACCTTGAGGCTGGCTCACACTGGAAGCTAATTAATTTATTTGCACCTTAGGGTTTTTTTCATCAGTAAAATTGGAAAAATAATCCGATCTGACTTGTACAGCATATGCAGAAGCATTTTTTGAAATCACCATATGCCAAGTAAAGATAAGATACCATCCCTGTTCTACTGCTTACTCGGGGCATGCCTCTGGCTAACTCCCCTACTCATTCACACTAAGGCTGTTTCTTAAACTGTGACATGGGGATCATGACAGTAGATAACCTTATAAGGTATTTTTATTGTTAGGGGTACTGGAACAATAAAACCATGTAAGAAAAAGCATTTAGTTTAATGATTGACACAGGCAGTCCTGAATAAATGGTACCTGATTATAATTATCACTTACAAGGTTATCTATTTTTCCGGCGCACGGGAAGGAATAAAGCTGGATGTAACTTACATCAAGAAGATCCTGGAAATACTTATTTTTCTCCCATGGCAAAAAGCCCAGGTAACTGTCTGTATAATGCTGCAGTTTTCTTGCAGGTAGTACTTCATTAACATTTATGTAGTTGTTCGCATTTTCTTCCATTCTGTTTTTTTCTTGTTCTCTCCCTGTGATTTTCTTTTCTTTTATAATCTGCTTTTCCAGTGGAACAATCCGAGATGAGAGTTTTTCTACGGACACACTTTCATCTCTTACTTTTTGTGTCAGAATTTCAGATTTAAATTTTCCTTCGATTTCTAAGTCCGGGGGTGGATTCTGACTCTGGTAGTGACCATTCACTTTCATTGTCACTGCTGGAAAAGTCGACCTCTGAAATCTTTCAGATGTTCCCAAGCTATTCGGCAAGATGCTTTTCTGAACCTGTTTTTCCAGTGGGGCCTCTACACTGTCATTTCTTTCATCTGGTACTAGAGCTTGATTTATTTTTACTTCAGCATCTGGTAAGTTCCTCAGAAATGATCTCAGCAAGGCTGACTTAGAAAGGTTGTATCCTTTCACAGTGATGTCTCCACGTTCTAGTTGCAAATCCAAGTTACTGAGACTCAACTGGGCCTCCTTGGGAAGGAGTGAAATATTTACCAGGGGAATTTTCACCTCCACTTGGAATCTTCCTGTCGTGTTAACATCATGTCTCTTGACCTTTGGAAAGCGTTTTTCTTCAGGAATATCCTCAAACAGTATTTCCGCCTCTGGAAGAAGTGTTGTGGGGCTAACCAAATTTTGGTAAGACTTCTGGGTCGTAGAATTCACTTTGGGTTCCTCTCTTGTGTCAACTTCTACTGTTATGTGGATTTTGAACTCTTCATCATTTGTATTTTGAAATGTGAGATTAAAATGTATTGTGGTCGCATTCATGCCATTGTGCATTATGAGGTGGATGGTTTTCCACTTATTGGCAATAGAAGCATGTCGAATTATTGGGTTGTCACTATAGGCGCCTTCGATTCCTCTTTTGGCTATTTCTGCAAAGCTGAAATAAGGCAGGCATTCACCTTTTGGAATAATATAGTGAGTCTGGTTTGGAAGAAGAGTTACTTTATACAATTCATGAAAATGATCTAGAGGAAAAAACACAAACATGACTTTAAAAATGAGGCATTTCCCCCCCCCCCTTTTCATTTAATTCTTAGGGTTTGAGTTTTCACTTTCTAAGAATGACTTTAACTTGACTTCAGAATAATCAAACATTCTAACACAAGAGCTGCTGGTATGGGGCTGATTTTATTATCTGAAGCAATCACTGTTATCAACATGGAATGCTGAATCTAACTCACTACAGAGATATGGCAGATTCCACTGATCAACTCTCATCTTTGTGTCCGTTTGAAAAAAATACAGCCTTCTGCCAAAATGACCTCCAGGGAGAAGCTATCAACAAGATCCAGCATTCAAACCATTCTTACTTAGTGTATTATTGGTCTCTTTTTGTTGTTTCTAAATTAAACCTTTGCACATATTTTTAGGAAGGTATATCTGCTCAGTACAAAATAAGTCAGACTGGAGCAATAACTGGAGCAGAAAAGATGCAGCCCTAGTGTCTACTGTTTTTTAATGATTTGTGTCCTCTCTTTTCACTTACAGCTAGTCTGGATGCAAGGATGGGCGATGGATTCATAGAGAATAATTACTTTAAGTAACAATACAAACCTCCCTCTACTTATCAAGGATTTTGATCCCCTTATTCTAAACATCTTTTTACATGATAAGTATACCTTGCCCACAGTCACCAGCATCAAATCCACAGGACAAGACATTGCAGGCTTGGTCACAGAACTTATCAGCAAGCCAGGAATTCGCACATCCTTGATTACAGTAAGAGACACTATTTAGTCCTCCGCCAAACTGCCAGGGCTGTCCAATTCCAATACTGCCAGTACCCCCACCAACTGCAGCATAGCGACTCCCACCACTGTTACCTGTAGAGGGAAGAGGAAGACAGAATCTTGCTGTGCTTATCGTCTTAGAAAAAGGATAGTTCCTTCTTTCTCAGTAGTGCTGTCAAGATTGATGCCTGCATTCTAGTCAGAAAAGGTTTACCCCATTCTTTAGCAGAAAATTTCATGTACCTTAAGAAGAAAACAAAACTGAAAAGGGAACATCACTTGACAGGGGACTGGGCATGGGATGACCAGGCCTTAGCACTTATTAGCTGTGCAAGCCTGAAGTACAAACTTGCCCACAGGGGCATGTGGCAGTGTGTGTGGAGGAGCAGGGAAACAGGAAGAGATTATTCTGAAGACGGACTGTTAGAACTGCCAAAACATGTCCTAATGTGGGGTGCCAACCTCATCATCAAATGTTAATGTTCTATTAGAGGCTGAGGTCGCTGGACTGCATGGATCTTCTTGGCATGTGTGTTCTCTCACTGCGGCTTACACTTTTCAAAAGTGCATCAGACAGAACATAACTTAAGCTTTGTTTCTTCTAATACTCTGCACTTTTTCAAATCTGTTTCTGTATATGGAAAATGGGGATGATTATATCTCTGCACATACTGTCTCCTCCTTAGGTGACTAAGAAATTCAAGTGGATAATGCTTTATAAATTTAAATGCTTTATAAACTGAAAGGCAATCAAAAAATGTAAAAACATGCTATTATCAACAAATGCAGCTATAACCATGTATGTAAGAGAGGAGATGCTGAAGAGATAAGATCTTTATTTCTCTTTACTCATTGACAGCAAGCTGCTGCTGAAAGCTACCAGCCGTGAGCTCCTAGAAGAACTGGTTAGAGTGATTCTTGCTCTTGAGTTTGCATAATTAAAGATATTCCTGATTTTCATATTTTAAATAATAAAAGGCATTTTCAAGTGCAGGGCCAGCCTGGGAATATGCCCTCAACAAGGGAGAATATGAAAGAACTGAGCTACATGGGGACGCTAGTCATTACCTCCAGAATCTATGGATTACTCTATGTATTGTCTTCATACATGAAGAATGTTTAAGTCAGTGTACACATTCAGTGATGATTAAGAATGGGAAAAAAAGTCCATAAATATGAATAAATTACTTGTGAGCACATCCTTACCAGTGCAGTCACCGCCATCCCAATCACAGGCTGAATTATTACAAGCCTTGTCACAGTAGCCGTCTTTAATCCAGGAACCTGGGCAGCCCTCAGCACAGTTGGGCACAGGCCATGTCAGATAAACCTATGACAGAGCCAGAAAGAAAATAAAATGGACACTTTTTAATCTCAAATTAGGATTCCTTCTAAAAAAAGAAAGAAACTGAGCCTCCAGTAAAGGTTACAATTCTCCTCGGGCTGGCTGCATTCACGTGGCATATTTTACATGGCTTGCTACAGCAGTTTACAGAGTCCTGATCTGTCAATAATTCTTACTGAGCACATTTACTCTTTTTCTTGACTGAAGGAAAGCAGACAAGGACTCAACCCACAGATTAGTTTATAATCTATTTTGAAAAAGAACAGCAACACATCAGACTTAAAGGTAAGTACAAAAGCGTGCCAAAGCAGGTAGAAAGTATACCACACATTCACTGCTTTTCTGTGACAACTGTCATTAATTCCTGAATGTATTTACCCATAATCTTGTCTCGCAGCTGAGAAAAACAGCAGATGAACTCTCAAAATCCTTATCTCTGTGCATAAGGTCCTGTGATAAATTATTAGCACAGCGTTCTAAGTTGTGAACTCGCCTGCTTTAAAAATGAGTGACATAGTACATGGTAACTTTTTAAATTAAATTCATTAAAAAAAAAATACACTCCATGCCTCTGCATGCTCCATCTATTTGGAATGTCTTTCTTCATCTAGTTAAATCTTACTTGTTCTTCAAAGTTCACTTCGATTCAGATGGGAATTCTTCTCTAGCCCTGTCTAATTTTAACTTCCTGGGCCCCCATGCCTTCCCACCGAGGGCACACCTGCTGGCACAGAAATCACTGTCCCTAGTTACTGATTTGTGTGCCTGCCCTGTCAAGCCAAAGCTCACCCTGGCAGCCCTACAAACACAGAGGAGGCAACTGAACAGGGGAAGGAGAGAATGAACACACTGCGGTGGCATAAACAGCAAGAGGAAAAGTAGCTTTGTGCGATTAGCATTTCCAGTTGCAGGGTTCTGTAACTTAAAAGTTTATGGTGGTAATTCTCCAACTTTTCACTGAATCCTTTTAACAAGGCCACAGGGATATTCATAGTTTCCCCAGTATGCAGACAGGAAACACATATCAAATCACTGCCCAGGACCATCCTCAACCGTTGGCTGCTAGGTCTGTGCTCATAACCACTTCTCCGTCATGCTTCTCAAAGCCACAGTGAGACTGCTGCCTTCCATGAAATTTCATCCATGTCTGTAAGCAGAAAGTTCAGCTCACTTTTTATCTTGGCCATTTTGCCAATGTTCTAACCATGATTTTGTAGCTCCTAGTGATTTTGCTTTCTCTGCTACTGTCGTAGTAGAAAATATAGAAGGTGGGTTCTGGGTGTCTGACAATGTAGGGAAGCAAAAAACTAAGGAGCAGTTTTCGTCCTCCTAAATTGTTAACTCTCCTGCGTTTAGCACTCAAAAATGCTTATTTGACCAAAACTGTATATATAGTAGTATGTATACTGTTTTCCTGATCTAACTTCTAAGTGACTTCTAAGCTAGGCATCCCTTCCTCTTAGGCACTCACCTTCTGACCTTTGGAGTGACTATAAAAATCATCTGGCCAGACATCCTTCCCAAACATG
The DNA here is from genome assembly GCF_017311325.1 of Ursus maritimus. Taxonomy (NCBI): domain Eukaryota; kingdom Metazoa; phylum Chordata; class Mammalia; order Carnivora; family Ursidae; genus Ursus; species Ursus maritimus. The sequence continues at coordinate 37,515,790 of NW_024424564.1, forward strand.
ACATCATCGTTCAGGTAAATAAACTTCTGGGACAGCCCTTCAATGCGATGAATGTGACTTTCAATAGCAGGTGAACTAAATGTAGGCAAGTGGCTCAAATTTCGAAAAACGTCCTTTTAAGCGAACAACAAAGGCAAGAGAGAAAGAGCGTGGATGAGAATTATTTCATATTGTTTCTGTAAGGAAGGAAGGAAGGAAGATGAGTAGAAGAATCAAATCAAAGTGGGTGGAGGTGGCGAGGGGTGAGGGAAAGGGGAGTGAAATGAAGGATAGATGAAGGACAGAAAAGGAAACCACAGCCTTGTGATACATGGAAAGTCATGGACCTGGTGTGTGACTATTGTCACTCGAGGATTATCAAGGTTCAGCCAAGATGGAATCTGCCCATTGGTGACAATGAAAATATTCCGAACCCATGGAGCATGCCTCTCAATGGATCGTAGTGAATATCTCAGTTCTTCATTATCTTCAAAACGGCTGGCGGAAACATCTTCGTCCTGCTTAGACTGGGAAGAACATTTCACACATGAAAATGTAAAATACCACTTAAGTCACACCTTTCCTCCTGGCTGTCCCCTCTGTCCGATCTGCTCTCAGGGTGCTCTGGAAGACATCTAAAGACCAAGTCCTACATTTGAACATTACAAAAAATGCAAAACACTCAGCATATTTAAAACAACATAAATACCCAACATTTCTTTTGTACTTTTTTAAAGAGAAGGTTCCTGGTCACTTCAGTTAATATTAACCAGTGGCAATGACTGGAAAATTAGAAAAGTTCTAATCAACTCATCTTTCTGTAAGTCCTCTTCCGTCTAATACGATGACTTATAAATCCTTAAAAATCTAAACCCTTGATCCGAGTTTAGAAAGAATCTCTGCATCTCTTACCTGGCTAATGGCACTCAGGTCCCATAATAAATATGCAGGACTTATAGTCAGTTCTTTTCCATCAATGGTCATGTTCTTCTTAGTCTGCTTATTCAGTTCTTGGAAATCTTTGGGGTTATTCAGTTTTAGAAGTGCTACACTGGCCTCTGAATGTAACTGTAACTGTAAAATAACAAAAGGGTTACATATAGAAAAATTGAGCCTCAAAGAAGAGACATCTCTAAATTCCCAGTCTGATCATTAATCTTTAAATGTGTATAATGTATAATACATACTTAAATATTATGTATGTTTAAAGATTAATTCTCGCTCTCTATGTAGATTATGAACTGGTAAGCCTATGATCACCAAAAGAAGATGTAAACAGTTCAGACACACTTCCCAAACGAATGGAAGAACCCAGGTATATGACAGAGGGAATGGGGAGCTGTGGCAAATGGGACATTTCAGGCCTCATCCAAAAGCCACTACTCAGTATCAACAACTGCAGCCAGATCTCCTAAGAGGCCAGAACCCCAGGTGCTCTGTGAAATCTCCCTCTTTTCAGTGCTGGCTCAAATGTTTTCAGTTGTCCTGCTTTCAAACAAAACACAACTGGTCACCAATTGTGACCTTTGTTCTACAGTATTACCAAGTTGCTTATACTGGGGGAAACCCCGCAATGTAACATTGGTGGGACTGGTAAAGAGCAAGCCTGATAGCAGGGCCTCCAAACAGCTTTTGTGCCCCGCATCTAACGGAGTGTCTTTGACAGGGCTGCTTGAACAGCTTCCATAGGAAAAGCACCTTTTGGGGCAAAGTTTTCAAAGAAATCATCAGTCTAAGATGATCACAAACATCAACATTTTTACAAACCTTCCCACCACTACCAGATCTGTTTCATGTTCTAACGCTGTATCATTCAATTTCTTATGAAAAGAGGCTTTCATAGCTTAAAAGGGTGGGGGAGAGGACTGAAAACTCCTAATCTAGGACAGCGAACCCCTTCTGCTGAACTGACTCTCCTAACAGGGCCAGTTTCTTAACTTATAATGCAGAGCAAACGCAAATTATCATGGGCTCATTCTAAGCTCTCGTATATGCTACCTGACTATATTTAGCGCATCTTTCAAAGTTTCCTGAGTTTGTCTATGCCAAAAATTAGAGGTTCAAGCTAGAGTTTCATATATATTTTTCCCCTTCTTACCACAAACTGCATCTGGGTGTATGGGTGCATACATGCACAGGTGTGTACTGTCTTCCTGACTGATTATTTCACCCTGACAGCGCCTGGCATATACTGAGCATGAGCACTCACCGAAGGTCAGACCTCACTACTGTTGTCATCCTGCCTCAGTATGTGGGGAGACAGGTGGGAGGTAGGGCCGATATTCTTCTATCTGGCTATCTACTGAGTCTTGCTGCCCACCCCAGCCTCCCCGACTCCATCCCTCCCTCCCATACTGGGTCCCACAGCATCTCTGAGGGCTCCCTGAAATACAAAAATCACTAAATTTTTATCAATATAGTACTTTAATACTCTAATTTAAATTTTACTGGGCAAGGGTTCCTGGGTGGCTCATTCGTTAAGCGTCTGCCTCAGCTCAGGTCATGATCCCAGGGTCCTAGGAATGAGTCCCACAACGGGCTCCCTGCTCAGTGGGAAGCGTGATTCTCTCTCTCCCACTCCCCCTGCTTGTGTTCGCTCTCTTGCTGTCTCTCTCTCTGTCAAATAAATAAAATCTTAAATAAGATAAATTCTATTGGGCAAATACCCTTATCTTAATCTCTTCTATCAAACTGCTTTTCGTCAGGAAAACTATTTTGAAATTTCACAGACATTTTCCTGACTAGAGAGATGAAAAGTAAAGAGCTTAAGGGAATCTTTATACATTGAAAACGCTTTTCTGCCACCATAATCAACCAAGTTTTGAGCGGTGAATGGGTGGGGAGAAGTATCTTCTGCTAGCCACTAGGTGGCACCCTAATCCTGGACACCTGCAGGATGAGAGCCAGGAGGTGGTAAGGAAAAGTGGGCGTAGTAAGCGCGGAAGGCTGGATTAGCTTGGGCAGCTGCTTCCATACATAGCTTCTTACATGAAATTCTAAGTTTAACTAAATTTTAAGTTTCTCAAAGACAGAACAACTTCTACACCCACCCACTGCAGGCCCACAACAGACAGGTAACATGACTGAGAAATACAGGTATGCTACTTTAAAGCCAGAGATTTTGGGGTATTTGTTACGAAAGCATTATCTAGAATAATGGATTGATACACCTATACGTGGTAGCATACGGTTAGGGAAAAAACCTGCCCACTAATACAACTGAAAAACTCATTAGTAATCTGACAACTCAAGAAAACTTCAGTTTTCTAAAACTTCAATCAGTTCCAGAATTGCTTTAATCTACAGAAGTGTCTATTTTAGGAATAAAACCAAAACAAAGGGTACATACTTTAAAAGAGCAGGTGCATAAGATAGTTTCAGGGAAGTCACTAAAAGGGGCATCAATACAGTTATTACTACAATTTACTGTTACCTTGAATGTGCTCTAAACAGAGGTTTGAGGTGACAAAGTTCAGGTAGGACACTATGCTGTTCCCATCCCACTCGCACTGTCCCTGCTGGAGCAAACACCCTGCTCAGCCTTCCAAGATCTGTGCAGTCTCTTTCTCTTTGGAAAGTTCCCCCATATCTCTGATCCACACAGACCTTTCCTGCCTCTAAATGCCAACTTGGAGGTCTGTACTCTCCTTGATAACTCATACTATCTTATTTTGCTACTTGAATACTTTACATGACACATAATGCCTCCAAAACGTGATTCTAAGAAGCTTGAGGACAAGCCCATGTCCTCTCTTTCTTTTGCACAGCCACTGAGCAACCAGTCGTATTGAATTAAACCAAATGTGAGAATGTACTTGAGGGCTTTGGGAAGATTTTTCCACGCGCTCTAACATATGTTAAAGAAGTAAACAAAAACAAACAAACAAAAAAATGAAAACCCCATTATGAATGAAAATGTCTGAAAATACAGAATGATTTAGATTGAGCTAAAAATAAAGACCAATGGATAATGTGATTTCCCAAAAGGTGAATTCTGTGTCCATCACGCACAGCAATTCTGTAAATTAAAGGGTTATTAATCAGATCAAACTAGAAAGCTTTCAACAGAAGACTGTTTGATTTGTAAGACTATAGTCCACAGAAAAGTTTTTATGAATTCAAATCTATTATTTTACAAATGAAACTATTTTCAATCCCCCACTTCCCCTTCTGGAGGGTGAGGGGATTCTAGTTTTGCCCTAAACAGAATGATAAATGCACAGTTGTAGTATATATGTGACCATGGTACCAAAAACCAAAATGACTTCTTAGAATAATCACTCAAACACTGCTTTTATATTCCAGGACACAGTACATAGCAGGTATGTTCAGTCACAGCCTTTCTTCTTGCTCATGCCTTCCATAAGCATTTGTTGAGTGGCCCCCTAAGTGCCAGGCCCTGCAGTAATCACTAGGGGTACACAGGTGACAGGCAGTATCTGTCCTGGGTTGCTCGTATCCAGGCAGGGTCTCCAGGGCAGAATTGAGCAGTGGGTGGCTCGGAGGCCACAGGCCTAGGCCAAGGCCTCCTGGAGGACCCTGAGAGGGCAAAACAGTCTAGCCTGTTCAGTCCCTGAAGCCCAGTGTCTAATAACCCTTTTCTCCTAGATGCCACAAAGCACCTCTAACAACACACCCCAAACTGACCTCTGAGTTTCCTTCCCAAAAAACTTGCTTCTCCTACTGAGGCTCCAAATGTAGTTAAAGCCATCGCTTCCATCTTCGCTAGTAACATCCACTTCCCCTTTCATTTTTCCTTCCTTCTCCCCAAGAGCTAATAAGTCACAGGGTCATGCTGACTATTTCTTGCAGATGTTTCTGGAACCATTCTCATTACTGGCACCATTGCCAAGACAGTTGTTGAACCTGAACATCTTGCTGGACTATGGCTGCAGTGGCTGAACTGGTTTTACGCCCAGCCTCCTCTTGCTTCATCTCTACCACCACACCTTCACCTACTATGTTCCCTAGAAACAGATCAAGTGCTCCTCCTAAGGACGCCCCTTGCCTCCAGGATAAAGTCCAGGCTTCTTACCAGATCTTTCTCAATCTGGCCTCAGTCTCTCTTCCCAATCAGCACCAGCAAAATCCCTGCCTGGTTGCTGTCTTCCAGGAAGAGCTGCCTGGGTTTTCTGGAAACCATTGACTTGCAACCCTCCAGCCCTTTCCTCAGGCTGTTCCCTCTTGTTGGAATGGTCTTTCCCACTCCCTTCTCTGCTGGGGGATGGCTGCTCTGTTCCGGGCCCAGCTCAAATGCCTTCTATTCTCCAAAACCCTTCTTGAGCCAGTACACCTAAAGCCCAGGTGTTCTTACAACACTTTGTATAAACACTTACTTGGAAGAGATCATGCCCAAAACTTATTAGATGCTTCATTCACTCAGTGATCTTTAGCACAGTCCCTGGCACACAGCAGACATTTACTAAAAGCTCACACTCTAAATTGACTGGGAATCCAGTAACAGGAAACTTCATTCTCAAGGTATTCATAATAAAACCAGGAAGAGGAACCTACAGAAAGACACTCACTTGAAGAATTAGCTTCAAATGCTGATCCCCCCCTTCCCTTCTTCCCTTTTCTCATTTTCTCTATAACCTCCAAAAACCAGAAGTTCTAATCCCTGAAGTTGACTGCACATGTTGGCATCATGGAAATGACCTGTAATGAATGTTATGGATAATTAGCTTGACCCTCTGAGGAGGTGCTAGCCTCCACGAAGACAAGTCTGGGAATCCAAGTCAATCTCCAGCCAGCTGAATGAACAGTAGAAGGGAGTATCATTCTGCACAGAGCCTGTTGGTGCTCCTTGTCCAAATCAAGTTATCGCCCCACCCTACGTCTACCTGCATATACCACACTCCATACCACCCAAAAATAGTTTGCTGAAGGGTCAACCACTACATGGATTGGCATTCTTTGGCAGCACACACCCACCCACCAACAGATGCACCAAAAGCAATCAGCATTGGCGAGCAGCTGCAGCAGGCAAAGAACAAACCTGACTGGAGAACAGAGATGTGTCATGAACCTTCTTTCCTTTAAAAACATTATAGCTGGAATCATATAAGTAGATTCAAGAATGTCATTCTTGGGGCACCTGGGGAGCTCAGAGAAGCGGCTGCCTTTGGCTCGGGTTATGATCCCAGAGTCCTGGGATCAAATCCCGCATCGGGCTCCCTGCTCAGTGGGGGGGCCTGCTTCTCCCTCTGCCTGCTGCTCCCCCTGCTTGTGTGCTCTGACAAATAAATAAAAATCTTAAAAAAAAAAAAAAGAATGTTATTCTTCCTGCATAAGAATTTCAGCTAACAAAGTTCAGACACACATGTCTAATTCTAGAACCAACAGCTTGGAAGCCAAGAAGCTAAATAAACATTGGCTGTAGAAAAAAATGGAACCCTTGTACAATACTGGTGGGGATGTAAATTGGTCCAACCACTATGGAAAACAATAAGAGGTTCCTCAAAAAATTACAAATAAATCTACCATACATTCCAGCAATTCTACTTCTGGGTATATACCCAAAGGAAATGAAAACAGGATTTTGAAGTGATATCTGCACTCCCATGTTTACTACAGCATTATTCCTGATAGCCAAGATATGGTAACAACCTAAATGCCCATCAACAGATAAACAGATAAAAAAGATGTCGTATATATATATACACAATGGAATATTATTCAGCCATGAGAAAGGAGGATATCCTATCATTTGCTACAACATAGATCGATCTTTTGCTTAGCACATCACACTAAGTAAGATAAGTCAGACACAGAAAGACAAATACTGTATATCACTCACATGTGGAATCCAAAAAAGTCAAACTTATAAGAAACAAAGTAAAATGGTATTTACCAGGGGATGGGAGTTGGGGAATAAGACTGAGGTTTTAAAAACACGAACTTTGCAATGAGTACTAAGTAAGCCAGAGAGATCTAATGCACAGTATAATGAATATAAATAATACTGTACTATATTATGTAATATGATAAATACTGCTATAATGACAATCATATTACAATACATAAATGTATTTAAAGTAACACACTGTACACCTTAAATTTACAGTGTTGTATGTCAAATTTTTTCAATTCCTCTTCCTTAGAGAAAGGAGGAATATCTATTTTTAAATAACCAAAGATAAGAAATAATTCAACCCCAATCTAGCTGCGCACTACTATATTTCCAAGTACCATAAAAAAACTTAGGAAAATATGAAAAAAAAAAGAAATGTCATTCATATTACCATCATACTTAATGAAGGTCATGCAGTGTATCTTAAAACAGTGAAACATTTATGGAAAGAAACGAGTGAAAAGGAATGATGGGGGTGGGGCAGGGTATTAAAAAACATGGTCAAGACAGGAACTAAATAAGAACTCCCCAAACACTGCTCTCCCCCACCACTGCCTCCCCATCTCCATTCCTTCACCTCCAAATTGTTAAATGACACCAACAGAAGGAAGGAAGAGTCAGGAACCTAAACACTGTGGCAGAACTTAAAGAACATTACCTTATAAAATCAAGAAAACCAGACCCTAAAAAATTCTGAGCCCAGAACTTTATGCCTTCTGTTCTGAGAGAAAAGTATTCATGTTTTATAACCTGGAATGTTTCTGACAGAACCACAGGTATCTTGACATAATGTCAAAAGGAGAGAACACTCATAATAAGGTAAGTGGGTCTGAAAACAATAAATGTTAAGGAAAAGGCATGTCTCAGGGCAGCTTCCAAAGTCAACTCTAACAAATGGCATCAAAGCGTGAAGAGTTAATAGGTATAAATCCCCAAATCCATCACTGGCTCAATTAGCTATTTATGAATAAAAGTTCACATCATCAACCATTCCAAATATCTGAAGCATACTCCCTTTATGAGTGAAGCCTCTTAATAAATATGCAGGCTGCAGTCTGTGTTTACTTACTATATGTATGACTTCCCCACTCCCTCCTTCTGTGCTTCCATTTCCTCTCACTGTAAGTACCATTCAGGGCTTTTGTCTGTTTTGTCCACTGCTATATTCTCAGCAGGTAGAACAGCACCCGACACACAATAGGAGCTCATTTGTTAAAGAAATGAACCATGTTTCTGTCTGGGAAACCAGCAAACCAAATAAGACTCTTAAATTTTTGCCCAAATAAAAAGTAAAGAGCAAGGATCTTCTGTAAAGAAAGAGCCACCTTCATGACAACACTATGGCAGAACAGAGACCCTCTTTGCTTATGACTGTCAGCTCTACTATAATGAAATGGACCACAAGAGAAGAGTCATGCATTAAACGAAATGTGCTATACTCATTGCCGTTTCCTATGCTCTTACCAGTTTTATTTTAGAAGAAAGATTTTCTGGCAGTTTTGTTTTTAGTTGATTTGTTTCCTTGAATGTCAGTGGAAATCCACTCAGGAAAGCCAAATCTTGCATTAGCACTAACCCAGGGACTTCTTTATCTGTGGTCTAAGATAAGAGCGGGAAAAACATAACTCACTTTCCACATCATAAGGCTGGTGAAAACTTACAGCTTCAAAATCAGAATGTTAAGATTACTTAAGTCAGCATTCATTAATACTTGTAAGCTAGGCTTAGAGAAAAAGTATACATTAAAAAGCCTCTCAAGGTAAAACAGCTTTATTACCTATATTTTTATACTAGTCTACTGAATAAATACAATTAATTTAAAATAACATACCAAATAGCCCCTCCAAATTGTCTGTTTGCTGTTTCCTTTAAACATTCCACTCTGAGCATCTTCAACTACAATAAAGAATACAATAAACAAGCATGTTTTTAATGAATACTTAACTATGATATCTGCCAAAACACTACAAAGCATTTTGAGAGCTGTTATAGCAGTATAATACATGGTCTCAAAAACAAGTAGTTGGGGGAAACAAATTTAACCCATCCAACAAAAGGGGGATGATGTAATGCCAGTGTACGATTAAATGCAATTTGCAGTACTGAAGGACAGATTCATACAGGCTGCAGAAACATGAAAATGACAGACTGACAGAATCACAGATGTCAGAGCAAACGTCAACATATTTAATACAAAAAAAACTGTTTGGCTAGAGTAAAACATTTGGGAGCGGTGGGTACAAGAAGGGTACCAGAAGGGGGCCCTTGACAGCTAGGCCAATGGCATCTAGATTAACAGCAGGGAGCCGCTGTGGATCCTAGGGTTCCCCAAGGGTCACAGTGAATTCCTAAAATTCATCAGGTAAATCTGAATAGAGCCGATTAAGTTAGGGGTGGAGAGGGGCGATGACACAGCCCAACTGGGAGAGAGTTCTAAAGTGAGGGGGACAAATGAAATCAGCAACTTGATCTCGACACCTGGGGATCCCAGGACCATGGAAAACAGGAGACAGGTCAGAAGGCTGAAATCTGCAAAATGGTCACAGAAAGCAGGGTCCAGCCTGGCAAGATGGCTGTCAGTTCTAGGCAAGAGTCTCAGATGTACCATAAAAACAGCATTGGTGAGCAATGAAAAAATGAAAGCCTTTGTGGTATACTGTTAATCTTTAAAGGAAGCACTGAGCACTAAGAGTAAAAGTTCATTATGAATAAATTTATCAGATATGCACCTCTGTCTGTCTGTCTGTCTTCTTCCCTTTGACACAGGAGGTTCTACACTGGGAGATCAAAAACTCTAATAGATGTGGTGTAGCTATTTGTACATAATCTCAACAACGGTAACGAAAGACATCTCATGTCATCTTTATGGATATAACAGAGACTGAGCCTAGATCTCAAGTTTGGTGGAGTATAACCAATTCTGACTAAAGAATGAAATTATAAAGCTACTGTCAATCTAAAGAGAGGTTTAAGAGGTCTTCCATAGGTTCTGTCTTGTTCAACAATCCATTAAGGTTTTGCTTGCAGAATGTGTGGATTTACACAAAGCAGACAGAAAAGTGATTATCCTGAATAACATACTAGGGGTTCCCCAAAGTTCTTACTATTTGGAGCAATGAGTCAAACCTAGCAAAATGAAATCTCCTACAAACAAAGGTTAAGATCTTTAACTTGGCACCAAAAACCAACTATGCAAGCATAAATTAAGAAGTATTTGAGCATTAGCATGTATTCCTTTTTTTTTTTTTTTTTTTTTAAGTAGGTCTCCTTGCCCATCGTGGGGCTTGAACTCACCACTTCAGGACTGAGAGTTGCATGCTCTACCAACTGAGCCAACCAGGCACCTCTATACTGAGTTTCTTTAAAAAGACTTAGGAGTTTTAGTCCAGGGCGAGTTCAGTATGTCAACTATGTGCTGTGGCCATACTGAATTTCCACCGTAATTCTGTGCTTTTAAACAGGTGTACTTAGGATAAGAAAATAGATATTCCCCAACACCAACCCATCAGTAAATCCTGTCGGGTTGACCTTCAACATGTCCAGAATCGAACCTCTCCTCACCACTGCTCTGATCCAAGCCACCTTCCCCCTTGCCTGAATTGTTACAACCTTCGCTCCTCCTCAGTTTATTCCCACCACAGTAGCCAGACGGATCCTTTTGGAACATTAGTCAAATCACATCACTCCTGTACTCAAAACCCTCCAATAAGGGCGCCTGGGTGGCTCAGTCGTTGAGCGTCTGCCTTCGGCTCAGGGCGTGATCCTGGCTTTCTGGGATCGAGCCCCACATCAGGCTCCTCCGCTGGGAGCCTGCTTCTTCCTCTCCCACTCCCCCTGCTTGTGTTCCCTCTCTCACTGGCTGTCTCTCTCTCTATCAAATAAATAAATAAAATCTTAAAAAAAAAAAAAACCCTTCAATAACTGCTTACTGCATTTTAAAAAAAGATTTTATTTATTTATTTGACAGAGAGAGAAGAGAGAGAGAGAGCACACAAGCAGGGGGAGCAGCAGAGGGAAAGAGAGAAGCAGACTCTCTGCTGAACAGGGAGCCCTATGTGGGGCTTGATTCCAGATCATGACCTGAGCTGAAGGCAGACGCTTAACTGACTGAGCCACCCAGGGGCCCCTGCTCATTGCATTCTGAGTTAAAGCCAAAGTCCTTGTCATGGCTGCCAGGGCCGACCCCATCCGTTCCCCCATTACTTCTCTAGGCTCATCTCTTGCCCCCTCCCTTGTTCACTCTATTCCAACCACACCGGCCTCCCTGCTCTTCTTCAAATATGCCAGACACACTCCTGCCTCAGGGTCTTTGCACTTAGGGTCCACTTAACTGAATCACTCCCTTCCCATATATTCATGTTGTTGGCCCTCTTACCTTCTTGAAATATTCAGTCAGAAGTCACCTTATTGGTGAGTCTGCCTTTGTCATCCAATTTCCCCTGCTCAATTTTTCTCTACACCACTTGTCTTCTACAAACTATATCATTTACCTGTATGCTGTATTTATTGTCTGTCTCCCTCTGCCAAGATGTAAACTCAATGAGGGCAAAGATTTTTGTCCATCTCTTCACTACCGCACCTTCAGCACTGAGAACAGTACCTGGCACATAGTATACACTCAATAAATACTTCTAGTCCTGCTCTCTTTGCAAATGAACCACCTGAAAAAAATGTTCTGTTCTAGCTGACACACTTTCAAAGTAACAGAAACCACGGGGCGCCTGGGTGGTGCAGCTGGTTGAGCGTCTGACTCTTGGTTTCGGCTTAGGTTGTGATCTCAGGGTCCTGACATGGAGCCCCGTATCAGGTTCCTTGCTCGGTGTGGAGTCTGCTTGAGACTCTCTCTCTCCCTGTGCCCCTCCCCTGTGCTCACTCTCTCTCCTTCTCTAAAACAAATCTTTTAAAATAAAAAATAAAAGCAACAGAAACCAAAGCTCATTCTGAGAAGAACAAACTAGGACACAGACAAGCCCCTAAGAGACAGCTTAAAGAACAGGAATGAAAAGAAACATCACATAGGAAAGAGATTATATTATATTAGTTCTGGAAGATCCCAACGGGTACAAATTTAACCAGCGCGAGAAAGCTGTAAGGAAGCACTTCATAATTCCTTATAAAGGTCAATGTAGACCAGAGGTAAAATGAATTATCACAGGAGAAAATTCATTTCCTATAGAGCAAAGGGGATAAGCTTGACTGGAAAAACCACTCTGCTGAGCAATCCAGGCCCAGGCCACAGGGCCGGACTGAGCGACTGCTGAAGTACTGTCCACTCACAGAGCCTAGACTACAAGTGCAGCAGCAGAGCGTTAGGGGCAGAAACGACACATTTCAGAAGGAGAAACAAGTCAACAGCTCTTGATGATGAACTTGAAAGAGGTTAAATGATATAAATGGAACAGCAAATGTGGATACAAATTTTTTATCTAGATCAGGGGTTGGCATTCTATGGCCAAAATTTAGACACTGCCTGTTTTAGTATGGCCCCAAGTTAAGAACAGTTTTGACATTTTAAAATGGCTAAATGTTACATACTTATATAAAATACCTACATAATATCCTCCATGTTGCCTCGTGGCCCACAAAGCCTAAAATATTTGTTACCCGGTCCTTTAAAGAATTGGGCAACCCCTGATCTAGACAACTGAGGAGGATAAAGAGCGAGTCTGTGGCCCACTAGAAAGGTAAGCCCCATGAAGGCAGGGATGTGTCTTTTTGTTCTCTGCTGTTTCCCGTTACCTGGAACGACAACCAGCACAGAGCAGTGGTTCAACAAACCTTTACTGAACACATGAATAAGGAGGGCAGTCAATAGAACCCCAAATAGGAATTCAAAAACAGTGTTTAGAACACTATAGTTTAATATAAATTTTATTTATGTCAAAACTTACGACCTCTTAAGTTTTTACTGTGTTATAAAATTAGCAGAGGAAAAATCCAAGATTCTCTCCATAGATGTTATCACTGACTTACAATTCCTAACATAATGTCATTCCTTTTTCTCTTCAGGTAAAACAACATCACAGTACCTTAACTAAATTAAAAAACAAAGCTAAATTTAGCAAAACAAGAAATCAAGATAATTTGTTGTAATTTGTCAAAGGTTATCCCTTTACTTTTCCTATGTATTTAAACTATAACAAATACAAAAATGTTATTTACACAAAATAATTCAGAAACAAATCTATAGTGTAAAGGTGGCGATATCTATACTTAGGAAAGTTACAATTTTCTTTCAAATTACAAATAACTTAAGTGCCAGGAAGATAGCATGATGTTAGGCACTGTTCAGGACACAAACTGGTGAGTGATAAGGGCTCTGCTCGATTAAGAAATTAGATGAGGACACCATAAACCCCCGCAAAATCAAAAACTAAGTTGTGGGGCGCGTGTCTGGCATAGTCAGTTAAGCATCCGACTCTTGGTTTTGCCTCAGGTCATGATCTCAGGCTCATGAGGTCAAGAGCCCCACATCGGGCTCCGCACTTAGCATGGAGTGTGCTTGGACTCCCTCTCTGTCCGTCCCCCTCTAAAAAAATGAATTAATTAAAAAAAAAAAAACCCAAAAAAAACTAAGTTGTGAGTCAGATTACAAATACTACACGGATACAGAAAAGTAAAAATAATTAGAATCACTGTGAATGTACTGTCCTGGATCTTCACGGAGACAGAGGTAGGGCTGGAAAGAACAGGAGGCAGGCTGGGAGAGGAAGAGGGCCAGGAGAGCAGCACCGCACGTGTGAAGACACTAGCAGCCTCGAGGAGATGCAGGAGGGCAGGGATGTGAGGAACAGAGGGCAGAATCAAGGCTGAGTCCTGAACACCAGGAAGAGGAATTTTTATCCATGTGGAAAACAAATCCATACTATTGTATTATTGTCTTCAAAAAGGAAGCAAACCAATAAAATCAGAGACTGTGTGTCAGACAGACTGGAGAGGAACTTCACAGGCAGACAGAGTAGCTAGGCAGCTCTCACCAGAACCTGTGTGAAGGAATTCAGTCTGGTGCAGAGGAAGTGAGCTGAGTAAGAAAGGGGAGAATCATTTGCAAAAAACAAAAACAAGTAATAGGGTGAGGCTGATCTATTAGTGACGGAGGTAAAAAGTAAGAACACATCAAAGATGTTTCCAAAGATTTAAGCTGGGAGGTATGACACTGAAAGAATGGGAACTTGAGAAAAGGACTCAATGTTGTAAAGGGAACATGACAGTTTTCATTTTACACAAGTGAAACACAGGCAGCCTCCAAGGAGAGAGGCTCGGTGCAGAGGAAGCATGAGAGACAAGAGGCCAGAGGAGACTCAGGCATGGGGCTTGGCAGCTCAGCTGGCCAAGTGGGAGGATGTGATCTCTAGATGCGGTATTATTCTATTTTAGAAATTACAATTTCAGTTCTATTATCTGGCCAAATCAACTGTATTATCAGATAATTCAGAATGTAAAGTAAGAATGTTCCAGCTATGTTCTGTTCAAACTGTAGAAAACAACCTTGCTGAAGAGTTGTATGATAAAAAAAATAATAGTAGTACTAAGCCTCCAAAATAACTCAGAGCAAAGAGAGTAAGGTACATGAAGTATCAAATTTAAGGTCCCGCCCACAGCACAGAAAGGCAAGTGTATTACAAGGAGTAAGATCTCTGCAATCCCTTTCTGAAGTTAGGGCTGAAATACAGTGGCAGGTCTTTTGCTTTTCTTTTTATGTTTCTAGTTTATCAGGTACTTCTTTAAAACTGAATCATGTCTGTCCATTCAAAATTTTGTTATTCAAACACCAATGATAACATGATTTTAAAATACCCATAAGGAGATCTTACCATTCTTAGCATTGTCGAAAACAACAACTGAGACATTAGTGGAAGGGTTTTTTGGTTTTGCAACGTTGAATATGTCACTGGCAGAATGAAACGACGGGTAAAGCGATGGCAGGTCCTTCAGTGTGATGCTGGCCGGCAGGGCTGGGTCCAGGATGAGCATTGGCACCTTGATGCAATGTGTCAGCAAACACTCCAGCTGCTTCTCACTGGAAACAGACACCAACATGCTCAAAAACATTCTTGAAAAATTAATCAACACTGAAAACCTTATTGGTACTACTAAATTTTCTACATATTTTTCTGTATCTTATAAAAATCATATTTAATAAACAAGGAATCTTATCTCAAGAATATAAAAAGATAGCAAGTATGATATAAAATTATTTTAAACAAGTACAGCTCTAAAGAAAGCACTTTCAAAATCCTATTAATATGACTGCCATCAAAATCTACTCACTCAAAGGTGTACAAGAATTTAAGCATTTCATTACTACCATTTTAAAGATTTTTTTCATAATTCCAATGAAGTCTATCATTAGGCAGATTAGGAAGTAGATAAATTCTGTTTACAGAGCATCAGCCTACCAGATTCAATTTACCAATTCACATTTAAATACACTGGAAAGACACACACCGACGTAAATAAAAGCAAATGTGACAAGGTTCTAAGATGAACGTATGAGATATTTCTTTTTAAACATAAGGAATACCTAGAATAAACATATTACCTAAATAAACAATGGACAAAACACGGCTGGAGAACTCACAAAGTGGGAGCTACGACTAGTTAATATATAAAATTGTCCAACCTTACTAATATTTACAGAAATGCAAAAGAAAACAATGAGGTATCACATTTTGTTTACTAAATTAGCATCCCTCAAAAAAGGGGCTCAATGTTAGTGCAAGCACGGTACACCCACTCCTCCCGAACACTGCTCATGTCACTGCAGGTGCGTTTTCCCCACTTCCTCTCTGGAGAAGCAGTTTTATAGCATATGCATGTGTCCTTATTCAGACCCATAAAAACTTATACATATGCTTCTTCCTCAGTAGTTTACTTCCAGGAATCTAGTCCTAGCAGGAGAAGAGAAACAAAACAGGAAAAACAAACCCACACACAGAAAATGTGACAGACCCAAGTATAAGATCACAAAATATTGGGGCGCCGGGGTGGCACAGTTGTTAAGCGTCTGCCTTCGGCTCAGGGCGTGATCCCGGCGTTCTGGGATCGAGCCCCACATCAGGCTCCTCTGCTATGAGCCTGCTTCTTCCTCTCCCACTCCCCCTGCTTGTGTTCCCTCTCTCTCTGGCTGTCTCTATCTCTGTCAAATAAATAAAATAAAATCTTTAAAAAAAAAAAAAAGATCACAAAATATTTACAACACTGAAAATACAGAAGTGCCCAACATTTAGTAAATTATAGTACAGTTACTTTATGGGTATTACACCACTATTAAACCTGAGAAGTAGGAAGCATGAAGATAATTTATCAACACAGATGTGTAGATTATATAAAATTTTAAAAGGATACAAAAGTGTACATAGACTATAAATTACAAAAAAATTATAAACTACAACTATAAATACATGCATGAAAAGGGAATAATAAAATGATCACAGTTGTTGAATGAGGCCCATAGAATTATGCGAGCCTGTTCTTTCCATTGTCCTCTCAACATTTCTCTTTCTATAACATGGCATCATTACTTTAAATAATTTAAACATGTATTTATGTTACTTAAAAATAATAGTATTAAAAAAAATATTAACACTGGTATTAACAATAGTATATTTATATTAGTATTGAGAAGTATTAACAGTAGTATTAACAGTAGTATATTTATAAATAAATATACATAACATAAAGTGATTCAGAGGGCACTTCTAGATCTCAAAATTCCTCAGGATCATTTCTATAAAATAACTCTTTTAAGTCTAATGGTGAAGTAGAGGAGTGCAATTAACAGAGACTTCCGATGGTCAGTGACGTAGTCTTGTTTTAAGGGCCTATCAGTCAGTTATGATTTAAATCACGACAGGCACATCTGATTCTTGGAATTGGGTTAAATTCCTTCCCAAGTCCTTAAATATAAGACATAGAACTATGACAGCTTTTTAAAGGAAATATATTATGAACACACAATTGAATGATGGATATAAATTCTAAAAATGAAAACGCTGGGTATAAGTCATACTTTAAGTGGAGAACAGAACACCAAAACAGATTAATGAAAACGACAGAGAAGAAAAAAACCTTACCATCCAGAAACCTAAAGCTTTGGTTAGGTACGACCTGAGTAAGAGTTCTCAACTATGCCTTTGGCACAGCAAGATTTTCCATTTCATGGAGGCACTTAATTTGGGGGTCAAAAACTAGCAGATGAGGGATTGAAGAGGAACAATAAATACAAAATACTGTGTATCCAACAAAAACAAGTGAGAACCTGGAAGTTTCACTTCAATACTTCAACTTGTATTCCTGAGAGGAGAATCAAAACACTTACCTCTTCTTAGTTGGTTCTGTTGTGTTCTTCCCAAGGATTTCTCTAAAGAAAGCAAATATATTTCATTACATATGCATGGGCTACTACTAGCCC
Source organism: Ursus maritimus (assembly GCF_017311325.1). Lineage (NCBI taxonomy): Eukaryota > Metazoa > Chordata > Mammalia > Carnivora > Ursidae > Ursus > Ursus maritimus. The sequence continues at coordinate 37,533,036 of NW_024424564.1, forward strand.
TAAATGTGAACAAGAGGTAACTGACAACACTGATTTTCTTGGTTACTCCCCTGGAACTAACCAGTAGGTTAAGAAATATAATGCCTCCAACATTTAAGATGCATAATAAATTTTAAGTTTCAATGAAATATGCTCAAGTTATTATCATCACATACCTCCCACAGTAACCAAAAAAGTTGACTTAAAATCTAAGCTTTTACATTTTACTAGTAAAACATGGTACCAGGCTGCCAAGTCATTTTCATGTACTGGGAAGATAAAATCTCTAACACAAAGAGAAAGAGACAATTTGTTGCAGTATAACTTGGCCAGTGACCTGCAACTGGGGAGCACCCATTAACATTTACAAAGAAATGAATGGAGAAATTCTCAACAAATACTGCTAAGGAATCAGACAGGAAGTTAGCCAGATCCCTAGCTCTAAAGGCTCTCCATTCAAGGGCATTGTACCTTTCTCAGATAAAAGAAAGAAAATGATCAAAATTCCATATATAAAAAAATTAGCAAAGTTTCTAATTCCATATTGTATGATTTGATATTAAAAAGGATAAAAGGAATATACTTTGACTGTCTTTATCAAATGGAAAAAAGTTAAGCCTGTAGGCCTGCTTTGTTTTTCAAGGGAATAACGGGTCTTACCATGAAGCTATGTTGAATAACAAACACCTTATTTCACGAAGACATCACACCTGGAACTCAGCATGAGTAAGCAGGCAGTCTAGGGCTTTCTTGGGAGGCTCCTGTCCCTTTAGGGCCATTGGAGAGCAAGGCATCACTAGAGTGGCACAGTCATAAAATGGCTGTCTTACAAAGTGAGGCCAGGATGTCACTAAAGTGTCTGAGTTCTCCTTGGGCACCAAGAAACAAGGGTTGGACACATGACGGACAGCATCTTCTAATGGCACCAATTTGAGATGCAGATTGTTTGGACAGCATTGTGAACATCACCCTCCCCTTCTGAAATGCATTGTTACTTGTACTCATTGAACTGTGTGTATTTTGTTTTTAAAGAATTAGTTTTACCTCATTGCTTTCTGCTCCTCCTCCATCTGTTCTCGGACTTGCTGCAGTTCCTTCAGTAGTTCAAGATCTGTGCCATTCACCCAGGTATAAACCACGTCGATCGGCATGGGCAGGCAGAGCCTAGGGCAAACCCACAGGTCTTCCGGCTTACATGCATTTTTCCAATACATTTGGGAATAAGAGTATAACAGGGTTCAAACTCAAAGGTTATGAAAAAAACCAATGAAAAGGAATCCAACCAGCCAACCACATCACAGAATTGCATGTTTTCGAACTGGTGCTGGGAGACTATTTGTTGAGAACTTTCTCTGCAAGATGCATGCAGATCTTTATGCAGTTCTGCACCACTTACTCCTCACAACCACCCTGTAAAGAGGCTGCCATCACTCCACTTTTGAGATTGTCAGGAGGTCTTGGAAGCTCAGTTTACACTCCTACATGCTCAGTTTAGCAAACAGGGGTGCTGTGACGCAAATGTAGCCAAACATAGAAAAGAAATTAGAAGCTAAACAAAATTACCAAAAAGGAGTTATCCAACAGTCCCTCATGAAGACTCAGGCCTATTTAATGTTGCAGCCTTCCTTATTCCCTGCAGCCCCAAGTCCAGCCCCTCCCAACCCTCCTTCCCCTGCCCTGCTTTTTCCTGTCTCCATCGCACTTACCACCTCTCTAACATATTAAATAATTAATTAGTTATCTACATTGGTAACTGTATATGTCCCTCCCCCAGAATGTAAGCTCCAAGAAGGCAGGAAGCTTTCCTGTTTTGTTCCCTAAAGTACCCAACCAATTAGAAATGTGCCCAGTGCACAGGAGCTCAGTATTTGTTAAATGAGTCGATGAAAATGCTCGATTTTTTCCTTATTATCTTTTCCTCAAAATAAGGAATCAGGCAGGCATCTAATTCTTGAGTTTCTTGCCTAAGTCTCATGTTAGTGTTTCAGGTTTTATCCCTGCTGAAAGCTCTCTTCCCCTTTCTTTTACCAACTTAACCAAAATCCACCCCACCCCCCACCCCTGCCAATCTTTCAGGTCTACTTCGGACCTATGATGTACGAGTTCATCATGACTCACAGGCAAGTGGCATTTCAGCGAAGACGTGAAGAAGTGAGGAAGCAAGCCATGTGGGTAACTGGGGGAAGAATGGTTCAGAGAATGGGAACACCACATGCAAATGCTCTGAAGCAGACACCTAACTGGCATGGTCAGGAGCTAGAGGCCAGTGTGGCAGAGACAAGGGAAGAAAAGGGAAGAGCATGAGAAGAAGAAGGTCAAAGAGGAACCAGGGACCCAGACCTTCATGGGGAAAATGAGGAATCACCTAATACTCAGACATATGTGAAAGCTGAACATCTACCAACCCTCTTGACAATGTTCACCACTGTCTGCAGAATAACATCTAAACCGTGTCATAATCTGCACCTTCTAGACACACTGGTCGCTTACCCCAACAGAGTAAGACTTGCAAGCTTTTGTGCTTTTGAACATGCCTCTCCCTCTGCCTAAAATATCCTTTTTTCCATGCTTGTTGAACCACTTCCTCCTTCCCCCATTGCCCTCCTCCCTCACCTCCCACGAAGAGAATGTACTGCTTACCATGCAGCTTCCATTGTACTCTGTACTCGAAGGAATCCTTAGCACACTATGTTGCACTAGTTTTATGCATGTCTGTCTTCCACTAGCTGGACTATCTCTAGGGCAGATGTGGGACCATACATTCTGTGCCCTGCTGCATTAATGACTTCCTCTCTTTCCCGTATCTTCAGGTTCTCTCTCCTCACCATAACAGTATGTGAAAGCTTCCCCAGCTAGGTCTTTTATGCATTTATTATACCAATGGCTCTCAAACATTAGCAGGCATCAGAATCACCTTATGACTTGTAAAATAGATTGTTGGGCTCCATCCGCAGCGTTTCTGACTCATTAGGTCTGGAGTGGGGCCCCAGAACTTATATTTCTAAGAAGTTCCCAGGTATGGCAATGCTGCCGGTCCAGAAATGCACACTGAGAACTAATGATGTATATACAGGTTGTAGTTCACATGCTTAAGTTAAAAAAAAAAAAAAAAAAAAAAAGCTTCCCCCACTAAAATGTCAATTCTGTATGAGGTCAATGAGTTATTCTTGGTCATCACAAGGTGCCTAGGAATAGGGCCTGGTACCTGAGTAGGTTTTAACATATACTTGGCTAAATTAACTCTAAGTTCATTCCCACAACATATATATCAGTCTTTTCCATTAAAAAGAAATGTCTTGCATTGCCCACACCTAAATTATCCAAGATCATCTCACTCCTAATAGCTCAGACCAAAAAATAATTTTAAAAAACTGCTGAGGTGACATATTTAAAAATTTTTTTTAAGATTTAAAAAAAGAAGAACTGCACATTCCAAAGCTATCCTGTACAAGTAATTACCTGCTATTAGAAATGTTTTACTAGAATGAGGAGTTATCTATACACGTTTAATTGGGGAAAATATTAAGTATATAATGGATTTATGTACTGGCTCTTCTAATAAGGTTGTGTTATGTGATCAATTTAATTCTCTGGTGTTAAACTAACAAATTAAGGAGATCATGTGATCTGCCCCAGGTCAGTGAGTCAGTTGTTTTTCTATTAGACATGGCCACAGTGTGTTTGAGTCTTTCTTTCTAACCACGAGACCACTATATCTTAGTTTCCAGATGAGAAGAAAGCCTTTCTCTTAGCGCTGAAGACTAAATAAGTCACCTATGACTCAGAACCAAAGCCACAGTGGCAGTAACACAGCTTTTATTTTAATCAGTTTAGTTTAAGTGAATATACAGGCACTATGACATATAAAGGACACTATGAATGTAGTCCCTTGTTTCTACATTCTATCAAATAAGTAAGAAAACTTAAATGGTATCTTAGATCCAAAGAGTTGGAAGAGATTTTACACTTAATTAATTTAATACCTACATTTTAGAGATAAGACTAGTCCCCAGAGTGACTTAATGCCTCACAATTAGTAGCACTAGATAATTTACATATTCACTTAATGACATACAGAACTTTGTTTTAAACATTTCAAATAACATTAAAAAGGCTTGCAGAGAAACAAGCAAAATAATGAAAACTTCCTATAAATATTATGGTATTATAAAACATATCAGAACATGTGATATTAAATATGATCCATTTACTGGTCATCTTCAAAATCAGGCAATTTTGAAATATCTCTATATAAACATCGAACTATATTTTAATGCAATCTAAAATTAGGAGAAGAAATATTTCACACACATACACAAAATTTTTCAGAAAGAGAACAGGAATGTTTGATTAAAACTGCTGACCTCCATATCTGGATTTCTAAAGCTACTTTTCCTCCTAGTTTTGAAGCTCCTTCGGGCAGGGATTTCTGCCAGCGTGCACCGTCAGCACGACACCGCGGAAGGCACAGCAGGCTGAGTAGGTGCTTGATAAATACTTGATTAAAAAAAGACACTCCATTTTGAGCTTTCCTTAGGAACACTGGCTATAGTGAAAATGAAGTAGGAAAACTATTATTTCATTAAGAATCCGTGAATGAATTATTCTCAAAGTATAGTCACTGGACCGGCAGCTTCAGTGTCACCCAGTGAACTTGTTAGAAATGAAAATTCTGTGAGCCCCTCTGAGACATCAAGACTCAGAAACTCTGGGGGGGGGATGCATTTTCTCAAGGCTTCCATGGGATTCTGCAGCACAATAAGGTTTTGAGAACTGCTGTGTTAAAGAAATGGTTCTCACCAACTTTATACTCCAGACCCTTCACACTTAATAATTATTAAGGACCCCAAAAAGCTTTTATTTATAGGTTATAACCATTCACATTTGCCATATTTGAAAATAAAACACGTTAAAAATATTATAATTTTCATTTTAAACAAAAAACTTCTTCACATGTTAACATGAATAACTTTTTAAAAATAACAATATTTTCCAAAACGACAAAATAATTTAGTGAGAAGAGAGGCATTGTTTGACATTTCTGCCAATCTTTTTAATGACTTAGTAGAAGAGAGCAACCACCTTAGATCTTCGTGTTCAATCTATTCCCACGTGTTGTTTTGGTTGAACTATATATAAAGAAAACCCAGGTTCCTCAATATTCAGTTGGAAAGGAGAGTTGCATTTTAATAGCCTTTTCAGGGGTCCCCTTGGGTGGCTCAGTCAGTTAAGCGTCTGCCTTTGGCTCAGGTCATGATCCCGGGGTCCTGGGATTAAGCCCCACGTGGGGCTCCCTGCTAAGTGGGGAGCCTGCTTCTCCCTCTCCCTCTGTTCCCCCCCCCCCCCACTCGTGGTCTCTTTTCTCTCAAATAAATAAAATCTTTAAAAAAATGATGGTAGCCTTTTCAGGTAATAGGGGGTTTTCCTCTCTGATCCCACACCAAAGTAACTGGTAGTTGCTTAAAGATTAGTTGGAGTGTGGAATATAAAGCCCCATTAATGAACTTTTCGTGCTTTTCCACTGAAATCCATTGGTCCTTCTTGCATTTTGGCTTTTTTACCCCCACAAGATTCTGTAACATCTGTAACAATGATCCTGTAACAATGCATTGGTTATCTGGAAAATAATGGCTTACTGAGTTAACGCAGCTCTGCCAAATGGTGCCACATGTCTTTCATTTTCTTATATAATATTAACGAATGTTGATTTTTTGGACAATGCCACAGATCTAAACAGAGAAGTCTTTAGGTACTGTGGACCTGTTAAGCCCACAGTTGATAGAAACAAGGTTTCCCAAACTCTTATTTTCACCTGAAAGCTCAAATTTTATCACTGGCAATGAATACTATTATCTTTTTTCCCTTCAAGAAATAGAATTGCTTTGTTTGCTGTCAAGAGACATCTGCCAAATGACCAAGTCTGAGTAATAATACTGTCATCTGTCCTTTCAAGTTATGACAATGATGTTCCATGAAACGGAAGGGCTAATCTAAGTTGCAACTCAAACAATTACCCAGGGCTTTTCCTCAAGACAATCACCATATAGGCAGGTGCATTTCATCGCACAGAACATTAAAAAGATGTGTGGTCAAAGGGTCAAGATATAATCAAATTAATAACTTTTACTGCTTCATCATGAACATTTTTAAGTGAAAACTACCTTTTATCTTACCCCTGCAAATATGGGGTAGTGAAGAATACAATGACTCATGCTAAGGTGTGGCAGTTTTACCCATGTTTTTACACCATCAATGCAAATGTCAACACAGTAAAAAAGGCAAATAACACCTTAGTATTGTTATAAAAAATAGTTTTGATTTCATAGATCCCTAAAGTCTTTGAAAACTGTTTTTAAGAGATCCTAAGAGGGTTTCCTGGGTGGCTCCAATGGTTAAGCATCTGCCTTCGGCTCAGGTCATGATCTCCAGGTCCTGGGGTCAAGCCCTGCATCAGACTCCCTACTCAGTGGGGAGTCTGCTTCTCCCTCTCCCTCTGCCTCTCCCCCCTCCCCGCCATGCTTTCTCTCTCAAGTGAATACATAAAATCTTTAAAAAAAAAAAAAGAGAGAGAGAGAGAGAGAGATCCTAAGAGGAAAGCCTAGAGTTTTCCTACTTCACGAATTATTTGCTTACATGCTATTCTCCCTACTAGACTACACAATTCTTTACCACAGAGTTATATCTCAGTGTCTAAAACAGATAAAGACTCAAAGATTCATTCTTTGTTGAAGGAGCAAAGTCAGGGATGTCATTCACACATAAGGCACGAAGCAAAGAGTAAAGCTTTACGTCAAAGAATCCCTTAGCCCTTCCTCCTTAAGATGTTCATGACTGTTACAGTGCATACATCCAATTAGCAGAGTAATTTAAGAAACTGCTTATTTGATAGAAACCACATAGGCACTCATAAAAAGTGAACAGAGGGACAAGGAAGTGCCTCTAAGCAGGGAGCAAGGGCTCCAGAGCACTTAGTGATGTAGTCAAGAGGTTCTCAGGAAACTGTCAAGGTGTGCCAACTGACACCAACTATAGTTACTTGTAGTTTCATTATGTTTTTTGGTTCAGTGAGAGCAGAGGGCAAGATTTATGAGAACTATCCTCAGGGGGAAACAGGATCAAGGGAGGGTTTTGGTTATGGCCTCTAACATTCAGACTTTTGTGGGGTTAACTACCCTTGTTAGCTGCCCCACATTTGTTCTGGTCACCTACTGCTCCGTGCCCTGTAATGATTCACTGTGCACTGTTACAATGGAAAAGTGTCAAAAAATACTGCATAAAATGAATAAATAAAAAGGTGCGAACTCCATTTATTTTTTGAAGTTAGAATGATGATTACCAGAAGAATCTAAAACAAAAACTCATTAATAATGCTTCCTCTAGATGAGGGGAAATTCAAAATGGTACAGATAGAGGCATAATTTTTTATTTTTTCTGAATAATTTGAACTGTTTTCAACCACAGACATAAACTGCTTTTATGATATAAAACAATATAATAATTTTATAGACAAAAATAGAGACTGCAGTTCATTTTAGCTGCAGGAAGAAAAGGAGGATGTGGGAAAAGATTGATTCCACTCTGAGGTCCATCTTATGAGGGGGGAAAAAATCTCCAAGGAAAAGAAAGGTTGAAGGTAGTATCCCAGAGTGGCTGCACCAAGAAGTTCGGCCTTAAAGAGAAAAAGACCCAACCTGTGAGGTTGTTTGCTCCTCCTCACAGTGAGGCAGAAAGATGTGGTGACCACGGGGGGGGGGGGGGGGTCAGTCTGGTGGCTTCTATGGGACTGGCCCTGGTTAACAGAGTGATGTCAACAGAAGAATATGGGCCAGGGCTTAGAAAACAATACTGGCCAGTGTAGCCACCCAGGTTCGTCATCCTACAGGGGGATGGAATTACCTTTACCTCACACAACTGGGGCACTGAGAAAATGAGATCATGTGACTCTGCAAGGCAGGATTACTCTTTGGGAATCAGATTTTTCAATCATACAATGTGAGGAGGGACTACAGATTCCTTCAGATAGGAGTGGTCTTGAATAGGTAAACCTTATCTACACTTGGAAAAATCCCTTCAACTTCAAATGTTACATCGAGGGTGATCTCATGACTCATCATTTAAGTCCAAATAAGCTACTCTCGGAAACTGATCTCTTCTTACCGATTCTGAAAGGACTTTCCAGCAATATTATCTCTGTAGGAATCAAACAAAACGTGGTATTGATCCCGGCTCCATTCCAGAACCACCTAGGAAAAAAAGAAAAAAAAAAAAAAGGCAAAAAAATGTTTACCCTGTGTCAAATACTAAGGGTATAGAACTTTCATTTAATTTTTTAAAATTTCATTAAGAATCACTAAAGGAACAGGAAAAGAAATCAAAATTCATCCATTCACCCAGTGCCTACCATATATATATACCCAACACTGTGCTCAGTCCAGATTAAAAAAAAACTACAACAGGATATACAAATAAAAGCTATAGTTACTGGCCTGTGGATGGAGGGGAAGCAAAGAGATTTAAAAGGAAGCAATGAGAATTAGGTCTTAGAGAATGAGCTCACAAGGTAGGGAACCACAAGGGCATGTTCAAAGGCTGAGAAGCAGCAAGGGTGAGTGGTTTCAGGGCAACAGTAGAGTTGACTTTGGTGGGAGCACAGCTAGAAAGTGGAGAGAATGGGGCTGGGAAGGGAAGCTGGGTCTTGACTGTTGTGCCCTGTGTACCACGGGAAGCAGAGGCACTAAGGGACTTTCAGGCAGCTACATGAACCATCCATGAGGAGAGTTGGGAGACTCTCCTCACAGCACAGAACAAAGCTTTAACAGAAGAGACTGATAAGATACGGGGGTGATGGCCTTACTATCTATGAAGTTTCAGGTGATGACCTTGCTAAATATTTCAGGAGAGAATGGAAAACTTCAGATAGGAGCTCCCTCATGTCTGCACCCCAAATCTATAAACCCACCCACACATGTGCCCCATTTTCTTCTTCACTCCCTTCACCATAGAGGAAGTGTCTTTCTTCCTTGAAAACACCCCCTCTCTGTCCACTTGCTCTGGATCTCATCAACTTGTCTCAAGACCTGGTCTGTTCTCTCTTTCCTCTCAATAGGATTATTTCCATCAGCCTATTCCAGTAATCTCAGGAAACCCTTCCTTCACACCACACCCTCTGCCAGTTGGTCCCTCCATTCCAAATTCTCCCTTTCAAGGGCAAATATCTTTAGAGAGTCCTCTTCTATGCTCTATTTACCCTTCAGCCACTCTAATACTTCTGCCCTTACCATATCAGTGGTCTTACCAAGGCCTCCATGCTGTGGAATCCAGTAACATTTCCCCCATCTCTATCTTACTCAACTGGTAGCAGCTACCCAGTTCCTCCTCACTGAACCACTTTCCTAGCTTTCCTCCCACCACTCTGGTGACTCCCTTTCAGTCTCCTTTGACAGGTCATCTTCTTCTATCTGACCTTCAAATATGTCCTTTCATTTCATTCCTCTTCCTGGAATGCCCTCCTTCCTGCCAAGGCTGCTTCTAGCTTCCTACTGTGCAATCCCTAGGATGCGTGGCCCTGTTACATTCAGATGACCATGGGAGCCCCCATCATTTAGGTTTCATTCCAGCCAGCAGAAAGAAGAGATAGGGAATGATATGCCCTCCATTAAGGAAACTTCTTGGAAGGGGCACCTACCACTTCTGTTTTTGCTGGGCAGAATGCAGTCACATGATGACATGTGGCTACAGGGGAGGCTGTGTGGACCCATGTGTCCAGCTATAACTGCTCATTTATTTACACGGCATTCAGGTTTTCAATATCTGACCTCTGCCTATCTTGACAATCTTACTTCATTGGGATGCTTCATAAACACCACAAATTCAACTAATAATCCTCCCATCACTCAATGTACTGATTAAAAAACTGAGGGTCTAATGTACCTTGTACTGGATTGACAAAGAGAAATAAGGTAAGTTCCCTGACTTGAAGGAACTATATAGCCAATGATTAATAGAGAAGTTTATTGCCAGCTACAACTGCACTGAGGAAGGAGCACCTCTTTCTAGGAAGACACTTAAAGACTTCCCTGAAGAAGCAATGTTAGCAGTCTTAAAGGATGAACAGGAGTCTGTTCGCAGTAAAGCTGGGTACAGAGGGTGTGTTAGAGGGATCTGCTACCAGACTGGATGAGGGAGTGAAGAAGGGGAAGACAAGCAAGGTGACTGCTAGGTTTCCAGTATTTCTAGTATGAGTGACTGAAGAGACAGTGGGGCCACTGAATGACATAGGAGGAACAGGTGTAGTAGGGATGAGCGCTGGTAAGATTCCCAGTTTAGTCATGGTAGATCTGAGGCTGTATATGCATACGACTCACCTCTCCAACTGGGCTGGAAATTCCAAAAGGAGGGGGAATGAGCTCTAAAATAGTTATCACACGCAACACCAAACCCAATGGCAAGCATATAGCTATAAAATACTATTGCTGCTAAATACAGAACATATATGTTTAATAACATAATTGTATTGATTTGGATCAACTAGTTGAGCTCAAACAGAAGTGATTCTCCATCAATATCCCTATGTAGCTGCAAAAGGACAACTAGTACATTATTTTTATAAAACAAGCCACAAAAAATAAAGCTCAGTATCATTGTTCTTGGCTCGTACTGCTACCCAGAAGATGGGAAGATAATATCAGAGGGGGCATACTTCACGAATAGCTGAGAAATGCTGACGTGCTGTATGTTGACACAACGTGCCTTCCTTCATCAGATAAATTAATCTCACCATCTCCGAATCACTTTGCTGTATTAAAAAGAACAGCAGCAGCAAAGGGTCTTTATCTATCACATTTAGGAACGTTCTCCTCTCCTATCCGGCGAGAGTTCTGCATGCTTCAGGGAAGGTAGTAGGAATGCAGTTTCATTCCAGCTCTGTCACTTTTATGAGACCTTATGCAAGTTGTCTTTTTAGGCTGTTTCTCCATCTGTTTTACATTTTATGAAGGGGGTATGACCAAATTGTCCTTGAAATCCCTTCCAGCCCTAAGAGTGTATGACAGAAGGAGGTACAGAGCTGTGCGGCTGGCACCATCCACGGTTTCTTCCCTGCACCCACATGTCAACTCCATTGAGACACCATGTCTCTTCTCTTCCTGTCTTCAGCCTCCTAAGGGATCTCTTATCCCTGGTCCTAACCCATCATCACTGAAACATGATCCTCTTCTGTCATAACCATTTCCCTTTTCTGCTTACTCCCAACTGTCAACTACACCCTATTATGGAAATCTTGCCAAACTCTAAGTAAATGAGTAATATGCTATACCACGGATCAAAAAGGAACCTTGTAAATCAAATAAAAAATCATCTGAGCACTGATGTTAGATCATTTTCTTACACTATCAAGGATAGTGTAGAAAAGAGTAGAAATTTGAATGGGCAATTATGAAATTATTTATTCTGGGGTAAACTATACATATAAACACCTTTCAAACAACAACAAAGCCAAAATAGAACTAAGCTTGCAATTAGATCTTGTTTTCAGCCATTATTAGCAATAAACAAAAGACCAGAGGAAAAGGTTAGAGAAACACTAACTACTATAAAATCAAGTCCCTTTTCATCCACAAAGCCTTTCCATATTCTTCAGCCTGACCTGAACATTTCCTCCTCAGAACTTAACTTTCATCTCTACTGCTTATTTGGAAATCAACTACTCACGGCCGTCTAACATTTCTTGCCTTGCATCCCTTAGTTTTTGTTTTTTTTTTTAAGATTTTATTTATTGGACAGAGAGAGACACAGCAAGAGAGGGAACACAAGCAGAGGGAGAGGGAGAGGGAGAAGCAGGCTTCCTGCTGAGCAGGGAGCCCACGCGGGGCTCGATCCCAGGACCCTGGGGTCATGACCTGAGCCAAAGGCAGACGCTTAATGACTGAACCACCCAGGCGCCCCTCTCGCTTAGTTTTTTTAAATCATTATTTACCTTCCCCCTCATGGAAGCATCTTGTCAGACCAATTAAGTTATAAACTGCTTGTGGGTACAGAACTACTTCCAATTCTACTTATCATCAACTCATACCCAGCACGATTCATTATATACCATCTTCTTGTTCATAAATATTATCTGGTTACGGCAGGAGTAGCTTAAGACTAGATTTGGGGTGGGGGGCTCCTGGGTGGCTCAGTTGGTTAAGCATCTGCCCTTGGCTTAGGTCATGATCCCAGGGTCCTGGAATTGAGCCGGCATCCTCTGGGCTCCCTTGCTCAGCAGGGAATCTGCGTCTCCCTTTCCCTCTGCCCCTCTCCCTGTTCATGCATGCACTTTCTCTCTCTCCTCCAAATAAATAAACAAAATCTTAAAAAATGACTGGGTTTGGGGACTTGGGATATGGGACACCTCCAGGGGGAGAACCTCCCAATTCTTCTATTTAGTAGCTGTGTAACCATGGGTACTCAATTTCCTCAACTATGAACTAAGTACAAAATGTATGTCATCGGTGTGTTGTGTTGCTGCAGTAGGACAGTGATTCTCACTTGACATGCATAAATACAAGGTCTGAGGAAGGCACCAGGCATGTTAGAAGTCATGGGTAAACAAAGCATATCTTCCTGAACCATCATTTATAATGGAAAGACATTGAAAATATTATATTGATAGTAATCCAAAATTTTTATGGAGAAAAACAGAAAACTGATGTGATTTTTATAGACACAACGCTGGCCTTTAAAAAATTTCCTACTTGCCATTTTGTGCTCTCCCCCACCCCTTCACACACATACCTCTCTACACTATTCTCTTTATTTACTTTTTTCTGCCATTAAAAGTAGTTTGTTGGTAAAATTTAAGACACAATGAACTAAAATACTATTTATTAAAATACTGTATGAGCTCTGAAATACCACATGAGCAATGTATTATTAATAAAGAATTGTAAAAATCATCTAGGGGCGCCTGGGTGGCTCAGTCGGTTAAGCATCTGCCTTCAGCTCAGGTCATGATCCCAGGCACCTTGCTCAGCAGGAAGACTGTGTCTCCCTCTGCTTGTGCTCACGCTCTCTCTCTCTCTGACAAATAAGTATAAATCATCTAAAGGTAGTTTATTCTACTAGCTTAAAATATTTATCACTTTTAAGACTCCATTTTAATAATCATGGCATTCAAAGTACTCAAGATCAATTGTCAGTCATTTTTCACAAATTGCAGCCAGTCAGTCTTAATGTGTCGATCACAGAGAAGGGGCACGTTCCCACATTCACCAAGCACCACCATGCCAGGTGTTCCTCTCCTCCCCACTGAATCTCTGCGACAAGGTACTAGCTGTGAGGCAGGCATTTCACTGGGTCATTGCCCAAAAAGAAGCCTCAGGCCACACAGCCGTGTGTAATGGGGCTGAGATGTGAATCAAACTAACTCCAGAGCCCTTGTTCCTGTTTAGCTTCGCCCAGGCTCTCTCAGCCTCAGCAGGCCGTGTCCCCCAATGCTTACTTACACAGAGCCAGCTTTGTCAAACATACATTTATAAATGTGGTCATTCAACCAATTCCACAACTGGTTATGTTTATCATTCTTAATTCAACGACCCAGATCTGTTTTCCTAGCATGTTTATAAATGACCACAGTCCATAATAAATTTGTTTTACCCCCAGTATTTAGTCCTTTAACTGGCTTGTGCACACAAATACTAAAATTTTTGAACGATAATCTTTTTAAAGTTATAAAACTGGTATGTGCCTTGGTTGAAGATTTTTATAATCCTAGAACAAGTTCAAATGCATGCCTGTAGAAGAATAATAGTTATTGAGACACAAGCTTTATAATCCTTTTATCAGAAGAATTCCCCAGTTAAGGAAAAGAGGAAGGTAATTATCCAGAAGAGAACTGGTGAACAGTGCAATGATCTTAAGATTTACAATCAGAAGACATGAGTTTCAATCCGACACTGATCAATAAATGATCTAGGGCATTTGCCTATTCTCAATTTCTTCTCTTGTAGAATGAAGGTATGAATGCCACCTATTTCACACGATTGTTCTGATGAGTAAATGAGATGTGCAAATCATACACGGCTGTACAATACTTCCATGCAAGCTGTTCACATGTTCATCCTGCAATATGTTTACCTGTTTAAAAATCTGTTTAAACCTCTGTGAGCAACTCAAAGCCAAGAACTTGATCTCTTTTTAATTTTTATTCTCAAACCTTGCACAGTCTCTAGCACAAAACCAATAAACATTCTAGAATGAATAAATATGGCTACTAGTTTTACGATGCAAACATTTTGGAACAGCTTATACAACATGGTTTCCCTCCAGGACTTTCTGCTTTCCGATTCATTCCAGGATACTCAAGGTAAAAGCTAAAGGCCAGAGTTAATAAACGGACAACGGCAGGCTAGGCACACAAGGGTATAAAACTCTGTAAAAGCAAACGTCCCTTTCTCAATTTTTCAAGCATAGAAATGTGACATGCAGGATACCTGGGTGGCTCAGTTGGTTAAGTGACTGACTCCATCTCAGCTCAGGTCTTGATCTCAAGGTTTTGAGTTCAAGCCCCCACGGTGGGCTCCACCCACGCTAAGCGTGGAGCTTACTTAAAAAAAAAAAAAAATCAGGGCTCCTGGGTGGCACAGCGGTTAGGCGTCTGCCTTCGGCTCAGGGCATGATCCCGGCATTATGGGATCGAGCCCCACATCGGGCTCCTCTGCTGGGAGCCTGCTTCTTCCTCTCCCACTGCCCCTGCTTGTGTTCCCTCTCTCGCTGGCTGTCTCTATCTCTGTCGAATAAATAAATAAAATCTTTAAAAAAAAACATCAGATTAAAAAAAAAAAAAGAAGTGTGACATGAGTACCCTGTACTGTTTTACAGGGTACTGTAAAACTTAAGATGTTGGGGCTCTCCAGCCTCAAGCAGTAAGAACCCTAAGTAGCAATGACAGAGCTTTTCACACACTGATAATGATATCTGAAGTTTATAATATTCCAAAAAAAAAAAAAGTATAAAATATTCCTAGATTACAACATGTTCTTCACAGTTTCTGAAAACAAAATTTATTTTTCATCAAGAGGCATTACAAGAGAGACCAAGATATCTTTAAGATATCCTAAGCTTTATCTTTTCTACTAACTCTCCTCTTCCTTGATACCAATCAGGAAGTCAATGTGCTCGTTACCATTCGGGCTGCTCTGACAAAGTATCACAGACTGGGTAGCTCGGAAACAACAGAAATGTGTTTCTCACAATTCTGGAGACTGGAAAGACTAAGGTCAAGGCACCAGCGGACTGGGTGTCTGCTGAGAGCCTACTTTCCGGTTCAGACTGCCTCTTCTGTCACCTTACGTGGCAGGAGGGGTGAGGAAGCTCTCTGGGTCTCTTTATAAGGGCACTTATTTCCACCCTCAAGACCTAAGCCCCCGCCAAAGGCCCCACCTGCTAACACCATCACATTGGAGACAAGGTTTCAACGTAAAAATTTTGAGAGGACACAACCGTTCCGTTTACATGTTCCAATGCAAAGTGACTAAAATAAAAGATCAACCCATTTCTTATTAGGAGTTGAATGGTTATTAAAACTGGGTAATTTCCCCCATTTCACATAAAGGAAATGATCCAAATCCGAGATGCATGACCACTATTTACTCAAACATTAATTAAACTCAAAAACACTTTTCTAGACCATTTCTACTTTGAATCCTTCACAGAATTAGACACATATCATGTATTTGTTGAACATTTTAAGGAGCACAAAATGGAAATCAGGCCTCTGTCCTCAAGGAGCTAACACCCCTGTTAAGGACTACTTACTAGCATAAAATGATTAAGGAATATTTACTGTTCAGCTTTTAAATGAGTACAGACTGAAACAGAATACTGACAGGAAAAATAATAATCAAGAATGGGGTTAATCATGACAGCTTAACAAAATCTCTCTCCTTTTCCCAGGACAGAAAACTGAGATTTTTGAGGAAATAAGGAGGAGAGAGGGGGAGGACTGTTTGCCATAGGGATGGAGGTGTGGGAGCAAAATAATGAAGGAAATCATATTAAAAAGTGGAATTAAAAACGTTAAACCTTTGACAGTTCATTGTAAAAAAATTATATTTAAAGGGGGAAAAAAACCCGCCTGCAACCACACTTAAATAAAAAGAAAAGTATAAAAAAAACCTATCAAAGATATTTTCAAAATATATTCAAACGGACTTTCTGGGTATACGCAGATTTACGTGTTTTACTGGTCAGAGTTTATAGAATCACAGAATTATATAGGATGGACTTTAAACCCAGTGCTCTACTCTGCAAGCCAATGTCTGAGTCTCTGCTATAATGTCCTGGCAAACAGTTACTCTCTACCTATGCGTTAGACCTGCACTGTCTAAAATGGTATACACTAGGCACATAAGGTTATCTAAATTAAGACTAAATAAAATTAAATAAAAAGCTCAGTACCTTAGTCACATCAGCCACATTTCAAGCCCTCATAGGCTTAGTGGCTACTGTATGGGACAGCTCAGAATTACAGGATACTTTCATCACTGCACAAACTTCCACTGGACAGTGTTGTGGTCACTCAATCCTTAAAGTTAAGCAAGAGTCACACAAGGAAGCCCCAGTTTTGTGATTTTAGACAAGTCACTTAAACCTAATGCCCACTGTAAAATTTAAGTAAATACTTTATCCTACAAGGGGTTGTTACAAAAACAAGTGATATATATACTGACAACTACAAAGTACAATATCAAATATAAGATATTAAGACTATGAAAACACACTGAACTTATTTAGCCCCTCAAGGGGCTCACAGTCTGCTGGGGAAACAAATATGAGACAAATAATTACAATATTATCATGTGAAAAATATAACTGTAATATGAATGAAAATGTAGTTGAACCTGCTAAATATTTCCATTATAACTATTAAACCAGGAACCAAAACTAGTCAAATTAAGATTTCTTTTTTTTTTACTTTATTTTGGCAAAATTTAAACAAAAATTTAATTTAAATAAAAAAGCTTAGTGAAATGAGATGAAGTTTTACAAAATATCTGCTTGTGATACTGCACTCACTTCCATCAACAAACAAATTTTATCTCATACTATTTGCTAGTTAAAAACATTTTTTTAGGGGCGCCTGGGTGGCGCAGTCGTTGGGCGTCTGCCTTCAGCTCAGGGCGTGATCCCGGCGTTGCGGGATCGAGCCCCACATTGGGCTCCTCCGCTGGAGGCCTGCTTCTTCCTCTCCCACTCCCCCTGCTTGTGTTCTCCCTCGCTGGCTGTCTGTCTCTGTCAAATAAATAAATAAAATCTTAAAAACAACAACAACAACAAAACACATTTTTTAAAAATACACCAAGAAGAGATCCCTTTTTATGAGTCGCAAGTGCATAAAAATCATAAATTAGTTGAAAAGTATGTTATAGATTTTTAAATAGCTGCAAGGCCATTTTAAAAAATCACCCCTTTCCTGAAAGGCAATTAGCATTATGTATCAAAGGACCAAACAAAATACCTTTTGTTCTGGCTAACTCTACTTCTAGATATATACATGCCAAGGAAATGATCACAGATGTAACCCAAGACCTGCATAAATATGATAATAGCCATTATTACTTAAAAAACCTGAAAATAGTATCTAATAATTAAACAATAGGTGATCAGGAAAATAGATTACAGTCAAATGAAGTATTATGAAGCTATTAAAAAAAATCTTATTTTCAGGGCGCCTGGGTGGCTCAGTCGGTTAAGCGTCTTTCTTCAGCTCAGGCATGGATCCCAGGGTCCTGGGGATTAAGCCCCACATCAGGCTCCTTGCTCAGCAGGCAGCCTACTTCTACCTCTCCCTCTCCCTTTGCCTGCTGTTTCCCGTGCCTGTGCCCTCTCTCTTTGTCCAATAAATAAATAAGATCTTTAAAAAAAAAATCTTATTTTCAAATAATTATTAAAAATTAGTAACTTGATTCAGTCACTCAACAAGTACTACGTGATACCATTCTAGACTCTGAGGACATAGCAATGGCCAAAACAAAGTATCTTCCTTTGTGGAGCATACAAAATAGTCAAAGGATAAAGTGTTTGATAAAATATTATGTGAAAAAAGCAATAATCAAAACTTATCAGTCTGAAGCAAAATGGCAGCAAAATGACAGAGTAAGCAACTCCAATCTCTCATCCCCCCACCTGCTCCAGAAACACTGAAAAACAAGAATAACTGCCAGAACAAGTAAAGAAATATTATATGAAACGTCCGTGATATAAAATATTCAGAATGGGCAATCTGTACAGACAGAAATTAGAGGTTACCGGGTCCCGAGGGGTGAATGGAGGTATTGGTTAATGGTTACAGAGTTTCTGTTTAGGGTGATAAAAAAGTTTTGGAAATAGACAGTGGTAATGGTTGCACAACAATGAAAATGTAATTAATGCCACTGAATTGTACACTTAAAAATTCTTAAAATGGTAAATTTTATGTTATTTGTGTTTTGCAACAATAACTCAAAAGAGGAGTAAGTCACTACAATACTCCTCCCAAAAGAGTAATAAAGGAACATTATGAACAACTCTAAGACTACAGATCTGACAGCTTAAATGAAATGGACCAATTCCTTGGGAGACACAATCTACCAAAGCTCAAATGAGAAACAGATAACCTGAATAGGTATATACCCATTAAGAATGTGGCTCGATAATTAATTACTTTCCAAACAGAAAGCACCAGCCCCAGGTGGGTTCACTCATGATTTCTACCAAACATCTGAGGAAGAAATAATACCAATTCTCTATAATCTCTTCCAGAAAACAGACTTCCTCATTCATTTTATGAAGAAAAGTATTACAAACAATATTTCTCATCAACATAGATGTAGAAGTCCTCAATAAAATGCTATTAAATCAAATCCAACAATGTATAGAAGAATCATATACCACAACCAAGTGGGAGATATTCTAGATACAAATTTCTGAATCCTGGTTCGACATTCCAAAATCAGTTAATGTAACCCATCACATCAATAGGCAAAAAATCAATCAATCAATCATGTGATTATAATAGGTGCATAAAAAAAGCATCTGACAAAATCCAACACCCATTTCTGATTTAAAAAAAAAAACTGTCAGCAAACTAGGAATACAAAGAAACTTCCTCAACCTAAAAATAATATTTACAAAAAACCTATAGTTAACATTATACTTGATGGTGAGAAACTCAAAGCTTTCCCACTAAGCTCAGAAAAAGGCAAGGATATTGCCTCTCACTCCTGCTTTTCAACAACATATTGAAGTCCTAATTAATGTAATAACACAAAAAAAGGAAATAAGAGGTATATAGATTGGTAAGGAAGAAGTAAAACTATCTCTGTTGACAGATGACATGACTATGGAGAAAATTCCACAGAATCGACCAAAAAAGCAAAAAACAAAACAAAACAAAAAAACAAAACTAAGAAACAATTAGTTGCAGGATACAAGATTGCAGGATACAAGACTGCAGCACACAAAAGTAATATACAAAAGTTAACTGCTTTCCTATACACCAGCAATGAACTATATAACATTTTGGAAAAGGCATAACTAAATACAGTTTAAAAAAAAAAAAAAATCAAGGGCACGTGGGTGGCGCAGTCAGTTAAGTGTCCGACTCTTAGCTAAGGTCTTTGATCTCAGGGTCATGAGTTCAAGCCCCGCACTGGGCTCCACACTGAGCGTGGAACCTACTTAATAAAAAAATAAAAATACCCCAAATCACTGACTGCCAGTGGGGAGGAAAGCAAGCACGAGGCGTAGCGCAGGGCAAGGGTTTTTATGAGGGCAATGAAACTATTCTGTGTGATAGTGTAATGGCAGATACATGATATAACAGTATGCATTTGTCAAATTTCATAGCACTGTATAGCACAAAAAATGAATCCTAATGGTCAATATATTCTTAGTTAATAAAAATGTATCAATATTAGTTCATCAGTTATAAAAATGTACCACACTGATGCAAAACGTTAAAAACAGGGGAAAGTATGCTGGCAGAGAGGAGGTATATGCAAAATCTATGTACTTTCCATGCAATTTTTTCCATAAACTTAAAGTTGCTATAAAATAAAACCTACTAAATTTTTATGATGGTTAATTTTATGTGTCAAACTGACCAAGCCAGGGGGGTGTCCAGATATTTGATCAAACATTATTTTGGGTGTGTCATTGAGGGTGTTTCTGGATAAATTAACATTTGAATAAGCAGACTGAGTAAAGCGTTTGTCCTTCTATCGTGGATGGGCCTCAATGCATCAGTTGAAGGCCTAAATAAAATTAAAAGGCTGAGGAAGAGAGAACTGCTTCTCACCTGACTGCCTTGAGCTGGAACATCAGTCTTTCCTCCCTTTGGATTCCAACTGAAACATCAGCTCTTCCTGGCTCTCAAGTCTGCCAATTTTAAGACAGGCCTATACTAAGCTTTTCTGAGTTTCTGGCCTTTAGACTTAGATTAGAACTACACCACGGGCTCTCCTAGGTCTCTAGCCTTGTTAATGAAATCTTGGAGACCTGTAAGCCTCCATAATCACGTCAGCCAATTCTATGTAATAAATATATTTCCACACACACAGATACACATCCTATTGCTTCCGTTTCTCTGAAGAACCCTAATATAATTACATATGTATATCAACTAAACCGATCTACTTTCTATTAAGGTTGAATTTAGAAACTGATCATTGCAGGTGACCTTTCTCTATTTAGATACTAGAACAAAGTATGTCTGCACTCAACTTCTTGGTGCCAGGCTCTATTCTAGGAGCTGAGGATACAGTGGTGAATAAGACAGAAAGGCTGGATAAGACAGAAATCCTGTTCCCAGAGCTTACATTGTGGTGGAGAGAGAAGACATTAAAAATATACACACACACAGATTTTCAGACTAAGTACTATTAAAAAAAAGAAGAAAAAGAGGACTATAATAAGGAATGGCCTGATGAAAGAGGCTACTTTAGGTTGGGTGGTGGGGAAAGCCCATCTGAAAAGCAGTTACTGAGCTGAGACCAATAAGACAAGGAGCCCATCACATGATGGTCTGGAGGCAGCAGTCTCTAGGCTGATGGGACTGATAATGCAAAGCTCCTAAGGCAGAAACAAATTTGATGGCTCAGGGAATACAAAAACAGTGAATACACCAGTTCTAAGTATAAACCTCAGAACCTGGTTCTTTGAGCCTTTACCACTGTCTTGAGAAGAACATGCATAGGCTGGCCCACTGGTCTCAGGAGGATGAAAGACAAGTGTAGCAGAGCCAACCAAATTCCACCCAGATGAGTGAGCTCCCATGTGTCCTGCACATCAAGGAAATAAAGGTCATTTTTAAAAAGATTTTATTTATTTATTTGAAAGAGAGAGAGAGAGCATCAGCAAGGGGAGGGGCAAAGGGAGAGGGAGAAGCTAGTCCAACACAAGGCTCAATCCCAGGACCCTGGGATCATGACCTGAGCCGAGGCAGACACTGAACTGAGCCACCCAGGTGCCCCAGAATAAATGTAATTTTAAGCCAGGGGATCGACAAATTCTATTCTATAAAGGCCCCAAAATAGTAATCATCTGAACGGTCTCTATTTTCTTCAGGATGAATCCAAATTCTTTCATATCATTCAACAGCCAAGACCTAAACTGGCTACTACGTGGCTCTCCAGCTTCAATCCCCAGTGTGCTGCAGCCCTTCAGAAACACTTTTGTTCCTGAAAAGTGGTAATGCCTCTCAAACCCATGCCTTTACACCTATGGCATCCTTCCCTATTGAAAAGGGGGGGGGGGTTCCCCTTCCTTCCCTTGGGCCATCTCTCCTATCGCCTTCAAGATCAAGTTCAAATGTCACTCTTATGTCTGAGAAGCACCCATGCCTAGTCCTTCAACTTAATTTATCACAATGCATTTTGTCTATTTGCTTGTTCATCTCCCTGTCTAGAGTAAGCTCCTCAAGAGCAGAAAGAAACTGAACCATCTGTGTGTCTCCAGTAGGCAGCAGAGTACCTGGTCCAGAGCAAGCACCTCTGTAACAAATAAACAGCTTCTGAAAATTTGGTAAAGAAGCTTTATCCAATTTGGAATTAATCAGAGACAGAAATGAAGCTAATGGGGGCGCCTGGGTGGCTCAGCTGGTTGACCTAAGCCTTCAGCTTAGGTCACGCTCTCAAGTTCCTGGGATCGAGCGCCACGTCAGGCTCTCTGCTCAGCAGGTAGTCTGCTTCTCCCTCTCACTCACCCTCTGTGTTTGCTCTCTCTCTCTCAAATAAATAAAATCTTTAAAAAAAAAAAAAAAGAAAGGTAGCTAATGGAATAAGGTAGTGAAGGGGGAATAAAAGGTATACAGGGAGGAGGGGAGAGATAAACTAGAACCTAAATGAAGAAACAATTTTAGGAAGCAATTTTAAAGTGGGCAATATGGTTTTTAGTCTGATGGTAGAATGCAATTGGCTCTCGCTGCACAAGTGTGACTTAGTCTGTAACATTTTTCAAAACGATCACTTTTTTTTTTCTCTGCTTAATTTAGTGCAAGCATGACTCACACACAAGCTGACTAATCACCTGCTAAAGATACTGCATGTGGATCACAAGACTGGAACAATCAATCTAAAGGACAGTAAGAGATACTACAAGATATATTGTGAAATATGCAGAACTTATTACAGCTACACTTGTTACATTTTAGAAGGAACTAGAATAACATACATTATTGTAAAGCACAGCCTGTATTAAATTAATGCACTTACTGCCTCTGTTTTCATATCGACCATAATAAAGCACACTCAGGCAAAGAAATCATTGCAAACCTTTCAGCTCTGTCTCTAAGGAAAGATTAATACACTCTTCAATGTGACCTTGGACACCAGACCAGAAGGCTGGTCTCCTGCTGCTCTCTTCATTGCGCATCCTGGCCAAGGGAAGAACAGTCCTGGGACGGGACACGTGGCATTTATTTAGCATTTACTGAACACCTTGCACCAGGCACTAGCAAGGTGCCTTGCACACATTAGGCATGTCATTTAAACCATCTTTCCTCACTAAGGCTTGATCACAGTGAATAAAAATAATTTTTTTGTAAGTATTCATTCAACAAAGCACCTATTCATCACTTAACGTCTATAGTTAGCAGCTGGCAGAGTAAATGAACTTGTCTATCTTGCTCACTCTTGTATTCCAAGATGTCAGCGGAGTGTCTGGCACATAATGGAACATAAAGACCAGATGATTTTGCCTCCTAAATCTCTCAGATCTGTCCACTTCTCTTAACATTCCCTTCCACCAGCCTAGTCCAAGGCTCCTAAGTGCCAGCAGACATTCTTGCTCTCCCTCTACTTCAGGTTTTTCCACTTTGGCACTACTGACATTTAATACCTGAAAACACGTTGTTGTGGGGACTGTCCTGTGCACTATAGAAAGTTCATCAGCATCCCTGGCCTCCACTCACTAAAAGACAGTACATAATAACCTTGAATGGCATCCCGTTGTTCTCAGGACAAACACCCAAATCCTGAACACCTAACTACCAAGTGCTGAGAAGCGGGTACCACCAGCTGCACCAGTCTCCCCTAGATCCTCACTTTCTCTTGCTCTCCAGCCTCCAGCCACATGGGCCTGTGTTCACCTTCTCAAATGTAGCCTAACTTCAAAACCTTCACACTGGTTACAGAGTCTGAGCACTATTGATATTTGGGGCTGGACAATCTTTGCTATGGAGCCTGTCCTGTGCATTGTGGGATGTTTAGCAGATCTCTGGCCTCCACCCACTAAATGCCAGTAGCACTGACCCCACCCCATGCCCCAGCTGTGACAACCTAAAATGTCTCCAGACATTGCCAAATGCCTCTGGGCGCAAAACTGCCCCTGGCTGAGAACCAATGGCCTAAACTGCCCCTGGTTGAAAACCAATGGCCTAGAGAGCACACCTGCCCTGTTCTGTCCTCTGCCTCAGCAATTCTGACCCTTCAAAGTTGAGCTCCAGTTACATCAAGAAAGCCTTTCCTGACCCAGGCACCAGACAGGACACTGCTGGTCTCTCCCACGACACCTTCTCCTTCTTTGTAGCATTTCTCACAACTGTGATTAAGAAGCATTTAATGTCTGACTGTCCAAGCAAAATATAAACCCCTCCTCCACAGGAACGGCCTGCTTTGCTCTCTGCTCTCTGCCCAGGGGCCCGGCACTGTGCTCAAAGAATGTGCTGTCAGAAGAATGATTCTGGTGTTCTGCTGGGCGCAGGGACCCCAAGATAAGAAAGCAATGTCTTTGTGCCCAGGATGCTGAGTACAGAAATGGCAAATGGGTTTCGTCTCCTGGGCAAACTCAATTAACTGCACCGAGAAAACGTGCATGTAGAAGTAAGTTTCTTCTGAGGCACCAAAGACCAGATGTCACATTCCAAAGTGAAGAGTTGAAACAAGAGGCAAAGTTTCCTCAGGAGATGGCTAAAAACTCATCCAAATCATGGTAGGAAGGTTCAGGGGAGGGTTTAGGAAGCTGCTGGCATTTTGCAAATCCACTTGACCTCATCCAAAGGGGAGGGTGGAAATCTCTTTCCATTCTCCTCAAGCCAGGAAAAGGGCTCAGTGGGACCACCAGGACAGTCCACTATAGGTCCGTGAAGCTGGGTGGATGCCACCTCTGTCTCACACCCAAGAAACAGAAGGGCGGGCTGGCTAACTGCTCTGAGGACAAAGAAGACGTTGTTGCTGTGCTGGAATCAGCCCACGCTCCCCCACTTTGAGCTGAAAGGGTTCAGGATATGCTACCCCAAAATATAGCACCTTGGCTTACTGAGTATCTTGGCTTACTGAGTATTTCAAGCTGAAGAAAGTTGAGAAACAGCAGCTGCAGGAAGAATTTCCTGACCTTCCCCTGAAGCAGGTCATCAGACTCTCTGTGAGAGGTGCCTTCCCTACACCAGGAAGAAAGGAGCATCCTTATCTCCAAAGACCAAGTATTGTCAAAGGAATCTGAATGAACAGGCCTTGTGTTTCCCCAGCTTAACACTTAGCTCATTGTCTTTTTTACCTATCACAATTTTCCTGAACTCTCCACTCTTCACCAAACCTTCAATAAAAATACTCAGGTTTAACTACTTTTTTGGGTATTTCCTTATGAAGGCTCCCACATCATGTAAAACTTATATTAAATAAATATGTACGCTTTTCTCGTATCAATCTGTCTTTTGTTACAGGGGCCCTAGCCAAAAACTTAGAAAAGTAGAAGAAAAAGATAAACTTCCTCTCCTACAAAGCAAAGCACGTCGGTCTCCCATGTGCCAGATGTGTGCCATGCACAAGAGAATACCTACAGAGGGTCATCCTGGATCAGGTCCAGGGCCCCCCAAAAGAAAAGCAAAGAGACTGACATGACATCAGATTCCCGGGGACCAACGAAGGAGCAAGCAACCAGCCTAAATGAAGAGGCATGTGCTCTCATCAGAGCTAAAGCAAGTCATGGCTCTCAGGGTGTGGTCTCTGAAGGAGGCCCTTTGAAAGCATTCAAGAGAGAACAAGCTTTGACACCTGCAAATTCCAGAGAGCTCCAGCACCTGTTTTGGAACGACTTTCCTGCCCTCATTTCCTTCCTTCTTCTACGTGCTCCAACCTCCTAGGGTGCTGGCCCCTAGAAAGGGCCAGAAACAGGCTATGGAGGAGAAGGAGAAGCAACAGATGAAGAAAGAGAAAAGAAGCCCACTGTCCCCAACCTTCCTTCCTCGATTGCAGGCTTTCTGCTGAGGGCAGGCCTGAGCTGGGGAGGTAAGAGGCTTCAAATTCAACAGGCTTGAAGTTGCTGATACGACATTATGTTTTATAATTTGAAGGGACCACAAGACTTTTTATTACCAGGATGTCTGGTTGGCTCAGTCTGTTACGCGTCTGCCTTCGGCTGGGGTCATGATCCCAAGGTCCTGGGATCGAGTCCCACATCGGGCTCCTTGCTCAGTGAGGAGCCTGCTTCTCCCTCTGCCTGCTGCTGCCCCTGGCTGTGCACTCGCACTCTCTCTGACAAATAAATAAATAAAATCTTAAAAAAAAAAAAAAAAAAAACGATTTTTTATTACCTAGGAGTGACAAGGCTTAAGCCCCCCTGAGTTTTCACCTAGAGGCAGAGGTAGAACTAACCCTACAAGTTGATATAAGTGGGCCAGTGGGAGATAAAGACACTTCCTACACATCAGTTGTGCTTATTTAACGTGACAGTTGCTACACATCCCACCAGCTGCGCTTACTGAACATGACACTTATGGCCACGACCTACCCAGCACCAACTACCTATTCTTTCCTAATAGAACTCTGTACCCAAATGTTCAGGAGATAGGCCCTAAGTTCAGGAATGGATCAGACTGGTCAAAAAGCAACCTCTTCCTCCTTTCAAGGGGTATTTTTAGGAATGGCTCTATGATCCAGCTGCGGCCAATTCCAGAAAAGGTTTGCTGAGGTCTTGGGTCAAATTCCTACACTTTCTGGGAGAGCTCTCAGAAGCCAGAGGAATCCCACACTGTTAAAGAATTAATCTGAAGTTATGTCTGGGTGTAGTGAAGAAAAAGCACCATGGTGAATAAGCACTGTCTGTCAAAGCGAGGCAGAGTGGTAAGGTCTGCACCGTAGGGAGGTGGAAGAAGTGTGGAACTAGATCTTGTCGTCAAAGCAGCTGGAGACAGGGGAGTCACAAACATCTGAATAGAGGTCTGAAATATGACATCCCCTGTAAGAGGAGATGGCCAAGGAGCAAAGCCTGGGGAATCTCGACATTCCAGACGGAGAGAGAACAGTGGATGGGCAAGGAAAACAGGGAGGGCAGTCTCCGTGAAGAAAGAGGGAGTGAGAGTATCCAAACATGTGGCATGCCAGCTGCTGCAAAAACGTTAAGTTTTTTCTCTAACGTGCTAAATTTCATTAACAAAATTAACAATATTTAGACCTCATTGCTAAAAAGTCACTATCAAGTCAACATATTAAAGATACATAATGAATCATTGCTGAAAGAGGTAAGGGCACATCAACTGCGTAGTAACACCGCCAACTAAGCAAACAAACAAACAAACAAAACAACACCCAACTAAGAATACAAGTTTCACAGAATAATTCACAAGATATCCAAAATGGAAATAACTTTTCCATCTTTCAGAAGAAGGTAAAGGGCTAACAGCTATCACAGTCACAATGTCAACATTAAGGCCTAGGAAAGGAAATGGGTTTTGGCTCAAGGCACTTGTCTGGGCCATCTGTTGCTCTGGCCCTTCTCTTGATAACAGCCTCGTGATTTCCCTCTGGGGAACCCCCCAGTTCGTGTGGTTGAGACTGACAGCACCACCCACAATCCTAGCTCTGGGGATGGTCCAGGCAGTTAATGAGGGCACAGCAAGGGCACTCATTCCGTGGCTGGGCAGGCCACCCTGGGTCTAGCTGGCACTAATGAGAAAGAAACTCTTTTTGCTAGAGTTACTCAACTGACAAAACTAGAAGCTGGAGTTACTGGCAGCAATCTCCTCCCATATGGGCAGCACTTGCCTGAGTACTAAACCAACAGAGCTGGAGAACAGGGACAAAAAGAGTTTCCTGATGACATCATTTGAGCACCTCTATCCAACCCTGTGAGAAGCTTCACCCTGTTTTTCAACTACATGAGTCAAAAAACTATCTTTTTCTTAAGGCAGGTCTGAGTTGGATTCTGTCACTTGCAACAAAGTGTTGCTGATACCAGCAGCAGTTTTAAACCTCTAACAGTTCAAAAGCAAAAGTTCCTGCCTCTGTGTAAAAATCTCAACTTCCTCTAGGATGTTTCAACCCGTAATATTCTTCCTTTCCTCTGATCTTTTTTTTTTTTTAAGATTTTATTTATTTATTTGACAGAGAGAGACAGCCAGAGAGAGAGGGAACACAAGCAGGGGGAGTGGGAGAGGAAGAAGCAGGCTCCCAGTAGAGGAGCCCGATGTGGGGCTCGATCCCATAACGCCAGGATCATGCCCTGAGCCAAAGGCAGACGCTTAACGACTGAGCCACCCAGGCGCCCCTCCTCTGATCTTCTAAGCAATTACTGTGTACCCACTCATTCCATTACTTACTTCCTTGTATTGTTACTCATATATATAGCATGGTCTCACCTCAACTACACAAAGATGGCCAAAGATGAGCTGTAATTCTTCGTATATCTGCTAACACCTTTTTCACCATACAAAGTACAATCAGACCAATAGTGTCTGAGAAATCAAACGTAGCTAGAGACGGGTCTGCATCTGGGTAGAAATCTTAGCTTTTTTTGGGAAAATGAGCTTGAAGGGATGTTTATTAAGATCACCCCAATGAACTAATGCACTCACCTATCCATATCAAGTATTATTTGGCACCAATTGCGTACCAGGCACTTCCTAGCTGCTAAGAACACAGCGGGGATTAAGACAGGGTCCCTACTTTGACAGTTAGCAGGGCTGTGTATCTTTCCCAAACCCCACAAAAACAAGAGACCATTTAAAAAGGCTCTGTGTGGTCACTGACATTTTCTCCCTAGTGTAAATGACATTAAAATATTGTTCATGCTTTCTTATATGAAGCACTCAAAAAATATATATTCACAGAACATTAAAGCTAAAATGGGGTCTTAGAAATCTCAACTTTTTAAAACATTATTTTTAATAATGAAAGTTTTCCTCACCCCCAAAAGAAATCTACACGAAATAAGAGATAAGAGTGGCTGCCCCAAACCAGGAGGCAGCTGGGAGTAGTAACCCAGCATGGAAAGCACTGAAGGTCATAGTTCATGCTGGAACTAGAACCAGGCCAGAGGCTGTCTCCCAATTCTCAGGCCAGGTCCCTTGGACTCCACCTAATCGTTGCCTTTGACAAAGAACACCCTCAAAAATACCTTGTTTAATGAGTGAACTAATCAAATACACAGTAACTAATTTCTTTCTTCAAATTGAGCCAAGATGAGAAACTGGTCACCAAGGCCGAGCATGACTTTGGCTGAATTCAGTTTTCGACCTTCTTTTTCACTGAACAGTAACATCTCATTAATCCAAAATGGCAGAAGGCAGGCAAGCAAAAGGGAGCAGGGAGGCTGGGGGAAAGTTACTATCCAGTATGGGTAGATTCTACCAAAATCTGCCTTCTCGTGGAAGTTAATTTGGGGTATTTACCTGTTTCCAAACATGCAGAGACACACATATACACCTAGCAGTGATATACAATCCTCTGTTCGCAATCCTGAAACCCAGAAAGTTATCAACACTGAAGACCTTTTTGTACCTTATTTGACAACGAAACCTGACCACCTGAATTCATTTGGTGGCAAAACTTGGCCTACGACTGACTGGAAACTACTTATAGTCTTTATTTTCCTGAGAATACCCCTATATTTCACTGTAAAAGATGCTGATGTTTAATTATAAGGTTAATTCAGTAGAATTTTCATATAAGGGACTGTGGATTTGTATACAAATGGTTCAACTAAGTAATGATGGCCCTGAAGTAATAAAATTTTACTTCAAAAGCACATGTTTTAAAGTCTGTATAATATCAACCAACAGAGGACAAAAATTTAACATCAGAAGTTTCTGAGCTAAAAATGATCTTAGGAGCATAGTAATCTAGTGCCCTCATTTGCAGAGGTGGGAACTGAGGCGCCCAGAGGCCACAGGATTTGTCCAGTCAACTAGTTTACATTAGATAAGCTCCTTTCTGCTACCCTCACCCCAAGGCGGCATACTGGTATAGTTCGGTGGCTATTAGAACCCATCCTGGGGGCACCTGGGTGGCACAGCGGATAAGCGTCTGCCTTCGGCTCAGGGCGTGATCCCGGCGTTATGGGATCGAGCCCCACATCAGGCTCCTCCGCTAGGAGCCTGCTTCTTCCTCTCCCACTCCCCCTGCTTGTGTTCCCTCTCTCGCTGGCTGTCTCTAACTCTATCGAATAAATAAAAAAATCTTAAAAAAAAAAAAAAAAGAACCCATCCTGAGGGCTTTCCCTGTGGGTTTGGATCCAGCTCTGCTTTTGTTTGATCGCAATTCCCAAGTGTTCTCCAGAAACCACCTCAACTTAAAGGGAAATTTTAAAAAATACTACCTGTTAATACTTCCCTCCCTCAATTACATTTTTCTTCCTCAAAATTTGGATGAGTGTACAAAGGGCTTATCAAAAAGTGGCAGCCAATACTGCTTACATTGAATGGGGGGAAAATATTAATGAATTCACAGTTAACAGGGACCAAAGACCTTTTTAGTCCTTTTATCCACTGCAATTGGTGAAGTTAATAACAAGTTGGTAACATTACCTGTATGATGGGAGTATTCTACTTCAAGGGTTTATTTCAAAAAAAGGACTAAGGACATAAAATAGTTGACGATAATACAGCAGCAGTACCTACGACCATTCAATGAAAGTCTATCGTGTGCCAGGAACCTTGAACGGTGCCTTGCATGAAGGGGTCTTATTTAATCCTAACAGCCCTGCAAAGAAGGTATTCTTATCTCAATTTCAAAGATAAAGAAGCTGGGGTTCAAAAAGGTTAAGTATCTTTTCCAAGATCACATAAAGGACAACCCAGACTGTGTGAGAGACCATGAAAATACGTGCTTAAGAGCAGTACAGCTCTGGAACCATACAGTGCCTTGGTTGAAAGCCCAGCTCTGCTATGAGCTAGCTGGATTAATCTGTGCAAGTGCTCCAGTTTCATCACCTATAAAGTGGCTATAATAATAGTACCCACCTCACAGGGGTGCTGTCATGAAGATTAAATGAGTTAATACATGTAAAAGCAGTTAAGAGAGTGCCTAGTGTCTGGTAAGCCCTATATATTAGCTGTTACCATTAATACTGGCACCAGCAGTCAAACCCCGATCTGCCCAATCCCATCACTCTTTTCCGCTGTGCTGCAAAATTGTACTAGAGGGGGTGCCTGGCTGCCTCAGTCAGTGGACTGTGCAACTCTCAGACCCCAGGTCATCAGTTCAAGCCCCACGTTGGGTGTGGAGCCAAGAAAAGAAAGAAAGAGAGAAAGAAAGAGAGAAAGAGAGAAAGAGAGAAAGAGAGAAAGAAAGAAAGAAAGAAAGGGTACTACAGGCAATATATTAGTGGCACTGAGCCAGCTGTCTCCACCTCCCATGCCACGTGTTGACATTCTTCACCTATTATTTTTGTCTGTTTCAAACTTTAAGATTTATGGTCCATTTCAAAGCTGACAAATGTCTTCCTTGGTAAATAAATCACCAGGCATGGAATATATAAAATGAAAAATTCTAGCAACTGATGCCTTTAAGTCACCTTCACACTGCAGAGGTGTTAGTAAACAGCTACTTAAAATTACTCAGGGCCAAAAAAATCTTCTATCAAGAATAAGACACGTAACTGTGCATAGATACATTCACTGTATTAAATTGCAGTACAAGAAACAAAGATAGAACAGCAGCAGTATAATATTAGGTACATATTCCACACACGTCTGGGGCACTTTCTCACCCTGACTTGTAAGACTTACTTTCATTTGCCTCTAAAACAAGAACTATTAAAAGTGTACACTTGGAAAGCATGCCACATAATTAATTCATTCATGCGTTAAAACAAATATTTAGACTGCCTATGCTGGCAGACCGTGGCACAGTGCTTGGGTCAGGATTACAGTGGTTAAACACACAGCACCCTCTCTTATGAAGCTTACAATCCAGCATGGGTACAGACTTTAAGCAAATGTAAACTGTGGCATTTCTAAAAACCATTCTCTTAATTTTAAAACCTTCTGCAACCTCCTTCCAAAAAAAAAAAAAAAGGAAATAGTAAAACAAGGAAACAGATGTCTAACAATTTGAAAATACAACTTTTCTGAGTTGCTGTCCTTATTTTTAAATGTGTTCTCTAAAATCTTATACATGTACTCTTTCAGTTCTGACCTATCCAGTTTCTGTAAACTTGTTTATGATAAAGAATACCCTATTAAACTGTCCAATAATAGAATAACTATCCAACCTAAACCAAAGGGTTGTTTCGTTCAAGAAAATGTTTAATCTACTTAACACAGAGAGGCATAAAATCTATTAAACCTGGGTGTCTCCACCTCCCCAAACCTGTTGTGTGGACCCTCTAAAGAGTTTACAGAGTCTAACCACACTACTTTATTGCACGTTAACTGAGAGCAGATCAAGAAAGGCCTGACTCGTATGATCCAGAGTCTAAATTACTAGCACAGCCCATGACCCAAGGGCTTGTACTGACTCCCAAGAGGCTGGGTGCTGGAGTCCACGACAAGGCTTCCTGGTCAGATGAAGGGGCCCCAGCCTCAGCTGATCTCGAGATCAGAAGAATGTCTGGAGCTGCCAAAAGATCTCTCACATCCTTGTATGCACATCTACCGGCAGAGCCTCTACAGGATAACTAGGGTTGTCCCCAATAACAGAGCAAAAGTGCACACACACATACAAAAAAAAATCCCTTGCACAAGTCAGTCTTTAAATTTGGGGGGAGTACCCTGTCTTCACTGCAAATTCACGTACAAAGAAACACACACCCCTTGGAGAAAGTTTTGAAATCCGGAAAGAAACGAGATTACGAAGACAAAGTGCCTTTGTCAAAAGCGAAAAGATTAGAAGGGTGACAACAGAGGAGAAAACCTGTAGGAGGGGCCAGGAATGAGAATTTTGGAGAATTTAGGAATGGGTCCCGGGAGGGGGCTTCGTGGAGGACAGGCCTGAGGGAGAAAATCAAATTACCTGGGGAGCCCGAAGAAAGCACCTGGAGGCAAAGGGAACCGCAGAACGAGCGCCCACCCTCAAACCGTCGGGAGGACGAGATCTGGATCCCAGATGTGAAACCAGAGCTCAGGGAAATCGGAGTTCTAGGAGCCTCCGGGGGAAAAAAGCAGGCTCTGGGACTTGGCCCCGGAGCTGCAGCGAGGATGGGGAGGCAAGAGGCAAGCACGCCTGGGCTCGGAGCGCCGAGGGCAGGGGCTCAGGGCGCCGCGGGGTCGTGCCGGTCCAAGCCGCTCCGGCCGGGGTACCCGCGCCGCTACTCACCTCTCCGAATTGGAAGGCGGAGACGATGGTGACCACGACGCCCACGAAACAGACGTAGAGCCCATACCTGTGGGACAGGCAGGTATAGGTCTGTCTCTGTAAGAGCTTAAGCAGCATCGGGCCGCCGCCACGCCACGCCACGCCCGGAGCAGCCACAGCCGCAGCTGCCTCAGCAAGCCGCCATTCAGCGGCCCCTGCCCGGCAGCCGCGCTCAGGTCACAAGAGGCGGCCGCCACGCATTGCTGCCCCGGGGATCGACGCCCGCTCGGCTCCGCGCCGCGGCCACCGCTTCCGGGAGCCGGGAGCCCACGCCCTCGGCGCGGCGGAGGCGGACCCACGGCCCGCGAGGCGGCCGGCGCCGCCCCGGTCTGGCCCGGCGAGAGTCGGCGGCGCCGGCGGCGGCGGGGCAGCCAGCGCCACCTGGCGGGCGGAGGCGGGGGGAGGGGCGGAGGGCGGGCTAGTGCCCTTCCCATCCGCGCGTGCGCGGCAGCCTCTCGCGTCGGCCGGGATCCGCACAGTGAGTTGGGCGCGCACCGAGAGCGGACCCGACGCTGCAAGGTCGGGGTGCCGCAGATGGCGTTTTGGGTATTTGTGTGCACAGAACCCTTTATGCATTTACAGTAGTTGGGAGATTATGGTAAATCATTTTTACAGCGCTAAGAGGAGATGCTCTATGAGACTCCTTTCCCTCTGTCTCCTTAACTATGTTGTTCGAAAGAGGAAAC
The DNA here is from genome assembly GCF_017311325.1 of Ursus maritimus. NCBI lineage: Eukaryota > Metazoa > Chordata > Mammalia > Carnivora > Ursidae > Ursus > Ursus maritimus. The sequence goes on from NW_024424564.1 coordinate 37,566,724, forward strand.
CTTTGGGCTAAACGTGCCCAAACCCAAATTCAGTTCATTCCCATAGTCATTGAATGTGTAGTGAGTGCCCAGTGCCTGGCAAGTGCTTGGTGTCGGGTATTAAAAAATGAACTAGACCTGGCTGCTGTTGCCAGAGAGTCTAGCTGGGGAGATAAACACACAAACCACTAAGTACAAAAAAATTAAGATAGAAATCGTGCGAAGGATAGGAGGGGAACCAAGACAGTGGTGTTCAATTAATTCTGCTTTGCCACCAGGTGATTTCCAGAAGGGTCCTCCCTCGGTGCCTCTTACTTAGGAGAGATTTTTATTTTCTCCCAATATACCCTAGTTATTACGATTTTTGTCTTGATCTAGTCACCCTGGAAAACAGTACACATAGCCTATGTTGCCATCATTTATAGCATTTTTAAAATCATCTTCAGAAGCAGCTTAAGGAAATACTCAAAATATGCCCTAATTGAATGGTGAGATCGAATGAACACATCCATCCAAGGTAAGGCATTTACACTTTTTACTCAATTCTTTCAGTCTTTCTTTAGGAAAAGCTGATTACAAGCTCTACATACATGACACAAATTATGGCAGTTGTGTGAGAGACACAGTTCTGAGGGCGTTTCAAGCGTGATAATAGATATAGAACCATCTAGCATTCAACAGGACTCTGTTACAGTGTTTGTTTCCACAATAATGATGGCCAGCATTTACTTAGAATCTCCTGGAGGCGGGGGTTCAGCTAATCCTCACAACAACCTTATGAGGGACATAGCGTTATTATCCCATTCTACAGATGAAGAAATTGAGGTACCGTGAAGTTAAGTGTCTAACATCACACAACCAGTAAATGACGGAATTGAGATTTGAACAGTATACTTAGGCTCTAAAAGAGGGCTGAGGGTAGGGGAAAGTGAGTCGTCCTGCAAGTGCAAGGTCAAGACAGATTCTTTGTTTAAAATTTTGGTATTTTGTTCTTGGTGGATATTTTGTATTAATTTTGAGCTTTTTAAATAATAGCATTCAAATATTATTCATCTTATTTAGTGAGTTTTGGGCTTTCCCTTAAATTTTGCACCCATGGCAAGTGCCTCACTACGCTAGCCCTGGCCTAGTCCTGGCCCTACCTAGAAGCTATGTGTCTAAGAAAGTTCGCTTTGTTGCTTGCTTTTTTTTCTCCCACCTCTTTATGCTCCAACCTGAGAGCTTCAAGGGTGTCGGAATTTTTCTCAAAGCCCTTTCTTCTAGAAAACTCACTCTTGCTTGCTCTCTCCCTCCTGAGCCAGTGTCATTGAACTTGAGTAAAATAAACGTGGGTATAAAATGCTACATCTCTAGTAGCTACCTTATAGAGATATTAGGGAGATTAAATAAGATAATGCATGAAAGCGCTTAAATGCCTGGGTTATTTTAAGTTAAGAAAAGAAATAAAAGTTAAATAGTTAAGAAAAAGTTATAAAGTAAGAAAAGCTAAGAATATTTAGCTTTGTTCTAATAAGCAATGAGGCTTTTCACCATGAGAATGAGCTGATTAAATATCTTCCAGAAGATTAACCTAGCAGTGTGAAATTTGTGGAAATGGTTTTAAACTATCAGATTCTGAACAGTGGGGAAAAAATACACAGTGGCATCTCATTTATCTCAAAATCTTTTATCTGGCAACCTAAAAAAGCTAGAAAAAATAAGAAAGCAAAAAGACTGCCAGGAACCCACGGCAGTCCATGAGTTTTGCTTTTAAGCAAACCCCTCCGTCCTCTCAAAATCTAATAAATACAATTCTGAGAAACTTTGTTGTCTGGGTTCTCAGTCCCTGGCAGATCAGGGAAAGAAAAAAATTAAGAGTTTCATTTCCTGTTCTTCTCCAAAGCAAGAAGTGACTTTAACAGATGATATTATGGAAAAATGAGAGAAAAGAATATTTTTTTAAAACAAAGTCAAACTGATTCAAAAAATATAACCATCTTGGGGCCAATAATGTAAATAGAGGCAAGAATAGAGACATATAATGGAGGCACCAGTATCTCCCAGTACAGTAGGTAATCGGTGAGATAGTGGCAAACCCAATCTTTGTGAAAAGTTCGAGAAATGTTTAGTGTTTATTCATCATTTATCAATGAACACTCTGTGCTAGACATTTTACCAGGCCCTGAGGGTACCTAGTAGAGACTCCTGGAATTTACACTCAAGAAGGACAAACAGGTGTTAAGTTAGTAGTGTGAGGGGAGCTAACTTAGCCTAGAAGATCAGGAAAGGCTTCCTGGAGGAGATGCTGACACCAAGGCTTGAGGACTAAAGATGAGAGGGTAGGAAGGGAAGTGCACTCCAGGTAGGACTGGCAGTGTGAAGGCTCTAATCTAAAGCTGGAGAGGGTGGAGGTGCAATGAGATGGAGTCCGAGAGGTTGGCAGGGACTTGAGGGCTATATTAAGAACAAAGGACTTGGGCCACCCAGCTGGCTGGCAGAAAAGTATGCAATGCTTGATCTCAGGGTTGGGAGTTTGAGCCCCACGTTGGGTATAGAGATTACTTAAAAATAAAATCATTTAAAAAAACAAAGACTTGGGGTGCCTGGGTGGCTCAGTCGGTTAAGCCTCTGCCTTCAGCTCAGGTCATGATCCTGGGTCCTAGGATCTAGTCCCTTGCTCAGCAGAGAGCCCTCTGCCTGCCACTCCCCCTGCTTGCATGTGCTCTTCCTCTCTCTCTGGCAAATAAATAAAATCTTTTTTTTTTTTTTTTTTAAAGATTTTATTTATTTATTTGACAGAGATAGAGACAGCCAGCGAGAGAGGGAACACAAGCAGGGGGAGTGGGAGAGGAAGAAGCAGGCTCATAGCGGAGGAGCCTGATGTGGGGCTCGATCCCACAATGCCGGGATCACGCCCTGAGCCGAAGGCAGACGCTTAACCGCTGTGCCACCCAGGTGCCCTAAATAAATAAAATCTTAAAAAATAAAATGAAATAGATAAAAAAATTAAAAAACAAAGACTTAATCTTAAAGATCACAAGGAATTTTAATAAAACCCAAAAAGTGACATGATTAGGTGGGAATTTTAAGAATCATAACCGTGGTGTGGAGAATGCATTGGAGGTGACCCAAGCAGTTGAAGTGAGACCAGTTGTCAGATAAAATACAGAACACCTAGTTAACTTTGATTTCAGATTAACAATGAATACTTCTTTAGCTGTAAGTATATCCTGTTCAATGTCTAGGACTGAATCATACTAAAAAATTGTTGATTGTTTATCTGAAATTCAAATTAACTGGGCATCCTGTATTTTTATCTGTCAAGTCTGGCAACCCTAGGTGTGAAACTACTGGAGTGTCCAGGCAAGGGGCACTAGTGGCTTGGAGGAGGGTCAGAACAATGACAAGGGAAAGAATCCCAGGTATATTTAGTAAATGAAACTGTCAGGACTTGGTGATGAAGGATAGTTGGAAGGCAGGCAGGCAGGGACAAGGGCCCCCTGCCCTAAGAGGAAACCACTTTTAAAAAAGACTTTACACCACCCTGGAAGGAGCCCTCCACCCTTTCCCATGTGACAGATAGGTGACAAAAACTTGATTGGATGACAGGCACAGGGAGGGTTAATCAGATTAAAACAGCCTGCCAACAAGCCCATAAAACCCCCTAGACTTAGAAACTCCAGTGGCAACCCTCTTGGGTCCCCCCCTCCTTGGAGCTTTGTACTATCAATCACTTTACTATCACTCAATAAACCTTGCTTTGCTGCCCACCACTCTGTTTGGTCTACCTCTTCATTCTTCTGAGCGCCAATAGAGTAAAAATCCTGTAACATTCATGGATTGATTGGATGTGGTAGGGACCCCTGAGTGATGGTCTCCAGATTGGGGACACCAGAGGAAGAGTGGGCATGTAATACATACTTTAAATATATTGCCAAAATGGAACAATTACTGATAATGGGAAAAATTGGGGTGTTAATATTTTTGGTTCTAGTAAACTATGAAGTTTACAGAAATGGATCACTTTATTCCCAAAATACTAGATAAATCATTACTGTTCTTTTCACTGGTGCACTTTTCTAATTTTCTAATGACAAGATCCATCACAAAATCAACATTTTGTGATGTTTTCACTTAAAAAAAGATTTTTCCTTTTTTTAAAAAAATATTTTATGTATTTATTTATTAGAGAGAGCGAGTACGCATGAATGCGCGAGCTGGGCAGGGAGGCAAGAGCAGAGTGGGGAGAGAAAGGGAGAAAATCTCCAGTAGACTGAGCTGAGCTGGAACCCGACGGGGTTCCATCTCATGACCCTGAGATCTTGACCAGAGCTGAAACCAAGAGTCAGTGTTTAACAAACTGAGCCACTCAGCCACCCCTATTTTTTCTTTTCAATATGTTCTTTTCCCAATAGTTTTTTTGAACACTAAAATGAAAACTTCAAACATCATAAAGCCCGCTCTGAATTAAAAAAAAAAAAAAAAAAAAAAAAAAAGGCTAGCTAATCTTTTGCTAGGGCATAAGAAAGAGTAAACACATCACACGTGATCAACCTATGGCATGCAGATAATTTTTATTTGAGAAGCAACTTTTTAAAAATATTTTCAAGTTGTGAGAGTTCACTGAAAAATCCTAATCCTAATTTCTAGTTTATTTTGAATAAATGAAAAAATGTGGCCACACCATGGCCACATTTTTGCACGACAACGATCAGCTATGGCTACGTAGGGACTACCTGCCCCCTTTGTTCCGAGCATGTGCTCACCACGGTCCACGTGTCCCTTTCATTTCCCCAGCCCTGAGGCTCAGAGTCCAGTGACATTTATAATAGCACTTGCACTATAGTTTATCTCACAGGTGAGAAGAATTTCTCTGCACACACATCTTTATCAAATGTGGTAAACAGAAGGTAGAGCCACATGATTCATATAAAAGGGGGAGAAGGTTTTGTGTGTGTGTGTAGAAATAAAGGTATTAGCCTGAGTTACCTGGTTATATTAGCTGCCTCAATGACACTACCTGCCTAGTACTTGAGTATGAGATGCCCAAATTAGAGCAACAGTCAGACTGTTCACTAACAGTGTGGATTTTGTTAAGATTAAAACCAAGGCAAGATCGGTTATGCAAGGTTTATTCTCTCCTCCCCCTATCCCTGTGTGCTTCTAAGTGCCTTGCTCCTAAAGGATAAATCCTGGGATGGCAGAATCTTATCAAAATCAGTTAGAATGCCACAAGAGATCATCAGTGCTAATTGTTCACTTGAGATAAAGATTAAACTGTGATGTGTCTTCAGCGTTTTTTTTAGAAAAGGGGGTTTGGACGGTACCATACGATAGAATAAAACCAGAGAGCTTATGTCTCAAGGCGTTGGCAATAACTGTCTTTCATTTCAACACACGCTTTTTTTTTTCCTCCAACATTTTATTAATACTCCTGGTCTTCCTTCCCTCCCCCACCCCAGGAGCGGAGGAATGCACCTGACTGGTGAGGCTGAAAGGAATTGAACTGATCTGCCAGAGACAAGAGTTCTGATCCACTATCTCCCAAGCATGGGAGTATCTGTGCCAGGGCCTGAGCAAGGACCTGGAAACTCTGTCTCCTTCAGGGATGAAATATTGGCTGCACACTTGTCCACAGAGGTAAAGCAACATTGTCCAATTAACTTTATCAAGTACTAAAGCTAACACTTTGATCTCTCGCTGTCTGATTCTTTTTTTTTTTTTTAAGATTTTATCTATTTGAGAGAGAGCCGGAGAGAGAGCATGTGCGCCTGCATGCACATGAGTGGGGGGAGGGACAGGGGGAGAGGAAGAAGCAGACTTCCCACTGAGCAGGGAGCCTGATGTGGGACTCGATCCCAGGACCCTGGGATCATGACCTGAGCTGAAGGCAGACACTTAACTGACCGAGCCACCCAGGCGCCCCTCTAGCTGTCTGATTCTTACACGGCTTTCTCATTTGGTTCAAAACTCAAGAGACAAGGAGAATGCTTTTACATATTGGGCCCTAAAACATCAGCCATCCTTGCTTGAGTCTCCGTTGGCTTGGCCTTGATGAAAAATAAACAATAAAAGTAAATGGTCATGCACAGAGAGGAAGCTCTTGCCCTGGGCCTACAAAACATTCATGTTGTGTATAAAGATGGTGTACTTGGAAGGCCTCACCTTGAGAATATTGAACCTAAACAAAGAGCTTTAACTAGCAGATTAAGCCAAGTTAAAAGAACTCCTGATAAATCTGTATTTAGCTAAGTCCTTGCCTTATTCAAGGTGAAAAAGATAAAATGTTCACATTGTGAAATGCTTTTACTTTTAAGCTTCAGACTTGAAAAACTTGCTTCTTGCCAGGAAACATATTTTGATTTTTGTCCCCTTCCTCTTTTCAGGATATATTGTGTTCATAAAACATAGGCCAGTTGTAAGTGACCTCTTCCGTTTCTTTATTCTAAAAGAGAAATCCAGGACAGTTTTTGATTTTTTGAAAAATAGGAAATAAAATGAAATTATTAAGAAATTTAATTGTTTCTAATAGAATTTCAAGAGCCAAAACAAAACATGGACCACTGTTTATTTTCTTGTTCATCTATATATAAACAAATATAATTTTCACATGTGTGACCGTACTTTATTCTATTTATTTAGTATTTACTTGTGGGGTTTTTTTGGTATGTTTCATCCACGAAATATAGGCATCATAAAGGCAAGAGACTTTCCTATCTTGTTCATAACTATATCCCCTCCCATAGCATTATGCCTTGGAGATAGGAGCCAAGTGATAAAAATTTATCAAGTGAGTCAATGTATTTTGCACTGATAAAAGTACCAAATATAGAGTTGGCATCTATTAAAGTTTTGATGAATTGGGTGTGCCTGGCTGGCTCAGTCAGTGGAGCATGTGACTCTTGATCCCAGGATGGTGAGTTTAAGCCCCTCATAGAGCTTAAAGTTTTGAGGAATTGAATTGAAGGAAACTAGAATGTTATGGAGAACAAACCTAAATTTTGAGATAGAACTCACTTTGGAAACTATTTGGACCTGGATAATTTTGGTATGGGCCATTTCCAGAAATGTATTCAAATCATCTAGGTTTTAAAATCTCTGTTCATGTTTACTGTGATTTACTTTGTTTCATCTTATATATTACTTCTTTGTGTTTTCTCAGTTTTTTCCTAATTTTTTCACTACTCCTTGGCTCATCCTGTCTATTTTTCTGTGGTTTTCTATTTTATTGATTTATGCCTTTATCTTTGCATTTTCCTTTCCTCTTGTTCTCTGAATTTGCTCTGTTGCTCTTGAGATAGTTTCTCAACTTTAATACTTAGCTCAATTTTTTTCAGTCTTTATTGCTTTTTATTAATGTTTCAAAACTATAAACTTCCCTTTAGGTACTAATTTTATTGCATCCCATAAATGTTGGCACAGAGTACAGGTGCACACTGGGAGCTGGGGCTCCTTTGTGGGTGCAGGCCTGGACACAGTGTCCACATCAGCAAAACCACGATAAGGCGGCTCCAGCCTGGGCCTAGGCAGTAACTGTGCTCTCTGGGCGTGCACGGCTGGGCAGAGCATCACTGATGTCCTCGCAAATTCGGAGGCTAACGCACAGCGCAGCAGGCCCAAGAAAAAGCAAGAGCCCTCTTATTCCTGCAAAATCTGTCCGACGCCCTCTGCTGGCCAAGGTTGACATCATCATTAACTACAAAAGAGAAAGCCTGAGTCCAGGCAGGTATCAGAGAGTTGGTGATGAAGGGTGGATTTAGAACTGAGAAGCAACAAGTGATACCTGGCACATCCCTGAAATCAGGGCTCCCGATGTGATTTAGATCATCCGGATCAGATGAATTCACGGAAGGTTTTAGTCTGGGAGGGACATGGGGGAGAGAGCAAGGCAAAGGCATCCATTTTTGCTAATGAGCTGATGGGGACATTGTGTGGTTCTGAAGCCAGCACAGCTGGAAGTGACTTCATGCCTCAGCAAAAGATGTCCTGCCCCTGTTCTTCCTGATGTGGAAGAGTTGGCAGCCCGCGTGGCAGCTCAGTTGGGCTGAGGTTTGGGGAGCTCTTCCTACAAATTCAACCTAAAATCTCTTTGTTCAGCTTTTCTAGCAGATGATGGGTGAACCAACTGAATCCCTTTCTGCTTAAAACAGTGAGTGGATTCTTTAGTCTATAAATAATCTGACCAAAACAAGGTAAGAGAAGGGACTTTGTATGATACTGACTCTTTGGAATTCATTGAGGCTTCCTTCTTTGCCTAATTTGTGATCAATTTTTACAAAAATTTCAGGTTTGCTCGAAAAGAATATATCCCCCCTCCTTCCCCTGGCTCCTAGTTACTACCCTATTTAAGTTCTCACAAGCCATCCACTTAACAATAGGTTCCAAATGTTTCCCAGGATCCATATCAAGCCAACCACGATATATTGTGCAGAGTCTACCTATTTGCAAAAGCCAAATCTTATCTGGATGATTGAAAGTTGGATCAATCTCCTGATCTCCAAGCTGCTGGGATTTTCTGATCTCCATGATTTTTCTTACTGGTTTTTCATTTTCTCTCTCTTTTTTTTTAAGATTTTATTTATTTATTTGAGAGAGAGATAGAGAGAGAGGAGTGGGAGGAGGGGCAGAGGGAGAAACAGACCCCTCGCTGAGCAGGGAGCCCTATGTGGGACTTGACCCCAGTACCCTGGGATCATGATCTGAGCTGAAGGCAGATACTTAATCAACTGAGTCACCCAGGCGCCCCTGGTTTTTATTTTCTGCTCCTCAGAACCAACGTAGTGAGCACTCAACAGTTATATTTCATTATCTGTAAACACTGATTATCTAACTCATTACAATGTTAATTGCAGATTTAGATAGGAAGATTTTTGCATCTTACACCATACGCCTTCTAGAAGACTGCCAGGGGTACCCTGATATTTTGCTACAGTGCTTTGGCAATACTCTAAGTTTATTATGGTCACTGTAAACCGTCTTAAGGAAGCTGTATGAATCTGAGTGATGTCAACTATTATAGTTAAGGGCACCAAGTTCCAGAGTTTACCTGAAGTGCAAATGTCACAGAAGACCAGTTAATTGATGCCTCTGACGCATCAGGCTAAACAAGGCAATGGCCTTAGTATGAATCTCTAGGGGATACCAAGGTAAAGGGTTAATAATTATTAAGTAGGGTGAACAGAAGGAAGCTCAAGGAAGAGAAAAATAGATTTTCCTTTGTCTTCATTCATCAAGTACAAACTAGCTGCAGGTGTCTCTTAATTGCTGCACTGTGAGGTGCTCATGAAACGAAACAAACTCTAAAAGCTACGTTGGAAGTTCCCTGGCAATGTGGACAGTGCTCTTTTTCTCTAGGGCTGATAGAATTCTTTGAGTTCTTAATTCAAAGTAATGGCATCAGGAATGCCTAGCTGGCTCAGTTGGTAGAGCATGCGACTCTTGATCTTGGGGTCATGAGTTGGGGCCCCATGTTGGGCAGGGAGCCTACTTTAAAATGATTACATAAAATGTCTAAAGCAATGGCACTAAAATTGCAGTTCAGATGAGGTAGACTAGTTTTACTCATGTTTCCCATCTCACTTTATATTGAGCTGGATTCTATAGGTAAAACCATTCTTGTAGCTTTCTTTTCACTATACAATGTGCAGATTCACTGCTACTTAATTTTGAGAATTTTCCTCCAGTTAAGCTAGAGACATGCTTTCATATTAAGACAAATTTATATCAAACAAAAAGTCATGGTCAAAGCCTCAGTGTCTGTTGAGCAATCGTGGAATAATGTTTTTGTTTCTATTTCCATTCACTGACTTACTTCTTTTTCCTCAATTTTCTTGCATCTTCCCTATTTAACTTTTTAAAGAAACCAAATTGATCAAGGTATAATTTACATACCATAAAATTGACCTGTTTTAGGTCCACCGATGATTTTAGTAAGTTTGTAGGGTGAGTCAACCATCACCATAATACAGAGCTAGAATTTAGAATATTTCTGGGATGCCTCAATGGCTCAGTCAGTTAAGCGTCTGCCTTCAGCTCAGGTCATGATCCCAGGGTCAAGCCCCACATGGGGCTCCTTGCTCAGCACGGAGTCTGCTTCTCCTTCTGCCTGCCACTCCCCTGCTTGTGCTCTCTCTCTCTCTCTGACAAATAAATAAAATCTTTAAAAAAAAGAATTTAGAATATTTCCATTATTCTAAAAGTTCTCTTGTACCTGTTTGCGGTTAATTCTCCCACCTTCAGCCCTCAGCAGCCACCAATCTGCTTTTTATCTCTTTAAATTTCTACTACTACTACTAGTCCATTGTATGCCGACCACATGTTGCTTATCCATTCATTGGTTGATGGACATTTAAATGGTTTTCAGTTCGGGGCTATCATGTGTAATATTGCTATGAACAATCAATCTCATTCATGTCTTTGAGTGGACCTACGTTTTCATTTCTCTTGGATAAATATGGAGGAATGAAATTACTGGGTCGTATGGTCAGTGTAGTTAGCTTTTTAAGAAACTGCCAAGCCATTTTTCAAAGTGTAATTTTATAATCACCCAGTGTAATTTTGATTTGCATTTCTTTGCATTTCCCTGATGACCAATGATGTTAGCATCTCTTTCCATTGTTATTAGCCATTTGTATGTCATCTTTGGCGAATTTTAATTTTTATTTATGCCCAATGTAGGGCTTGAACTCATGACCCAGAGATGACCCAGAGATCAAGAGTTGCACACTGCCAACTGAGCCAGCCAGGCACCCCTCTTTGGTGAAATTTCTATTTAAGCCCTTTGCCCATTTTTATTTTATTTTATTTTATTTTATTTTATTTTATTTTATTTTATTTTATTTTATTTATTTTTTAAGTAAGCTCTCCTGCCCAATGTGGGACTTGAACTCATGAACTTCAGATCAAGAGGCACATACGCTACTGACTGAGCCAGTCAGTTGCCCCCCTCCTTTGCCTATTTTTAAATTGGGTTATGTCTTTAACCTTTGACAACCTGATTTCTATTCTTACTCTTCTTAAAACTGCCTTCTGAAATAATGAAATACCACTGAGATAATGAGTCCTAACAGATCCAGTAGTGTTTTTAAATTCGTCTTCTCCTTGACCCTACTGCAGTACTTGATAGTGTCTTCATTAAACCCTTCTTTTTTTAAAAGATTTATTTATTGGTGGGGGCAGGAGCAGGGGGAGAGACTCTTACAAGCAGACTCCCTGCTGAGCATGGAGCCTGACACGTGGCTCAACCCCAGGACCCATGAGATCATGACCTGAGCTGAAACCAGGAGTCAGATGCTTAACCGACTGAACCACCCAGGCACCCCCATGAACCCCTTTTTGAAATGTTGTCTTATTTTGGTATTCAGGACAGAATACTTTCCTGATTCTTCCTTGAAAACTCTCTTTTTTGGGTAATAGTCCTCCTCCTGCCCTAAGCGGTCTAGTCCATAGACTAGACCTATGCCCTCCGCTCTTCTCCTTCTACATTTTATTCCATGGCAAATTGTAATATCTTTAAGGAAATGTCTAAAAGGAAATGAGATATTTAACAATGTCTTTAAGGAAGTGGAGTTATCAGACTCTGTGAGAGCTGGAGTTATGGAAGGGGGGGGCCTATCTGATAGGAGATGTAGTAGTAGAGTGATCAGAAATGCAGCCACTGTGAGAAGGGAAGCAGTCAGGCAGTGAGGGAGCAGAAAAGATATATCCCGAACGTTAACTATTTCCATCTTTTGATCTCATACTGGTGCCTCCCATTGGTTGAAGCCAGAGGTTAAGAGGGGCTGGGTAAAGTCATCTATGGCGTCAGCAAAAGGTATGGGAATGAATCTGGGAGCAAATGGAGAATAGGCAACATAATGTCTTATTGTTCTTTCACATTCAGAGTTTAAAACAGATGTCATCATCTTAGTGCCTAAATCATCTCCCTGTTTTAACTTCTGTGCCTCTGCCAGGGGTACCATTACTCTCCCTGATCTCTCAGGCTAGAAACTCAAAAAACACTACAACCCCAGTCAATGATCTCTTCTGCTCATAATTCTCTCTCCCTTATTTGGCATTAATCATCTCATTGGGTTGAACCAGACAACTGGTTCATAAATGTGAGACTCCACGGTTTTATGGTACTCAATATTGCATCATGATTTTATTGAAATTCTCAAGTATGTATTTGTGTCTTGAACAGATGATAAGCATTTTTAGAGCAGGGTCTGTTCTTGATACTTCTTCAAATCCTCTCTGTGCTTATCAGTGTTCTACTAAGTTAGAGACTCAGCAGATGTTTGTAAAATGAATAAATGAATGATTCAGACATGGTTCTAAAACTTGTCTAAATCCCTTGTCCAAATTATAGATTTTGACAACAAATAGTCAACACATTTCACCACTAAGTGGCAGCATCCACAATGATAATTTCCAAAATGGCCCAATTCCAGCAAGCACATCACTGAGATTTCAATGATCATAACAAGAGTATGATAAGAACATAACCTATTAGTCAAACTATTCTCTTTCTGGTGAAAAATTACCAATGAATTACTGTCCATACAGTTAACCTTTTTTTTTTTTTAACAAAGTAATTTTATTTTACTTTTTTTAAAAAAGATTTTATTTATTTATTTGTCAGAGAGAGAGCACGCACAAGCAGGGGGAGCTGCAGGCAGAGGGAGAAGTAGGCTCCCCACTGATCAAGGAGCCTGATGTGGGACTCAATCCCAGGACCCTGGGATCATGACCTGAACCAAAGGCAGAGTCTTAACCAGCTGAGCCACCCAGGCACCCTGTACAGATAATTTCTAACAAATATGGTTAAGAACCAAAAGTGTCTGTCTGCTTCACAAATATTTACATTCATGCATTTTTCTATGAATTTTAACATTCTTTTTGTTTTAACTAAAGTTCAGTTTTCTTATGAACTGATATTCTTATATGAACTTATATTCTTAGTATAGAATAGGCCAAAAAAGACAAAATCTCTTATAGCTCTTCCTGTTGTTTTTTTTCCTCAGTAAATATTTCAACTAGCTTTCCTCTTTTTCAAATTGACCTTTACATTTTATTGTTCCAGAATAATTCATGCTTATAAAAATAAAAACAATAAAAGTGTATAGAGTAATAAGTTAAAGACTTCATTCCCTTCCAGGTCCTGCTGCTACTCCCAAGGGATAATCACTGTTAACATAGTGATGCATATTCTTCCAGACAATTATTTTTTGCACAGTTAATTGATTTTCTTAAGTCTTAGCATGTTTTATTAAAATTACACTACAAAGAATATTTCCTACCTTGTCCCTCTCACTCCATTCCCCCTCTTAAATGAAACTGCAAAGAAATAATCATGATATGGATTCTGGCTGTCAACATTTAGGCATTTGGAAATATGTGAGGACATTTGTTGTTGTGATTAGGAAGCTTTGTGGCCTTTGGGGGCAGGGTGCTCAGATGTTAACAACTCTGGAATGCCCAGGAGGGTCCCACAAGATAAAACATTTTTCCACTTGGAATGTCAGTAGCAATCCTGCTTAGAAACCCTAAAGGTCTCTCCCATACTGAATATAAACACACACACACACACACACACACACACACACACACTCTTTATCATTCAACAGAAAAGCTGAAAGAATTGTACAGTAAAACACTCATGTACCTACCACCTAGATTCTACTATTAACATGATACCTTCATTGTTTCCCCACATATCTCTTCATATACGGGCCAATATCTATGCCAGTTACCATCAACTATCCATCTTTTTTTTAATGTACTTCAAAATAAGTTGAAGAGATAAGTCCACATCATCCTTAAACACTTCACCATCAAATTGCCTTTTATCTTTTTTATTGAAGTTTGGTTGACACACTATGTTACACTAGTAAATTGTCTTTTAAAAACCTCTTATACGTGTTGATCTACAGCTTGCTTTGTAAATCTATCATCATTCATTCAACAAGTCAGCATTTTTCTTTGAGGGTTTACTGTGTGCCAGATACTTTCCTAGGCGCTGGGGCTACATTGATGAGCAAAGCAAATGCAGTCCCTGAATCATGGAGCTTACTCTGATAGAGATCTTGAAACTTTTTCCATAGTCATAGTAATAATGATAATTAGTAGTATATGGACGGGACTGGAGGAGATAATGCTAAGCAAAATAAGTCAAGCAGAGAAAAACAATAATCATATGGTTTTACTCATTTTTGGAACATAAGAAGTAGGAAGATCAGTAGGAGAAGAAAGGAAAGAATGAAGGGGGGGTAAACAGAAGGGGGAATGAACCATGAGAGACTATGGACTCTGGGAAACAAACTGAGGGCTTCAGAGGGGAGGAGGGTGGGGGAATGGCATAGGCTGGTGATGGGTAGTAAGGAGGGCACGTATTGCATGGTGCTCTGGGTGTTATACGCAAGTAATGAATCATGGAAATTTACATCAAAATCTAGGGATGTACTGTATGGTGACTAACATAATATTATAAAAAATATTATTACAAAAAATAATAATTAGTACTATAACAATATTATGAGAACAGTATATAAAAATTTTATAACAACAAAATATTATTGTAACAATAAAATCGAGTATTTGTTGTGTCTACTATATTCTTGACATTGCTCTAAGTATTTTAAATATATTAACTAGAGCACCTGGGTGGCTCAGTTGGTTAAGCATCTGCCTTTGGCTCAGGTCATGATCCTAGTGTCCTGGGATCAAGTCCCACATCAGGCTCCTTGCTCAGTTGGGGAGCCTGTTTCTCCCTGTGCCTCTGCCTGCCACTCCTCCTGAGTATGCTCACTCTCTTGCTATCTCTCTCTCTGTGTCAAATAAAGAAAATTTTTTAAAAGTGTTTTTATAAATAATTAATTAACTAATTGAACCCTGTAAAGTTAGAACAATTATAATCTTCACTTTGCAGATGATAAGATGAGACACAGAGAAATTAAGTATCTTGCCCAGCATCACAAAGCCAGGAAATTACAGAGCTGGGGGATAAGCCCAGAGTCCACAAGCTACACCATTATACCACTGCCTCTCCTCTGTGTTATCAGCATGTTAATAGTTTTTGATTGACCCTATTCTTTTTTATAGGTGCATAATATTCCACAGAATTAATTTAATGAAGTGTATTTCATGAATCCCTTACTTTCAAAATATTTTTTTCACTGTTATAGCCAATGACACAGTGAATATCCTCATTCTTAAATTTTTGTGCATCTGTATAAATGTTTCTGCCAAATACGTTCTAGAAGTAGACTTGCTGAGTCAAAAGGTATGCACATTTTAATAGATATTGGCTAACTGCCCTCAAAAAATGCTACACCAATCAGTACTCCTCCAACAGAATATGAGGGTATCAGAATTCTTACACCTCTCACAATGCTCTTTTTAAAGTTTTATACATCTGGTGAAAAGAAAACTATATAAAATCATTTCTCATTTATTCATTTATTTAATTATTTAACAAATACTCATTGAGAAACTATACTGTTCCAATCACCAGGCTAGGCCAAAAGGACAATCCAGGAGCAATCGAGGCACAATTCTTTCCTTGGTGGGCATGTAATCACTAAGGGCAGGCAGGCAATAAAGAAATAGGCAGGTTAATATACAATATAGTGTTAGGTGGTGACGTGATGAAGAAAAACAATGCATAATAGGGAACTAGAGAATGATGGCATTAGGGGGTTAGCATCATCAGGAAGGGTCAGCGGGGAGGTGACTTTAAACACAGATGTGAACAAAGTGAGGGGCAGCCCCGTGAAAATCTGGGGAAAGGCCATTTTAGGCAGCAGGTGCAAAAGCCCTGAGGCGGGAACTTGGTGCACCTGAAAAATCTCATTGGCATTTTAATTTGTACTTCTGTAATTACTGTAGAGATGGAGCAAATCTCTCCCTTCTGGCACCTAGACTTTAAAATATATATGAGCGTAGCATTTTCATAGACTTGCAAACTCCCTGTGATCACTAAATGTTAATCTGTGACTTTAATATGTGTAATGCTTTTGAATTAACCCAATGGTAAGGGTGATTTTTCTTCTTTCTTTTCTTTTCTTCCTTTTTCTTTCTTTCTTTTCTTTCTTTCTTTCTTTCTTTCTTTCTTTCTTTCTTTCTTTCTCTCTCTCTTTCTTTTCTTTCTTTCTTTCTTTTTTTTCTCTCTCTCTTTCTTTCTTTCTTTTCTTTTTTTCTTTTTTTGGTCAGGCCTATGAAAGTATAATTTACATACAATAAAACTCACCCTTTTAAAATGTACAGTTCAATGAATTTGATTAAGTATACATGTGTGTAACCATCAGCACAATCATGGTGAAGAGTATCTGATCACCCACAAAAGTTCCCTCATGCCCCTTTGAGGTCAGGTCCTGCTTTTACCTCTAGCCTGTGGACATCACTGATCTACTTTATTGTACCTGTAGTTTTACCTTTTCTAGGATGTCATAGAAATGGACTCATGTGGTAAATAGCTTCTTGTGTCTTTTTGTGGTTTTAAGCTACATTCATGTTGTTTCATCTCTCGGTAGTTATGTCATGTTTATTGCTGAGTAGCTTTCCATTGTGTGGTTGTATCGCACTTTGTTTCTGCATTCATCAGTTTGTGAACATTTCAGTTCATATATATGTGTTTTACAAATGTTACTTTCTAGTATCTGGCTTGTCTTTTCATTTCTTTTTTTTTTTTTAAAGATTTTATTTATTCATTCGACAGAGAGAGAGAGAGACAGCCAGCGAGAGAGGGAACACAAGCAGGGAGAGCGGGAGAGGAAGAAGCAGGCTCCCAGCGTAGGAGCCTGACGTGGGACTCGATCCTGGAACCCAGGATCACGCCCTGAGCCAAAGGCAGACGCTTAACAACTGAGCCACCCAGGCACCCCTGTCTTTTCATTTCTTAACAGTGTCTTACAAAAAGGAAAAGATTTTGGTGAAGCCCAATTTATCAATTTTTTTCCTTTTGTGGTTAGCATTTTTGTGTCTATCTTAAGAAACTTTTGCCTACCCTGGGGTTTCTCAACCTCAGCACTATTAACATTTTGTGATGGATAATTCAGTTGTGTGTGAGGGCTGTCTTGTGCATTGTACAACGTTTATCAACACTCCTGGCCTCTACTCGTTAGAGGCTAGTAGCAACTCCCCATCCAAAGTTGTAATTACCAAAAATGTATCCAAACATTGCCAAGTGTTTCCTGGGGCCAAAATCACCCCTGATCAAGAGTAAGTTTAAGGGAGATTCAACCATCACCATAATACAGAACTAGAATTTAGAATATTTCTGGGATGCCTCGGTGGCTCAGTCGGTTAAATGTCTGCTTTCAGCTCAGGTCATGATCCCAGGGTCCTGGGATCGAGTCCTACATTGGTCGATCGAGTCCTCCCTGCTGAGCAAGGAGCCTGCTTCTCCTTCTGCCTGCCACTCCCGCTGCTTGTGCTCTCTCTCTCCGATTAAAAAAAAATTCAATACCACAATCCATAATAGTAGGTCCTTTTTATTTATAATCGATCTAAACATTCTCACTAATCTCCACCCCACTTGGTTGGAGGGAGAAGGGAAGCAGTAAAATGGAATGCCATCAAACTTGCCAAGTAAAGGTATCTCAGTGTGTGCTGGTTAAAACTGTCTCTTGCTGGGTAAATATACAACAATCTAATCTCTAACTTCACATCAAAGCCATTTCATCCTCCTTCCCCTTCTTACTTTTCAAGGTGTCTGGGTTCCACGGGAGAAGCCATGTACCCTCTTGGCAGGAAGAGGAAGTCCTTATATCCAGAAGTGGATCTTTCTGTCGGCCTTGAAGCCTTTGTGGGCCTCAGGGACCTTCCTCAACTTAGTACTGATGTCCCAGAGATGCCTGTCACTGGGGACCCTAGGGACATTTACTGCTGGAATGTGCAGAATTAAGACTATTGGCCTGCACTCCTGGCTAGACTGGGGCCCAGTGACCACAAATGCTGACTTGGCCCCTTGGCCCTAACTTAGGGAACTCGGGCATTATGTCTGTCAGACCAGTGGCAGAGGCTACCAAGTCACGTCTGTCTCTTCCACCTCCTTCCTCACGGTGACCCCAAGACAGTTTACCACTCAGTTACCTTCCACTCCTCCCGAAAGTGTGTGAGGGATGGGGGATTTGGCTCCGTCCAAGCCCTCAAGGGAGGCTCCTTCTGTGTCTTTGACTATTGTTACATCTGTGCAGCCACTCTGAGTAGGCCTGTGGGCACTCTGTTGAGTGGTGTTTTCTCCTTTGAAAACAAGAAGCCAGGCCCCCTTTGCATCTGGTTTATCTCTTCACTGCAAACCATGGTTTCCCCCTTGTTAAAGAACAGAAATTCGCCTGAGTAAATCTGAAGATTAATTAGCCTAATTAAGTGATTCATGAATATACTAGGAAGTCTTCAAATTCTCGCTTGGATAGGATTCTGTCCTAACCCATAAATATGAATATCTCCCCATTTTGTATTTGTGTAATTCTCGACCTATCATCTTGGAATAGAAGTCTGAATCAACTGCTTTTACTCCTCAGTCCAACGTAGTCCAACTTTTATTTGTCCCACGGTAGTGAAATTTTTTTTTTTAAATAAAGATTGTCAGTCATTATCTGCCCATACCAATCTCTCCTCTTCTCATGCTGGATTTCACTGCAGCATATACTCCCTTGATGATCTCACATATTTTGGTGGTGTACGACCCCCCCCGTCCACTGATGCCTCCCAACTCTATTTCCAACTACCTATCAGTTGTCTTCACCGAGGTCTCCTACAAGCATCTTATTCATTAACCTGTTGTATATCTAAATCTGAATTCATAATCCTCTGTACTCCTTGTGTTCCCTGGCTCAATTAATGATTAATATGCCCTGAGCCTTTCCAGCAGGAAACCAACTCCATCTCATTTCCAGTTCTTCTCTCTTATTCCATTCATCCAATTGTCCACCAACTCGCTTTTCTCCATCCACAATCTACTGCCTTACATTCATTTTTTGCATTTCTTAGACCCACCTGTCATTAATCCCCAGTGCTATCTCTGGCCCACATACCCAAAGCCTGCTGGAGTTTTCATCAGAGAAAACAAATCTGATAATGATACCACCCTACTTATGAACTTTCACCTTCTCCCCAAAGTTTGCTTCCGGGTTGTGTCCAAACTCCTCAGCATACTGATGGAATGCCCTTCACAAGTCATTACCACAATCTCCCCAGCCTTATCTTCATGTGTTCCAGTCCCAATAGACCTCTTTTCATCCCTTAAGCAAACCAAGTTCATCTGAACTCTGTAACTCAGACTTCTGTTCTCTTTATCCTTCATCCCAAAGCACAACATCTGACAAATCATACATCCTCAATCAATGTTTGTTGAATGAATTAAGCATAAATCCTGGATGGTTGGTTCTTCAATAAGACATTAAGTAAGTAAAATAATTATAAAAGAAATTCCTCCTTTAAGGAAATTCCTTTTTTTTTTTTTTTTAGACGGGGAGGCAAATAACTGGTGTCCTGATGTTTCTGTCATTATTCTAGCCTTTTTCAAATCTTGTGTAATTTATGCCAGACTATCAAGAGAAGAAGAATAGCTGATAAAACCTTCCCCACCCTTCTGTAGTATCTTTACTGTGTAGAGAAATGAACTCATGAGATCATTGTAAACATGAGCAGCAGACTTCAGATTTTCCATAGATGATGGTCACTAAAGTATGAACTGCACCTCATAATAAACCCCTATGCAGGACTGTTGCCACAAATAGAGATTTGAGATTAGTTAAACTGAGAAAACCAGATCATATGAGTTCCTATATTTGCAAGTTAATTTAGAAAGTATCGTAAGGGGAAGGGGAAAAAGCAACCTCTTAAAATTTACAAGAAATTCTCGCGCTCGTTGTCAAAACGGAAATTCCCAAATTTCTCAAATGTGTTCTTTCTTTTTTATCTCTGGTAGCATAAAAACATCTGCCAGAAAATATTACGAAACTGAAGAAGTATTTGGTACCATTGCCCAAGTGTGTAGTAACTTGTCTTGATCAGTTTATCTTCACTGACAAGTATCACTCCCATGAAGGGCTCTCCCATCGAGTAACCAAAATTTCTAAACCTTTGCTGCATCTTTGATTTCTGTACTCAGTGATATGGGATTAATAGCGCCTCTTAAGAGATGCAGATATGCTGATGGTCTGTACCATCGTATGAAGAACAGATTCTCTAGGTAATACTATTAAACTAGTAGAAAGCATTTATCTACATTTTTTTTTCAATAAACATTGATTAGCCATTTATTTTGTGCCAGTGCTTGGCATTGGAGACCCAAGTATAGGAGATGTATTTCCTGCTCATAAAGAGTTTAGAGTCTAGTGGGTAGGCTGACAAGTTACCATTGTGAACATGTGATAGAATATATAATAGAAGCAGCCCCGCGTGTATAGGATGCACGAGTGGCACAGAGGTCAGATCTTGGGAATATTAGGGAAGACTTCCAGAAGCAGGTCATTGCTGGGGTGAATATATTCGTCAGCTACTTATTAAGCTGCCTGTGTCAAGCACTGCTCCAAGCCTGGGAATATAGCAGTGAAAAAAGCAGAAAGTCCTGTCCTTGTGGAATTTACATTTTAGGAGAATACCCTGAAGGAAGTTTGCCAGATGAACAATCTAAAAAGAAAATGAACAATATATGTTTAAAGGATAATTATGTTCAAGTGAGTGTAGTTTAGGCACCAGAAAAATCTGGCTCACTTTGTAATCTCGGTCCTATTCAAAATGTGTTGAGACAATGTTGAAATTTCCTGCCTTTGTATACAGAGAGGTAACTCCTTCCCACACCTGGGAACAGGGCCCAAAATCCATTTACAACTCAGGGGTCCCTGCAGTAATAAAGACACACACACACACACACACACACACACGGTGGGCCATTCACACAATGACCAACTCCCTGTATCATGACATCCCCATGGTGACAATGTCCCTTTGCCCGGAGCAGGAATACAGGGAAGTGATTCTACTTAACCCCTCCCGCAAGAGCATATTTTAAATTTCTTCCTGATCATAAAAAGGAGAGAGCTTACCTACAGTGCTTTTAAAAGAGATGATACACATTAGCATGTGTGCCCTTTTTTTCAGCGCTATGGTACCACACATTCACTCTGATAAATTTACTTGACTTTTTCAAAGGACTCTTGGAAGAAGGATGGTGACATGCCATTGGGTGGAAAGACCCCCGTGACCCTGCCATTCATTGAAAAATATACTATTTTAATTCTAAATGTATTGAATTACAATAATCTTTATTCCCTTAGTTCTCCTGTGTTTGTTGTTCATAGCAATGTTTGTGAACCTCTGCCTACCTCTGTGAATCTAGAAATACCTTGTAATGTCAACCTAGTTAAGATGTTTAGGGAAGGCGGGAGACTCAAGTGAAGTAGATGTACATACTAGTTAAGGTAATACGAGCTGCTATAGCAGAAAGACCCAGAAATCATAAATTGAATCAAAAATTCAATTCCTCATCTATATAAAGGGAGTGTTTCTTAATGGTGGTGCTTGGGGGGAGGGGTTGGGTGGAGTGCATTGTTTCACAAAGTTGTTCAGGAACCTAGGTTGATGGTCTCCATTCATAACATGTGGCGTCCAAGGTCATCATGGGCACTGGCATCCAGCCAGCTGATGGGGGAGGAGAGAAAGTAGAGACGTCATACTGGCTTTTTCACCACCTACACTAGAGAGTGACTCACATCTTCCACTGGCATGAACTAGTATGATCCCACCAGGAGGAAATGAAGTCCCTGTCTGAGAAATCCCTTCCCACCAAGAGCTCCAATGAAAAAGGAGGAGGAACCTTGATTCCAGGTGAACTAATCACTTCTGCCACGATGTATGTTTTGTTTCAACAATATATTTATTTTTTTTAAAGATTTCATGTATTTATTCATCAGAGAGAGAGAGGAGAGAGAAAGAGAGCATAAGCAGGGGGAGCAGCAGGCAGAGGGAGAAGCAGGCTCACCACTGAGCAAGGGGCCTGACTCGGGACTTGATCCGAGGACGCTGGAATCATGACTTGAGCCCAAGGCAGATGCTTAACTGACTGAGCCACCCAGGCACTCCTAAATTACTGTAACTTTTAAAAGCAAACTTACTTTGGAATAATTTGATTTGTAGGAAAGTTGCAAAGATGTCACGGAAATGGATATATGTGACCCAGTTGCCCCTACTGGTAACATCTCACATTAGCATCAGCTAAGCTACAGGCTTTGTCCAGACATCACCAGTTTTTGCACTAAGGTTCCACTGAGGTTTTCTGTTCCAGGATCCAATTTGAGATACCATATTGCACTTAGTCATCATGTCTCCTTTGTCCTCTCTAACCCGTCGACAGTTTTTCAATCTTTTACTGTTTTTCATAACCTTGACACTTTGAAGATACTATTCAGGTATTTTATAGATTGGCCTTCAATTTGTTTTCTTATGATTAAACCACAGAGCAGGTGTGCATTTTGGAGGAAATACCACACAGGGGATGTACTTTCTCATCATATCCTATTATTGTATCTTATTTTATGAATATATAGAGTATCAATTTATTATGGTGATACTAACCTTGATCATCTGATTAAGGTGGTATCTGCCAGATTTCTCCTCTGTAGAGATACTTTATTTCCCTTCCGTACTCTAGGCTTTAAAAGCACATCACTAAGTTCAGTCCACATTCAACAAGAGGGGATACTGCAACTTTTAGAATGGAGAAATAATTCAAGTTTTTACTGCTTGTGGATAAAAATATATACAGTAAGTAAAGACATGATGAGGGAAATGGAATTACCAGTGCTAATTTTTATAGTCTTCAATCTAGTTTTATTTATTTATTTATTTATTTATTTATTTATTTATTTGACAGAGAGACAGCCAGCCAGATAGGGAACACAAGCAGGGGGAGTGGGAGAGGAAGAAGCAGGCTTCCAGTGGTGGAGCCTGATATGGGGCTCAGAATCCATAATGCCGGGATCACGTCCTGAGCCGAAGGCAGAGGCTTAACGACTACACTACCCAGGTGCCCCTTGATCTAGTTTTAAAGAGCAGAGTAATGACAAGTGACCAAACTGCTGAACTGTGAATTTTTTTAAGTTGCTCTTACAAGAAATACGGTGTATTCCTAGAAAATAAACGGCCTTATTGTGGTTCCCCAGCTTCTGCTTCAAAAAATGATGGACTAGGAAATTCAGACAAATGAAAAATGTGGGGAAGTATAAAAACACCTTCCTAAAAGCATCAAAGATTTAACCAAATTATGAGTTTTGGGGCCAAGATATCCCAAAAGAATAGAAATCCAGAGGAATGAGCCCAGCTCTGGGATTGTGTTTGCTTAGGGACTTTCGTTAGTCAGGAGAGGCCGTGGAGCAGGGCTTTCAACTACCTTATAGGTTATGGTCAGGACCATGAGTCGTGGAGGCTAGGGCTGTGGGGCTGAAGGAGGGGTGAACAAGAAACAACCAGTCCTCACACACACCGCAAGTCTGGCTTCAAGGTATCTGGGTGGATAGAAAACCTCAAGCCCTAAAATGGGGTTCAGATAATGCTGAACAGCAAGCAAGCATCCCTGGTGCAGGCAAGAAGTAAAATACTCATTGGAGAAAGCCAGTATCATTCAAGACCTTAAATTATTTCTAAAAATATTTCTAAAATTATTCCTAAAAATAAATTTTCAAAAAAATATATCTAATATTCAACGAGGATAACATAATATAGTGCCTTAAGTACTCCAGGGATGTAAAAGCACACTTTAAGAGGGAAACAGAAAGGCCGCAGTTTGAGTTTGTAAAGTATCATTACCTGGTAGAAGAAGTAAACAAGCCTCTTAAGCAAATTTAGCATATGCAAATCCAGGTTTACAAAAGGGATACATTATGGGGTAATTTACAAGAGGATTCGGTACAGTATTTCAAAGGTGGTATGTAGAATAATGAATTCATACTTTGTTTTCTAGGAATATGGCCCATCAAACAACTGGGTACCTGAGATTTAGAAACATCGTAAAGGGGATGTGATAAACAATATAGGAAGTATTGGTTGTGGCTATGTGTAAGGGAAAATTCCCCAAATAATAGTGTTTAGGTAAGATGGAAGTTTATTTCTCTTTCACGTAAAAGAAGCCCAGAGCTAGACAATCCAGGGTCACATCTCAGCAGCTCCATAATGTCAGTAGGCACCCATCTTCCTGCTCCACTGTTTTCACTTAGGGTTTCTCTCCTCAAGGTCGATGACTGCATACTCCAAGATAGCTGCTGGGGTCTAACCATCCCATTCTGTTGCAAGTCAGCTTCCTCTAAGCAAGCTCTTATACCACATAACACTTATTACATGCCATAGGACAGAACCAAGTCACATGGCCACCCCTAGCTGCAAGGGAAGATGAGAAATGTAATCCTTTTGTGTGGAGCAAAATGTGTCCATTCTAAAGTGAGGGTTTATTACTAAGGAGAAAGGAAAAAAATGGATCCTGCGCTGGGTAGCTAGTGGTCTCTATCACAGCAATGAAATAAGGGGTCAATAACTTTAAAAGGAGGTATGCTAAAATATCAAGTTATTATTTTCAAAGCTATTATAGAACATTAAAAATACATAGAGGGGCGTCTGGCTGCCTCAGTTGGTAGAGCATGTGACTCTTGATCTCGGGATTGTGAGTTCAAGCCCTACATTGGGCCTAGAAATTACTTAAAAATAAATAAATGAAAATCTTTAAAAAATACATAGAGGTGATATATAATGAAACGGAAACACTCAGATTATTAGAAGCAATGAAATTGATATAATACTTACAAATAATTTAGGATGTTTACAGATTTTAGGTTGTTCATATTGCCCCTTGACACAGCAATCCCACTCATGGAAATTTACCTAAAGGAAAAAGAAAACACAGAAATAGAGATGTTAGTAGAATGTTACTGAAAATAGGGAAGTACCTGGATTAACATAAATGTTTAGCACTGGGGGGCAGTGAGGTAAATTATACTTCATTAATTCGATGGACAAATATAGAATAATGAAAAGCAGTAACTCAAAGATTATAACAACATGGAGTAGATATTTCATACATAAAAATAATGAAGTGGGGTGCCTAGGTGGTTCAGTGTGTTAAGCATCTGACTCTTGATTTTGGTTCAGGTCATGATTTCGGGGTCCTGAGATAGAGCTCTGAGTCTGGGCCAAGCTCTGCTTGTCCCTCTGCCGCTCCCCCCACTCATGCTCACGCTCTCTCTCTCTCAAATATATGAAAAAATCTTAAAAAATAATAAAGCTAAAAATTTGTAATTACAATTCGATTTTGAATATTTCTAAGAGTAAGAACTAAACGGAAATTAGGAAATTGAAAGTTGACCTGTTGGCAAAGAATTATAGATGCTTCTCTATTGTTTTTATTGTTAGATAATATTGTGTAATTTTTTGAAATTTTTTCAAATCCTAAAGTATTCATAAATACATAAAAATAAAAGATAACTGCATATGTTTTAAGGAGTTTCCTTCTGAAATTCTGGAGTTTTGGAATTCGAATAGTTCCTCATAATGGTTACGGTTAAGACTTTTGAGACACATAGACCTGGATTCAAATTCTGCATCTCATTCATTAGCTGCATGACATTGAGCCTTATTTCCTCAGTGATAAAAAGGAGATGATACCTAAGCGTTGGCATGAACTTTATTTAGATCAGGAAGCATACTGTCTTTAAATACATGGTGGTCACCGAGGAAGAATGCCTTCCTCTTCTAAAGGGCAGTCCAATCAGACCCTTACTTTGAGTCAGTGTGGCTTTGATGGAGAGAAAATCAGGAATTAATTCAAGGGGAGAAGCACAAATTTTATTAAAAATCCTAAAGATAACTAGTGTAGAGGAGGAAAGATATATATTTTTTTCTATTCCTCTAGGTTCTTGGCTGGGTCTCTATATCAAAAGATAGATTAATAAGAGAAAAACCAAATTTTATTAATATGCATATCTCATGTACAGTTGACCCTTGAACAACATGGGGGTTGGGGCGCTAAGCCTGATGCAGTTGAAAATCCATGTATAACTTTCTATTCTTCCAAAACTTAACTACTAACAGCCTACTGTTGACTGGAAGCCTTACTGATAACATACACAGTCATAGTCAACACATATTTTGTATGTATAGCTATTATATGCTGTATTCTTACAATAAAGTTAGCTAGGGAAAAGAAACTGTCAAGGAAATTCTAAGAGAAAGCACGGTACTCTACCAAAGAAAAATTGGCATATAAGTGGACCTGTGTAGTTCAAATCTGTGTTATTCCAGGGTCATCTGTATGCATGGGAGAAACTCAGGGATGGGTAGCTCAAAGTGGCGGCTAGAACTCTGCATAGCATCTTAACAAGGGAACAATCAACTTGTAATGACAGGACAGAGGAAAAGGGTTTTAGGGTCCCAAGGGCAGAAACTGTAAGTATATGGGGGGAACCAATAGAGCAAAGTTTGTTTGCAGTTCCTCTGGTGCCATCTCTGAGCTGAGTTTAGAGCTGTCTGCAGCAAAGGAAATTTACATCCTTCCTTTAGACAGAAAGGAGGAGGGTAGAGAAATTTTCCTTCTTCTTTGCAGCTTAATTGCCTTCAGCTCAAAATAATTCCATGTCCAAGAAGCATATTTTGAAGTGACATATTCTGGGTTCCTTCACCAGTAAGGTTGTTTTCCAGGACTTTTGTATTTCTTACCATCATAAACTTTACTATTCTAGGGAGAGGGCATTTCATGATCTATGGTATGGAAGGCTCTTAGAAGGGAAAGCAGCACTATGCTTCTCAACACTGCTTGGCCCTATATGTAGTATACATGGTTATAGTTATATACCTATTTTAAATATATACATGTGTACAAACTTATTTTAAACAATGAAATACCTAGTACCATTATAGTCAGACAACTCTTACTGTGTTTGTGTTAACAGTTATTAGCCAATTGGGTTGCTTAAGGGAATCTCATAAGCAACAAAAGGGTAAGGTGATCAGGTGAGCTCCATGTGATGTAATTTCTTTGCCTCGGAAGGTTTTTAAAATCAGATGAATCAGTAGTAGAGTAGGAAAAAAAACAAGAAGGGCATAGGGAAAAGGAAGGAAGACCAGGGAAGAGAGTGGTTTTCCACATGCAGAAATCAAGGTACAGATGCAAGGTGGATCACCATGGATGGCAGCTCCTCTGATTTTTAAAAAGCCTTAATTTAAATTTGTATTCAGTACGGTGGTCACTCCCCCCACAGCCACAATGATATACTTGAAATACATATCTGTCCATATTCCTATAATTTCCTATGAAAAAGCAAAAATATAAAGTGAAATAAAAATAATTACCAGGGCTCCTGTGGGATGGTCTCTTTGCCCACCTCTCTATTCTCTGCCTTACACTTGAGTGCTTTTTCTTGTTCCAGAAACACAAGCATCTCCATGGTCTGTGCATTTTCTCCTGCTTTTTCCTTGGCCTGGAATGCTAGTCTCCCCTTTCTTTGCCTGGTTAGCAATCATTTACTTTCAAAAACTCTAATATCATCTGTCAGGAAAACTTCCCTGATCCTTTTCCCGGGCACTGGCCCCCGCCTGCCAACTCTTTCACTTTTTTATCTTCTATCTAATATTCCATATAATTTTATTTAATTTTGATACGTCAGTCTTCTGGCCCCAAGGTGCTATTTAATGTTTGTACCCTTTCCCCTAGCAGGATTTGCACCCAAGAAATGGTTATGTGACTGAAATGAACGCACGTTTGGTCACCGATGACCCAGTGCCTTCCGACACATGCCCTGGGCTCAGAATCTATAACCCATCCCTCAACATCACCATGCTCACAAGCGCCTCCAGAACACAAATCCTTTTTGCAGTGTTTGAGATGAGGTTACCGTTACTCATCTTACGTCATGGTTCCCAGCATGGGCGAACCCTGATCCGTGAAAGGAGAAAGGGAAATCTAATTTCTAGGAAATAACTCCAGGTCCGCTCTAGTGAAAAGCAGAACTATGAGGCACAAGCGGCCACTCCGGCTGGGCTGCCTCTCAGCCCCACCACGACTCTCACCGGCTCCTACACACTCTAGGTTTTCTCGTGGGCACCATCGAGGTGGGTGCCACGTCCGTGCCCCGTGAGTTGGTGAACGTCAGACCCATACACTTCTGTCCGGACCCCTGCAGCAGCAGCGGGATGGGGTGGATGTCGCCACACGGTGGCCACACTCTCAAGCCGCGACGGGCAGGCGGTGGGACCACGGAAGGGA
The DNA here is from genome assembly GCF_017311325.1 of Ursus maritimus. NCBI lineage: Eukaryota > Metazoa > Chordata > Mammalia > Carnivora > Ursidae > Ursus > Ursus maritimus. The sequence goes on from NW_024424564.1 coordinate 37,594,913, forward strand.
AGCCCCTCCGCTCCGGGGGTACGAGGCCCCATACCCCGGAAACCCCCAGAAAAGGAGGGCCCGGGAGGAGCTGTTCTTTTCTCCGGAGTTGCGCAAGAGCCAGGACGGCAGGGCGGGCTGGGACGGGTCCGGGCACCCCCCGCCCGCTCGCGCAGACCCCCGCCCAGTCCGAACCAAAAGCGAAAGGAGCCCGGCGCCGCGTCCCCGCCGCTCCCACGTTGCGTCCGCGGGGAGGTCGCCGCGCGCCTCCAAGCCCGCGGGGCCGCCGCTTTGTGACTTCACTGGTTTCGCAACAAGCCCGGGCGGCCCGCGCCCCACCCACCCCCGGCCGGCCGCCCGCCTCGCCGCCTGCCGCCTCGCTCCGTTTTCCGCGCTTCCCTGCGTCCGGGGCCGGGCCTGCCCTGCCGTCGCGGAGCCTCGGGTCCGGCCGCCGCCTGCGGACCAGCACGTGCGCGGCTCCCGCGCCCCGCGCCCGGCCCCGCAGAGCGTAGCGCCCTCCCGGCGGCCGCGCGATGCTGTGCTTCCTGAGGGGAATGGCCTTCGTGCCCTTCCTCCTGGTGACCTGGTCGTCCGCCGCCTTCATCATCTCTTACGTGGTGGCGGTGCTCTCCGGGCACGTCAACCCCTTCCTCCCCTACATCAGGTGAGGCCGGGCTGGGCGGCGGGGCCGGGGGCCGGGAGGAGGCGCCGCGGGGCAGAGCTGCCGTCAGGGAGGGAACGGTCCAGACCCGCTGGGGGGCGTCCTGCGGGGAGACCCACGTCTGGCGGCGAGGGGAGCGCGCTCCTGGCGGCCGGGATGGGTAGGGAGGCAGCGGGTGCAGAGCCGAGCGGTTCTGACTTTATCCTGAACACTGACCACTGAACCCAGTGGCGTCGGGAGGGGCTCAGGATAGACAGTAGAACTTCAGACGGACCGTGGGACAGAATCCCTGGAAGATGCTTCTTGGGCGGTATTGAAACAAGAATGGGGCCTGATGGATGCCATTTTTTGAGTGTGTAAGAGGCAGATCCAGGTGTGTGCTAAAACAGCTCACATATTTCACTTCCACTTCCCAACATCCTCGCGATGGATGTCCGGCTTATTTTTCATGCAAGGAAAGTAAGTATGAGCAGACGCTGAAATATCATCAGTGTGACACTGATGTCACAGCTAGGAATGGTGGAAGCAGAGTTCACACCCAGATCCGTCCAATCCAAAAGAAGGCTGTGTCACCTCCAGGTCTTTGGGAAGCGGGCTTAAGCTCTCCTGGATGGAGCTGCCCAGGATCCCTCCGGGTACTGCGCCCCCAAAGTCAGAGCCCTCAAATCGTCAGCAACTTATGACATCTCTTGGGTTGTCCTTACACCGTTTCTTTTTTCATGAGTTTTGGCTTTTACCTCTCCTGAGGGTCACTTCATCAGCGCCCAGGACATCTTCATTCTCTTCAAATGGCTTCCAGCTCTGTGCCTAGCCCCATGGCAATGGGCGTTCCTTAACCATTAGAACGATCCATCCTTATCCAAGTGCTGTGACCTGCGTTGGTTGGTGAGGAAATAATAAAGTTGGTGACAACCAAGGTTTGTTACCACTGTATGATCATAGAGATTGTAGGGCTTCTCCCTCCTGCAGCCGTGCTGCATGGTGAGCAATGTTCTGTAATGTTTGTGGGCAAGGAAGGGGAAACGAAGGTGAGGCAAGAAGACTAGAGTTTGAAGCAAGGAGAGCAATGTGAAGAATAGTTCAGAGAAGCAGTTAACGGTGGTGGTTTTGCCCACTCAAGGGGTGTTCCGGGCATCAAGGAGACTTTCCCATCAGACCTGGTGCCCTGCTGAATCCTGGACTTGGTTTCTCATGGCTCACCTTAGTCTCACATGGCATTGTCTAGCTTCTCTTGATTCTGGAGCTGATAGATGCTCTTAGACTTGTGTAAAAGGGGGGAGTTTCTCTCCCTACAATTCTTTTTATTGAGAAAATAATAGCTGTGTTTGTCCTGGATCTAAAGTTCAGGAACCCATAGTATTTGATACTCACTGGCAGGCAAAGGCCAGGGGGCGGGGGAGCGAGGCGGGGAAGAGTGTCAGAGGCAGGAGGGCTTGAATCTTTGTGGAGATATCCTATATAGTTGTGATTAATAACACCACAAGGCGAAGTTGAAATGGAAGACATTCAGAAATGGAGAAGTGAGCTGACAAGATGAACCACTTGTGAGATGCTCAAATCACAGATGGTCCAAAGAATAGGTATTCAAGGAAAGGAAGCCCTTAGGAAAAGCTGAAGTTATGGGAGAAAAAGGCTGGAGATTGTCACCTTGTTGCCAGGAGCCAGCAGCCTACATTCAAACAGCAAACACATGTTTTGCTTGCCCTCAGGTGCTGGGGGCTTTCAGGCTGTCTGCTCTCTCTGCCTCCTTGGCCGGAGCACTCCCTTGTATGTGCCCCTCCTAGAAAACCAAGTCATTGAGGCAAAGGCAAGATTTAGATTAAGAATGAGATACCGGGAAGTGATGGGAGTAATGCCAGATTTATCCATTTGGCCCTTGAAATGTTCGACCTTATCTGCTATAACTCATCTGTGCTGTCAGTGCCTCCTGGTCCCCCTTACCCCCACTCCCTCCACTTCCCTCCTACTGCCCTGGCCTCCTTCCTGTGTCTTGAGCCTGTCGGGCACACCACCTCCTCATGACCTCTGCGCTGGCTCTTCCTCTGCCAGAATGCTCTTCCTCCAGAAATTGTCAGGCTTTCCCCTCACCTCCTCTGTTCCAATATTGGTGAGGCCGATTGCCCTATTTAAAACTGCACGCTAGCGCTCCTGGTCCCCCATATCTAGTCTTGTTATTCACCAGAGCCGCTATCATCTTCTAACAAACTATATACTTTATCTGTCTTCCTTCACTGGAATGTAAGATCCATGAGGGCTTTCAATATTTGTTGAATTAATATTTCTTGGGCACTCATTTTTGATACAGTTACTCTTCCCCCTAGGGCCACATACCTTTAGGGAAGGCTTGATAAGATCACTGGTCATTGATCAGTGATTTGGATGTATTCAGGATGCTTCGTTTTTACGTGATGACATTGTTAAACCAGTCTGATGTTCTGGCATTTCTTAATGTTAAACACCTTATTTATTTATTTTTTAAGAATGTTGAACACTTTATTTTTTAAAAATTTATTTATTTGAGAGAGAAAGAGAGTGCACGCGCCCCCCCACACACACGGAAGTGGGGGGAGGGGCAGAGGGAGAACGAAAATCCTCAAGCAGACTCCCTGCTGAGCAGGGAGACCTCCTCTGCGGTGCTCAGTCCTTGGACCTGAGACTGTGACATGGGCCAAAATCAAGAGTCGGTCACTTAGCTGACTAAACCACCCCGGTGCCCCAAAACGTGAACACTTTAAATAAGAGCCATTGCATTTTAAATAAGAACCATAATCCTGGGAGGACTTCTTTCCAATATGACATTCAAACTCAGCTTCCTCATCACATATCTTCTTGTAACATTGTCATCCTGCAGCATATTGAATAAATGGGCAAATTTATTCAGTTCCACAGCTCTTAGACCTGTGGAAAGATGCTCAACTTCATGAATGGAATAAAAATTCAAATTAAAACTCACTGATGCCATTTTTCATCATTGGATCGGCAGGAACCTAAATTTTGATAACACACTCTATTGGTGAGACTTTGGGGAAACAGGCTTTCATATGTTGCTCGTGGGAATGTAAATAGATTCAGTCTCTATGGAGGGACGTTGGCATGTATCAAAATGACAAACATGTATCTGCAAGATTACTTACAGTATTGCTTTTACTAACAAAAGGCTGGAAGCAATGCAGATTTCCATCAGAGAGGACTGACTAGATAAATTGGTTTATTCAAAGAATATGTCAAAGGAAAGCTCTGTCTACATAGAATACTCTTTTTAAATTAATACATTAGTATGGAAAAATCTCCAATACATTGTTACATGGAAAAAAGCAAGATGCAGAGCAAAATATGCTACCATTAATGGGGTGGGGGTGAGGGGAGATAGAGGGTGTAGGGGGTAATAGTGTATACTTGTATTTGCTTGCATAAAGAAACTAATAAAAGTGGTTTGTGTGTGATGGAGGGAGGAGGTCATGGTCAGTGAGACTTCAGCAGGTGGAAAAGAGGGTGGGAATAAGACCTTGTGCTGTACTGTTTTATTTTTATTTTTTTAATTAATTATTTTTTAAAAGATTTTATTTAGTTATTTATTAGAGAGAGAGAGAGAGAGCACAAGCAGGGGGAGTAGCGGGCAGAGGGAGAAGCAGGCTCCCCACTCAGCAAGGAGCCAGTTGAGGGAGAAGTCCTGGGATCCTGACCTAAGCCGAAGGCAGTCGCTTAACCAGCTGAGCCATCCAGGCATCCCTGTGCCATACTTTTTTAAATTAGTCTTTTTATTTTGAGGTAATTGTAGATTTGCATGCAGTAATAAAACAATAATGCAGAAAGATCCCATGTGTCTTCTGCCCAGTCTCTCCCAAAGGCGGCATTGCTGAGCCGGGCATGCCTTGTTCTACATATTTATTCTTTAGTCACACAGACTGATTCCCTATCAAGAATTAAATTAGAAACATGCAATTCAAGCAGCTACTAAATTTAACAAGCTGGAAGAGTATAGTGCAATGTTTCTGTATTAGGAAACCATTAATGCCCTTAAGGTTGTCAAAACGAAGGACGAATAAAAGTCAACCTCAAAGGATTAGTTTGAATTTTTGCAAGGCCACACCCACATTCTCGAGCACAATCATACTTAATTCGTTATGGTTTCTTATATTTCCTCTGTGACCAAATCTCTCAGGCTATCTTGAATCAACTTTACTGATCAACTCCTCCCAGCTGATAAGCCACTCTCTTTTGTATCTTCTTCTTTGGCCTGTGTCTCATGCTTCCAGTATATTCTATGGCCCTTTATTTTTAAAGTTTTGTCGGTTCTGCATCCTGGTGGCTTTTTGTTAACCTAGTCTCATTTTTGTGCAAGTACTGTTTGCTGGGTAGATTGTGGTCTTTGGCCACTCCCGTTGTTCCTTCTCATGACCACAAACCTGCTCGGTGGTTGGTGGCAGAAAACTGGGTCACCTAGAATTAAGCCACCTTAAAACGGAGACCAAAATGGCGTAGTAAACAAAGTAAAGGAGGCTGGGTCTTTAACGCCAAAAATGAATCTACAAATTAGGGAAATTATTTTATCTTTCACTTGGTTAACATTCATAAAATTTAGGGGCGCCTGGGTGGCTCAGTCGTTAAGTGTCTGCCTTCGGCTCAGGGCGTGATCCCAGCGTTCTGGGATCGAGCCCCACATCAGGCTCCTCCGCTGGCAGCCTGCTTCTTCCTCTCCCGCTACCCCTGCTTGTGTTCCCTCTCTCGCTGGCTGTCTCTATCTCTATCGAATAAATAAATAAAATCTTAAAAAAAAAAAAAACCTATCATAAAATTTAGATTATAATCACAGTTAGGTGCTAGTTCTAATAATGAACAAAATTCATTATAATGAACACATCTTGTAATGAACAAAGCAAAATGAAAAGACAAAATTCTTATCATAAACAAAAATCTTAAAATGATTCAGGTGTGGATTTTTTTAAGGGAAGGGTATATACTTTTTCCAAGACAGTTTTATGATTATGTGAAGTCCTTGATTTCACATTTGTCTTGTGAAGGGAGATATGAAGAGGCTCATTTTCACAGACATGTTTTATGACTTCACTTTTTCCAATGACCATTCTTAATCTGTGTGTAAGGATATTTTTTTATAATAATTTTTTATTATGTTATGTTAGTCACCATACAGTATATCCTTAGTTTTTGATGCAATGTTCCGTGTGATTCATTAGTTGCGTATAACACCCAGTGCACCATGCAATACGTGCCCTCTTTACTACCCATCACCGGCCTATCCCAGTCTGTGTGTAAGGATACTGATCTTGATTATTGTCTGTTTCTCGCACAGAATATGAGTTTCATGAGGGTAGAGATTTAGGTTTTGCTCCCTGCTGCATCCCTTGCATTTATGGAAGTGCCAGACACGTAGTAGGTGCTTAGGAAATAGTGGCTGAATGCTGAGATAATTTATGCCAGATGGGCCTGCTTTCATTATGCCCGTTTTGCTCGTCTCCCTTCAGTTGTTGACTGATTCTGCCCGTGCTCACTGTTGTTTGGCTTGGGCTGCCATTCCTCCTGTTCTCCAACACCATTTCTGTCAACTTCATGAAATTCTCCGTGTTTTACAAGATTTGCAGCCTCACTGTGTGGTCAGTTTGACTTACATTATCGGATAGAGGAACAGCTTTGGAGCAGGCAACTTTGGTTAGAATACAACTCCACTGTGTGCCCTCGCTGTAGGACCTGGGACAGGTTGCTTGATTTCTCTCTGCTTTTCTATGGGTTAGTAATAGCACATCCCTTATGAATTAACATGTGAACTCACTTAGAACTCATTGACACCCTGGCGCAAGAACATAAGTTCTCCGTAAGCATTTGCTAATAGTATCATCAAGGGACCAGTCCACATTGGTCTGGATAGATGCTAGGATTAAGTAGGAAAGGACATTTGTTTGAGGGCTAATTTTATAAGTAATTGGTTTATTTGTGATTATAGCAGAAGGTTTCTTTTTAATTTTATTTTTTAAGTAATCTCTACCCCCAGCGTGGGACTTGAACTCACAACCCCAAGATCAAAAGTTGCACGCTGTATCCACTGAGCCAGTCAGGTGCCAGTATAGTGGAAGTTTTCTTAATCAACCTCAGTCAACTTGCTGGGTTAACTGGTAACCTCATTCTCTGAAAAATACACGGACTGAAGCCAGTGGTCTCTGAAAGCCTCTCCCAACACTGGTCACTCTCTGGGGTGCTTGTCGGCTTCTCTCACCTGTTTCTTTGTATGCTTATCCAATGCCAGCTGTGTTTGTTCCCAAATGCATTTATGCCAGTTGTATTTTATTTATTGTAATTACGTGATTTAACTCACTGTACATAAACTGTTGGTCTGTGAATGCAAAAAAAGAATTGTAATTTTCAAGAAAATTCTGTTGAATGCTTTGGGAAGATTCAAAAGAGACAAGTTGTCAAAAAATTGCGTTCTATTTAGTCGTATTTATGACAAATGGAAAGACTTACAAAAAGTGATTTAAAAAAACTAGAAGGATTCTGCACTTAAATTGCTTCAAAAGCATCTTTAAGATTTCCTTCTACTTTAAAGAACCAAAAACTAGAAATGACATCATTCGGAGTAGATGTGGTTTATATGCCAGGGAGACACACGGTGGACTGGTGCTCACATAATGGTCTCAGCCATGTCAACAGGTAGGCAAATGAATGTGCGGACATTTATTTGCTTGTCATGTGTATGTATCCACATAATTTTTTTTGTATCCACATAATTTTTTTAAAGATTTTATTTATTTGACAGAGAGAGACAGCGAGAGAGGGAACACAAGCAGGGGGAGTCAGAGAGGGAGAAGCAGGCTTCCCACTGAGCAGGGAGCCAGATGCGGGGCTCTGGACCCTGGGATCATGACCTGAGCTGAAGGCAGACACTCAACGACTGAGCCACCATAATTTGTGATGACTTCTGCCTAAACCAGCTTTTTTTTTTTATTACTAACTACATTGCATTTCAGGCAATTTTTGCCTCCATTTCAACCATAAGAGTGGGGTCCGGATATTTATAGCAGTGTTATCAACAATAGCCAAACTATGGAGAGAGCCCAAATGTCCATCAACTGATGAATGGGTAAAGAAGATATGGTATATATATGGAATGGAATAGTACTCAGCCATCAAAAAGAATGAAGTCTTGTCATTTGCAACGACATGGATGGCGCTAGAGTATATTATGCCAAGTGAAAGAAGTCAGTCAGAGGAAGACAAATATACCATATGATCTCTCTCATATGTGGCATTTAAGAAGGAAAACAAGTGAACATATGGGAAGGGGGAAAAGAAAAACAGGAGAGAGGGAAACAAGCCATAAGAAACTTTTTTTTTTTTCAGAAAACAAAGAACTATATTATAGAAATAAAGAGCAAACATGAACCCAACATTCTAGGAATCCTAGGAATTTCTCATTTCTTTACAAGTTCATACAAGCTTTACATGTCTATGTACTTCTACATTTCCATGTTTATATTCACCTATTTTTTTATAAAATTGGGTTCACTCCTACATATTATTCTAAAATTTTATTTTATTAATTAATTTATTATTGAAGTGTTATATTAGTTTCAGCTGTACATTATAGTCATTCAGTAATTCTATACATTACTTCGTGTTCATCAGGGTAAGCGTAGTACCCCATCTGTCACCAAACATTATTACAATATTATTGACTCTATTCCCTATGCTGTACTTTTCGTCTCTGTGACTTATTTTGTAACTGGAAGTTTGTACCTCTTGATCCCCGTTATCTATTTGTACATATCATTTTGGATCATACTTTTTCACTTCTGTTTGTACGGTTACACAATATGGAGTTTTCCAGGGACAATAACTTGTGAAGGCGTGTTTTATGCTTTTAAAATAAAAAAGTAATAATCATAGTGAAAAAATCAGAAATACAGAAACAGAAAATAAATATTTCAAATCTCAACTTTCTAGAAATATATTATTGGCTTGACTTACATAATTTTGGACTCTATTTACATACAATCATTCAACAATATCTAATATATATGAGCAGGGATGCAAAATGCCCAAGGTTCATCAGTACAATCCATAGAATACTCATTACTCATCTTGTAAGATATATTTAAGTATATATGTAAGCATATTTATAAACAACAATATACATTTTTATCTTTTATACCATTAAGACCATGTCACATAGAGTGTTCATGCCCGCCATTCATCAGTTACCCCCGTATTATGACAATGTCCCGCCGTAAGAAACTGTTAACGATAGAGAACAAACTGAAGGTTGATGGAGGGATGTGGGTGGGGCATGGGCTGCATGGGGGATGGGTATAAGGAAGGCACTTGCTGTGATGAGCACTGGGTGTTGTATGTAAGGGATGAACCACTGAATTCTTCTCCAGAAGCCAATCATATTGCACTGTATGTTAACTACCTAACATTAAAAACAAACAAACAAGCAAACAACCAAAAAGCAGTGGGGTCCAGGGTAATAAATAATCAGATAATAAGTTCTGTGTGTAGAAAGTCACATATTCTGACATGATGTTAGTGACGCTTCAGTCTTTATAGTGCGGCGATAATTACTTCCTAGTATCTCTCAGCCATGGTGTCAGAGGATGAAAAGGTGGGCTTGCCATTGAAAACTTTCAGCTAGAAAACTATCCTTGAAATGATAATTTAGAGCTTCACATTTTCTTCAAAAAAACATTATCCAAATTACTTAATCCCGAGAAAAGCATAATAAGAAAATTGAAGATCCCAAACTTTCACAGCTCAAAAATTAATTGAGGTGATGGATGCATCACCTATTGTTTGGCTTCTGAGTCAACTTTAAATGTGTGTAATTTCTTCTCTGTTTAAATTTTCCATTGTCATCGGATTGCATAAAATTCTTTTTTTTTCAGGAAAAATAAAATTGGGAATGTTTTCTTCTGTTACTCCTACTTCTAAAAAGACGGTAGAGTAGTGCTCAAAAGTCTGACTGCTGCAAGGCTACCAGTTTTTAAATATAAGTCTCAATTTCAACTTAAAAAAAGAATGTTCTACTCAACAGTCCTCCTTACCTGACAGGAACCGCGTGTCAGCCCCTCAGGTACCTGCGTTGTAGACGCGGTTCTTGCCAAGGACATCAGCGGATGTGGTCCTGGCTGTGGTTACATAGCACTACAAACTCACATGGAAATGATAAGTTTTCATAGAAAGAAACTAAAATAGCACAGCAAGGGAAAGTTCCTAAGTTGTGTCCATTGAAATCAGACAGCTCTAGGTGCGTGGCTTGGCTTTCCCGTGTACTATCTGCGTGACCTTGAGCGAATTACTCTTCTAAGACTGTTCCCTCATCGTGAAGATGGGCGTAATAAGTACTTGCCTTACAAAGTTGTGCAGACCAAGTAAGATGTGCCTGGCCGAGTGTAAGTGCTGAGGAAATGTTAATTGTACAATTTCTTTTGTAATATTAGCAGCAATAGTCCAAGCAGGGATGGTTTCTAGAGACCCCTCTCAGAAAACTTCCCAAATCTGAGCTCTTATCACCTCCGGCTTCATTACCACCCAGGCCCCAGCCGCTGTCATCTCTTGACAAACTACTGAAATAGCTTCCTAACGGATCTCATTGGTCCATGCTTGCCTCTCTACAGCCTTTTCACAACATTCTTGAAGAATATCAATCAGCTTCATATCACTTCCCAGCGCTTAGCCCTCAACAGCTTCCCATCATCTTAGAATAACATTCAGAGTCCTTACCATGACCCCGGGGCTCCCCGCGACTTCCTCCCCCATAAGCACACACGCACTCGTGCTCACTCCTCTCCAGTCACACCTGCTTCCTTGCAGTTCCTCTCATACATTGCCACCGTAAGGCCTTTGACTTTGCTGATCCTCTGCTTGTAAATTTCCTGGCCCAAATATTCCACTTCATCCAGATCTCTGTTCAAGTCCCCTTCCCAGAGTACCCCGTCTCAAGGAGGCGGCTCACCTCTCTTTGAGTCCTGGATCCAACTTTCTTCACAGCATTCATCACCCTAGACTCTTTTTATTGCCCTCCACAGTCTGTAAGTTTCATGCAGGAGGGGAGTTTTCTGTTTTATTTGTCACCACATTCACCATGCCTGCAAAGTCGCCCGTTAGGTTGAAGGCAATCAGTAACTATGAATTGAATCAACGAATCCTTGATTCATATTAGATACTAAGCTTCTTGAAGGTTAGTGAGTTATTTTTTCATCTTTGTATCCCCATCACCTGGCATAGTTCCTGACACTTAACAATTAAAAAAAAATTTTTGTGGGACACCTGAGTGGCTCAGGCGTTGGACTCTTGATTTTGGCTAAGGTCATGACCTCAGGGTTGTGGGACCTAGCCCGGTGGCACAGGGCTCCCTGCTGGGTGTGGAGGCTGCTTGAGATTCTGTCTCTCTGGCTCCTTCTGCCCACCCCACCCCCACCAATTTGTGTGTGTGTGTGTGTGTGTGTGTGTGTGTGTGTGTGTGTGAAGAAAGAGGGAACTTGGACTGACGCTAGAAAGGGGGGCAATTTGCATGTGGGTGGGGTGAGAATAGAGTGAGTTGCTTGTATTTATAAGTAGGAAATTCTTTTTAGTTTGAAAATGGTTGATAGAGCTATATGGTGCTTCCCACTTCGGGGCAATCATCAGCAAATGAAGCTGCCAAAAAGTTAGCCCTAATAATTAAAAGTACCTAGTAAAATGTAATGACTTTTTATCATCCTACTTCTTCCTTTCAAATATTATATTTAAATATTGTGAAGATAAAGGAAGTAACAGTCTCCTTTATTGGTGCATTCAGTGTCTTCAGGTTCTAAGTCCTGGTTAATTTTTCCAAGCAATGGGCCTGGAATCTAATAAACCTCAGCCTGGGCAAGCAGATAATTTTGCATATTGTCAGCTTGTCAGTCCCCCCTTCCCCCATAAACCATGACTCCAGGCTTTGGAATGACGGAATTTCTTGTATCCAGTGATTTAGAGAAGAGCACTCCATCAAGCTTATATTATCATGTAGGTCTTCTTTGCATTGTTTTCATTCCTTTGAGCATCAAATGATTATGCACTGGTGTAAATTCATAAATTAGTTTGGAGAAGGATGTTAGACAACTTGGAATTTTCCATGGTGAACTTAATTGGTAGAGATGTAAATAAAGGAAATGTAGATGTAAGTTGATTTCCTAGACACAATCCTACCCTAGAAACAACTGTCTACAAACAGCCTCAACAGCTTCTAAGTCACAAGCAAATGAACAATTACTTTCTATTCCCGTTGCAGTTTCCAGGAAGTGCGTTATTTACCAGGAGGCAAGTGAGGAGGTAGCTGGGATGGGGCAGGACCAGAACCATGTTGCTTCAGCCACACGGTACAGAATCATGTGGTGGGAGTTGGGTGGGCAGACTATTTTGCAAGGTTGGGAGGCAATCGGTTTCACCAATTCACTTATTCATTCTCCAGTTTCCTGAATCAGCACCCAAATATAGCTACGCCAACCAAATACTGCTCCCTCAGCCTTTGTGCAGTGAGATCATTTAGTGTGAACTTAAAAAAATAAAAATGAAAAGAGTCTACCCACAGTTTCTCTTGGTACCCCCTGGGCGTTATGTTCATCTGGATTCCAATGTCAGGCAGAAGATGTGATGTGATATTTATTAATGATGTAACATATTAGCTCAGAGACTGAAAGACTTAAAAGAACATTTTAAGGTAAAAGAGCCTTTCATTTTTATTGGTGATAATGGGCAACCACTACTATTCTTTTTTTTTTAAATTAAAGCATAATTAACATACAGTGTCATGTCGGTTTCAGATGTGCAATATAGTGATTCAACAGTTCTATACATTAGTCAGCGCTCATCATGATAAGTGTGCTCTTGATCTGTTTCACCCATTCCCCCACCCACCTCCCCCTGGCAACCACCAGTTTGTTCTCTGTAGTTAGGAGTCTGGTTTTTTGGTTTGGTTTGGTTTGTCTCTTTTCTTTGTTCATTTACTTTGTTTTTTAAATTCCGCATATGAATGAAATCATATGGTGTTTGTCTTTCTATGTTTTATTTGTGTCACTTAGCATTATACCTTCTAGGTCCATCTTTGTTGTTGCAAATGACAAGATCTCATTCTTTTTTATGACTGAGTAATCTTCCAGTGTGTGTGTGTGTGTGTGTGTGTGCGCACGCGCGCGCGTGTGTGTGTGTGTGTGTGTGTGTGTAGCCCATATCTTGTTTATCTAATCCATGGACACTTGGGTTGCTTCAATGTCTTGGCTATTGTAAATAATGCGGTAACAAACATGGGGCGCATATATTTTTTCGAATTAGTGTTTTAGTTTTCTTTAGGTAAGTGCCCAGTAATAATATAACTGGATTGTATGGTAGTTCTATTTTTAAGTTTTTGAGGAACCTCCATATTGTTTTCCACAGGGGCTGCACCAGTTTACGTTCCCACCAACAGTGCAAGAGGCTTCCCTTTTTTCCACATTCTCACCAACACTTGTTATTTCTTGTCTTTTAATTCTAGTCATTCTGACAGGTGTGAGGTTATATCTCATTGTGGTTTTGATTTGCATTTCCCTGATGATGAGTGATGTTGAACATCTTTCCATGTGTCTGTTGGCCATTCTTTGGAAAAATGTCTATTCAAGTCCTCTGCTTATTTTTAATTAGATTATTATTATTTTTTGGTGTTGAGTTATATAAGTTCTTTATATATTTTGGAATATTAACCCCTTATGGGATATATCATTTGCAAATATCTTCTCCCATTCAGTAGGTTGTTTATTGATGGTTTCCCTTGCTGTGCAAAATCTTTTTATTTGGGATTAGTCTCAAATAGTTTAATTTTTTTTTTATTCTTAAAAGTTCTTAGAAGTGTCACATCTTTATTTGCTGCTTAGAAAATTTTCTTGAAATATTCTTGAGTGAGAGGTGCCTGCGTGGCTCAGTTAGCTAAGCGTCTGCCTTCAGCTCAGGTCATGATCTCTGGGTCCTGGGATAGAGCCCCACTTCGGGCTTCCTGCTCAGCAGGGAGTCTGCTTCCCCCCCCCCGCCCCTCCCCACTGCTCATTCTCTCTCTATAAATAAATAGAATCTTAGAAAGAAAGAAATATTCTTGAGTGAAATTTCACTATATGTAGTTAGGTACCATTTTGCCACTTAATGGGAATAAATCACACACTGAACATCCCTACCTGATAGATCGGGTACTTTGTGACTCAGATTGTATCTAACACGTAGTAGGTATCTCTTAAATATTTTGTTGATGAGAAGATAAATTTCATGGTATTTGTGGAGTCAAATAAAAAAAATTTTAAAGATGGTTACATTTAATCAAACGGCTGGTTATGAATGCAGGACACTAATATTTCCCCAAATTTTTGTAGTGTAGCCACTGCTTATGCTGTAGTGCCAGGTGTAGGAATGTAGGCCCATCGGTGCTCGTGCACTGATGGTAGGTGTTGTCGACTCTAATCCTGAAAGAAAATCAGACTTACTATGATAGTATTTGTCAAAAGTGTTTTACAATTCGGTTATGGCATTCGAGGAGTTACGAGGTCCTGCCTAGCTTACGCTTTGCTGGTATACAAGAAAGGTGTGATGCTGTCTTTTCATTACCGTCATGGTTCATCCCCACTGCGTGCTGGAACCAGCTGCTGCGTGCTTCTGAGAGACGAGTGTGTACATTTCTTACAGTTCAATGTTCAGCGACCTACATTTGGCAGCTTGAACTTTGACATGTTGGGAGCATTTACACCATGGAAATTGGCCTGTGCTACAAATCAGGCTCCCTCTGGAGCACATCAGTGTTCATTCTCTGCCCGCACCTGCAGTCATTCTAACTGCTCCGCTCCTCGCCTGCTGTAGGGCACACCGGAGACAGGGAAGTCAGGGAGTCAGATATCTGGACTGTGTTAACAACAAAATTTAACTGAATAAAATTTTAAAGATCTTACTGGCTTTATTCATGGATTCATGAATTGGGAAGTATCCAGTCTAGCAGACAGAAAGGAGCTCTGAGGAACTGTACAAAACGAAAGACTTATAGGCAGAAGGGAGAAGGGACAAGGAAGTTATACCTGGCAAATAGCCAATTGATTATTGCAAGCCTGCTTTCCCTATTGAGGGCAGGGGGTCTTATCAGGCAGATTACATAACTAATGCTGATCGGCTGATTCCTGAATGACTGGTTTAAGATTCCATTTCCAGGAGAGCTGAAACTATAATTAAGTCTCAGTTTGGTGACATGGGGCTTAGCATAAGCAACTCCATTTTGGGTGTGTTGTGTTTAATAACTGGAATATAGATTCATTTCCTTGATAACCTATGACCTTGAACAAATTATGTAACCTCTCTAATACCACTTTCTTCCTTAGTAAAATGGGGTTGAAATAAGACTCACCTCCAGGTTGTGAGGGTAAAATGAAATGATGTATGGTAACCACCTAACAGTGTCTGGTATGTAGTAAATGCTTAGTAAGTGGTATTTACTAAGTTTGGCGGGTTTTTTTTTTTTCATTTCTAGTACTGATATTCATTCAACAAATACATATGGAATGGCTATTTACAAAGCAGATTTGATTCTGCCTTATGGTTTTATTTTTATTTTATTTTTTATTATTTTAATTTTATAAGATTTTATTTATTTATTTGAGAGAGGACAGCATGAGCAGAGTGAGGGGCACAGGGAGAGGAAGATGCGGACTCCCCACTCAGGAGGTGGGGCTCAATCCCAGGACCCTGAGATCATGACCTGAGCAGAAGTCACTTATTAGGCTGAGCTACCCAGGTACCCCGTGTGGTTTTAAATGTACAGATAAACAAGAATAAAGTACCACCCTGAAATTCTGAGCTTTCAGATCACATGTTTGATGTCATGGGGACTGTACATCTGGGCCCTTGACACATGTCTTGGTTCGCTGTCCGTGGGCAAGTAGTTCCAGAGTCTGCTCGACTTATCTCCTATCAGGGCACCTTCTTCCCTCCAACTACTTACCTATCCCCATAAATATCCTCCCTCTTCCATTTCCTTCCTTTCTCCACAAATAAGCAAACAATCCCCCTGGCATGTGGCAGGTGCTGTCAGGCCTGTGATCACAAGTACTCTTGCATGACTCACTTGGAAGCTGCCTTTTTACATCCTGAGGCCAAGAACAGAAGGCTTGATTTCTATGTGAGATCTGATCTTTGGGCCAAAGTGCTGCCTGGGGGGTAAAAGCTGTCTCTACCTTTTTCCATGACTGGTTCCGGTCCCCTCCTCTTACCCACGTCGTGCTCAGAAAGACATCCCACACATTGTGCAGCCTTTTCCCCCTCAACATTCCTTTGGGGAGAAAAATGGTTATTTGTAGGAGAAATGATCGCGTGAAATTCTAAACCCTCCAGATTCTCACAGGTCCAAGTGCCGCTGAGATTGAAATAGAAATGGAAGTATTTGTTGTAAGGGGGAATCTTAACCTCTTGATACTCTTCAAATACTAAGTGTGCACAATCGGAAAGACTTATGCACACATGGACTTCTTGTGGAATTCCTCAGAGCATTTGAAGTGTGCCTTTCAACATGATCGGTGTTTCAATACTGAACTTTCAGAGCTGTTTTGAAAAGGGGAAGCACTTAAGACGGGTACGAGTTGTTTCATGTTGAGAACTCTTTGGCCGTCAGTTTTAAACTACTGCTTTATGGGACGATGTAAAAATGTAAACCTTGGTATGAATGAGTAGAACACAGAACACATCAAACACTACTTTCCAGCTCATTTAATTAATTTTTTCCAGCTCATTTAATTAATGAATTGATTGACCGCACCAGAAACATGCCCTGTTAAAATACTTTATCACAATTAATATATCCTTGATACCCTATTGCTTCCATAAATTCTGATAGGCATCAATACTATTGCTCAGTTTCCCACCGTCCTGTTGTCAGCAGTGGAAACTCTTGTGGATAAATCAGATTATTAAAAAAAATTAAATGATGTGTTTATGTATATTTAAAATCCAAATAGTTGCTTTTTCAAACTTGATTTTAGACTCCCTCCCCCCAAAATAGTCACATTCAGTTCTTAATGAGAATGAACACACACCAAGTTTTTCGGGCTTGATCATTTGAAAAACACCACTCTCATTCACTTTAAATATTTCCTAGCTTTCTACAATGGAAAAAAATTAAATGTAATCTCTCATGGTAGAAAAATGAGTTTTAGATTTTTCAGAGCTAGAATGAAAACACTTTACAATAAAATCAGACCAAGTCTTTATAATTCAAAGTGGCCAAACACACAGAAGAACCACCATAATAAAATTGCCAGTCACGTGCCTCCCCGAGGTCTGAGCAGAATTCCTTTTTAATAATGTGGACATTCCTCTTTGTCAGTGACACAGGAACAACACCTCCAGAGAGTGGGATTTTTGGATTTATGATAAACTTCTCTGCATTTCTTGGTAAGTACACAATAATTATTAATAATAAATGAAAAACTCATAGTCTCGAGTGAAGTGTGTTGTTTACAGTTTGTATATAATTTTTCATTATTTTTTAGCAGACTTTATTTTTCAGGACAGTTTCAGGTTCACAGCAAAATTGAGCAAAAGGTAGAGATTTCTCATATATGCCCAGCCCCCCACCCAGGGTCTCCCCCACTATCGTCATCCCCCACCAGAGCTGTACATTTGTTACAGTTGCTGAGCCTACATTGACATGTCATTATCACCCAAAGTCCACAGTTTACATTAGGGTTCGGTCTCGGCGTGTATAATTTTGTTTTAAAGGTTGATTTATTTGAGAGAGAGTGTGTGCGAGCGTGGGAGGAGGGGCAGAGGGATAAGCTTACACAACACCCAGAAGCTAAACAGTAAAGAAATTGGCAGATTTAGTAGATAAAAAATTTAAAGCTTCTAAGTGATGAAAGGTACAAAAAGCGAAGTTAATGTGCATAATGTGTGAAAAGCAACTGCAAATTAAAAACGAATAGACAAACTCGAGAGAAAAATCGGAAGAAATTTAAATGCAATTTTCAGAAGAAGAAATGCAGATGACCAGCAGACATACTGAAAGTTGCTCAATCTCAGTAATGGCCAGAGAAATGCAAATTAAACCAACAGTTGCCATTTCTCTTTCATTGGATTGGCAATAATTAAAAAGGCAAGGGCATGCAGAATTGCTTTCAGACTCTGCTGTGACAGTAAAAATGCTACAATACAGTGTTGGAGCAATTTGCGGATACTTCTTGGCATTTTAATTGTGCACGGTTTTTGCTCCAGTAGTATTACTTCTAGGAATCTGTCGTCCAGAAGCACTGAAGGTGTGCCAGGGACTGTGTACAAGGCTCTGCATTGAGCATTGTAGCAGGAAAAACACAGACAGTGTAGACCTCCAACATTTGGGGAGTGACGAAATATATACCCTGATAAGGCCACTAAAAACAACGAAGTAGACTTATTTGCACCGACACGGTACGATCTCTGTGGTGATTTCCTTTACGTGAAACAAAGCAAGTCACAGAACACATGCACAGTAGCATTTATGTGAAAAGGATAACAGGTTGGGGTGTGTGTGTGTGTGTGTGTGTGTATCCATCACACTGAAGAGAGAGTAAGATGGGGTGAGGAAGGACCGGGTGGGTGAGTGGGAGACTCTGGCAATTAGGAAATCGAAATACATATTTTAAAAAAGCAATGCAGAACTTTCCCTGTGTTTTTGTTCTAAAAGGTCAAATAATAAATTTCATCCAAGTACCTTTCCTTTCCAGGTGCAGCCACAATGTACACAAGATATAAAATAGTAGAGAAGCAAAATCAAACCAGCTATTTCAGCACGCCTGTTTTTAACCTGGTGTCGCTAGTTCTTGGATTGGTGGGATGTATCGGAATGGGCATTGTAGCCAATTTCCAGGTATGTCCTGAGGTTGGTTGTGTTCTTGGGGATGATGGAATATGTGTGTCTTGTGGAGAGAAGCAAGAACACAAGAGGAATGCTTGTGCCAGTATCAAGTAATTGATGCATTTATAAAAGTTGGGATAGTTTGCTTCTTAGAAACAAATCTTTCTCATTTGAAAGTCAGTCCTGCCTGGCACTGGGGAGAGGTGGGTGCATGTTTGCAGGATTATGAGAAAGGACGTTGAGCTCCATGCTCTGGGCTCCGCATTGCTCCGTGTTCATTAACGTGGTTGATGGGTTGCAAGATCGACTTCAGTCATTGTAATAGTTTCATTAAGAGCATGAGAATATTTGGGGCACCTGGGTGCCTCGGTCGGTTGAGCCTCTGACTCTGGATTTCGGCTCAGGTCATGATCTCAGGGTCCTGAGATGGAGCCCAACTGGGCTCCATGCTCAGCTCGGAGTCTGTTTGTCCTTCTCCCTCTGCCCCTCCCCCCGCTTGAGCGCGCGCGCTCTCTCTCTCTCTCAAATAAATAAATAAAATCTTTAAAAAAAAAAGAGTGTGAGAATATTTGAGTGTATGAGCGTGTGTGTTTACCAAAGAGCGGCATCTGATCTCTTCCTTTGGCAGGTGAGGATGTGGGTAATGGGGGTGAAATTATTTGCTCAGGCTTACTCAGCTCATTCATTACGGAGCCAAAACATAGCCCCAGTGGAGCAAATTAACTTCTATGGTGACTCCTGTGGAGTCTGCTCGATATGTTCTTACTGTGCCAAGTGTTTGAAGAAACCCGACTTGTTTCATTCTAACTTGTGGATGCCTGTTCATCCCGAGGTCTCTTTCAGGAAGGCACGGGAACTGTTTGTCCGTGGAGACAAAATTTAATATTTTAAAAATATTTCTTGTATTTCAGATTTGTACTAGTTATCGTACTCTCCTCCTAGGGTTATTGTGAGGATTCCACAAGCCGATGCGCACTGACCAGCAGGCCTTCCGTGGCAGCCGCCGTGGCCGTCATCATTACAGGCTAACACTGCGCTGGTCCTGCTCTCTCCACCACTATTTTTTTTTTCAAGATTTTGTTTATTTGTCAGAGAGAGAGAGTCCACACAAACAGGGGGAGCGGAGGCAGTGGGAGAAGGAGAAGCAAGCTTCCTGCTGAGCAAGGAGCCCCACCCAGGACTGGATCCCAGGAACCCGAGATGATGACAGAGCTGAAGGCAGACGCTTAAGCGACTGAGCCACCCAGGCGCCCCCTCTCTGCCACTGTTGTTTCTTTGCGGCCGCACAAAGGAAGTTACTCCAGGAGGACTTTTTGTTCTGCCTAGGAGTACCCCTTTAACTTTTTTCCCCCCGCCAGAAGCGGGCTGATCTTGTGTGATGCTTATTTTCACAAAAAGGTGTCCCCTGGGCCACCGGCGGGCTGCTAGGGCATGCGTCCTGTCCCCCCGCCGCAGCCGCAGCTCTGGGCGCTGCACCTGGTACTGATCTGCAAGGGTAATCTGGCCTCCGCTGGTACCACGGCTTTCCGTCCATCTGCCAGTGCCCCCTCCTGCGAGAAGTCAGGACAGTCACTGTCAGAGAGTCCTGTCCCACCTGCACACGTGGTCTCATAGAATCACCTTTTCTGCACTGCGCATGGGGTTGCCATCTGTCCGTAGGGACATAGTACAGTGCTCTGGGGACTCTGTGCTGTTGTGAGGGGTGGGGTGGCAGACCTCCTTCCTTATACTGCATTCAGGATGACCTGCAAGGCAGGGATAGTGTCTTGGTTCTTAGGGCTAAAGTGTTTTCTTTCTAGAGAAAGNGTGTGGGAGCAGGGGGCGCAGAGGGAGAGGGAGAGAGAGAGAGAAAAATCTCAAGCAGGCTCCATGCAGGGCTCGATCCCACGGCCCTGAGATCATGACCTGAGCCAAAATCAAGAGTCCCACGCTTAATTGAGCCACCCAGGCACCCCTCAAGTTTTCATTTTTGAATATTATAAATCCACAATTATTGTTTCCTTGTTAACACTGAAAGGTAGAAAGGTGAGAGGCAGGTTGGAACAAGTCTACAGGGCTTTATGGAGGGCACTGTGCGAATAGATTGCTTCGGGCTCCATTTTACTTTCCTACCCTTATTGTCCCTTTCCGGCAAAATAAGACAAAGGCTATAACACATGGGTGCAGGTGACATTGGTCGCATGGTGGAAACTCTTTACATTTTATGATTGTATGCATTTGGCTTTTCATGACAACCAATTTGCTGAAAATTTCCTATGTGACAGAATTTATGAAAACATTCAGTGCTTTAACTTCTATAATCCACTGATGACCTTAGAAGTCGGGTGGTATTATTTTCTTCGTTTGCCAGTGGAGAGATGGAGGCCCAGAGGGGTTCATACTTGCCCAAGATCATCTGAGCACAGAAAAGCAGAAGTGGACTTTGAATTGAAGCCATCTGTCTAGAACCTATGGGAAAGAGTTAACTTCAATGTCAGAATGGGGAAATCTCTGAGAGAAAAAAAAGCATGTATACAATTCACAGTTCTCACGCCGGAAAGCACGATGGGAAGAAAAATGGAATTGGAGAGGTGAGGGGAAGACGTGGAAGGATAGAATCATTCGTAGATGGTGGGTATGGATTATTCAATGGGGAAGAGTATACACTATGTGATATCCTATCAGTTTATTCTCCAAATAACTCACGGAGTGAGCACAACAGCTGTCAGCTTGTAAACCAGAAAGGGCAGGAGTTAGAAAGAACACTTAGAAGTCAGATCATTGAACTTGTGGTTCTCTTGAAGGTTTCTATGAAGTGATTGCATCTTAACAAAAACCAGAAAGAGAATCTTAAACTTTCCTGAGAGCAAAGTATTTGCCTTGTCATTGTTCCCATAAATATATCTTTACAACTTCCTTGTTTGATATCCTGTAATTCATTTTCACCATGCCGTGAGCAAACCAACTTGAGCTGTTCCTTCCCGAGGAATTGGAGGTGTGCGGGCAAGAGAGCTCTGGCTGTCTCTGGGAGGTTTCCTTGCGTTGGAGCAAATTGCACTCATTAGAAGTTCGAGGAGCTGTCCGTCCTGAGCTGGTTGGGTGGGAAGGCTACTTCTTGGTGTGTCCCCACCAATGTCTCTCAATGCTTTACTTTCCTTCAAGAAATTTCCCCTTTTGGAAAAGTCAAGTTTTCCAAGACTTAACCCTTTCAGTATTCTAGGTTTCTTTTAACTACCTTTTAAATTAACAAGAGAGTTTCAAAAAAAGAGATCCAAAAAGGGTGCCGGGTTTTCATTTTTATCCTCTATCTAAAAGTCATGTCTGATTAAGAATCATTTCCCTTTGAGGGGCGCCTGGGTGGCACAGCGGTTGGGCGTCTGCCTTCAGCTCAGGGCGTGATCCCGGTGATCTGGAATCAAGCCCCACATCAGGCTCTTCCGCTATGAGCCTGCTTCTTCCTCTCCCACTCCCCCTGCTTGTGTTCCCTCTCTCACTGGCTGTCTCTATCTCTGTCAAATAAATAAATAAAATCTTTAAAAAAAAAAAGAATCATTTCCCTTTGAAAAGACATCTTTGATGAGAGAGTATGTACTTCACAGGGGAAAAGTACATCCCGATACAACTCCTGCTGACTCAAGGACCTTCTGATCTGGTGATGTCAGGGCTAATGTGGGGGCCCATGAAGTTTGCAGATGAAGATCCTAAAGGATATGTTGAATCCGGGGCACCGGGGAGGGGGTGGGGGAGTTGAGGAAGCACATTCCGTCATAGTGCAATTGGAAGAAACAGAATATATAAATTCAGGGTGTTGATGTACTTAGCATAAAAAAAAATAGCTTGTGGAAAGCATCAAGAATCTCAGAACATTATTCCTGAAAATGACTCATTAGCAGCGGATGCCTTGCCTTTTGTTCATTTTCCCTTGCCCAAAAGTGCCTAACATTCAAAAAAGGGGAAAAGATCTGTGTCTTTATTCTTTTATTTTATTGGTTTAATATTGGTTTTATATTTGGTTTAATACTATTGGTTCAATATTGTGTTTTTCCCAATGACACTGAGGTGTCATTGACATACAACCTTGTATTAGTCTAAGGTGTGTAACATAGTGACTTGATACATGTATATATCGCAAATCACAATAAGTTCGTTAACATACATCACCTCACATAGTGACAATTTTTTGTCTTGTGACGACAGCTTTTAAAATTTACCATCTCAACAAC
Source organism: Ursus maritimus (assembly GCF_017311325.1). Classification (NCBI taxonomy): domain Eukaryota; kingdom Metazoa; phylum Chordata; class Mammalia; order Carnivora; family Ursidae; genus Ursus; species Ursus maritimus. The sequence goes on from NW_024424564.1 coordinate 37,617,615, forward strand.
TTTCGAATATGCGATACGCATTGTTAATTATGGTCGTCATGCTGTACATCCACGGACCTTATATCTGGAAGCTTCAGTCTTTAATCCCCTTTCCCGCATCCTCCATCCCCACCCCTACCCCTCAGCTCTGGCAACCATTGATCTGTTTTCTGTATCGGTAAGTTCAGGTTGTTTTGTTTTGTTTTAAAGATTCCACATGTCAGTGAGATCATACAGTATTTGTCTTTCTCTGTGTGACTCATTTCATTTAGCACGATGCCCTCAGTATCCATCCATGTTGTCACAAACAGCATGATTTTTTTTCTTTTTATGGGTGAATAACAATCTGTGCGTGTGTGTGTGTCACATTTTCATCATCCATTCATCCTTTGATGGACACTTAGGTTGTTTCTGTGTCTTGCCTATGTAAATAATGCTGCAATGAACATGGGGGTGCAGTTATCTTTTTGAGGTAGTGATTTCATTTCCTTTGAATTATTGCTATTTTTCATTGTAGTGAAATACATGTATAACATAGAATTGGCCATCTTAGGGGTCCCTGGGTGGCTCAGTCAGTTAAGCATCTGCCTTTGGCTCAGGTCATGATCTCAGGGTCCCGGGATCGGGCCCCGTGTGGGGCTCCCTCTCAGCAGGGAGCCTGCTTCTCCCTCTCCCTATGCCCACCCCCCTCAGGCTGGCTTTCTCTCACTCTCTCTCAAATAAATAACATCTTTTTAAAAATTGGCCATCTTAACCATTTTTAAGTGTACCATTCAGTGGGTTTTTAAAAATTCTTTTGAAGGTATATAAATATTTTAAATGTATTTTATTTTTCATATGTAATTTTCCTAAATCTATATGCCCGTCTTAAGTATCCTAGGAATACAGAATCTATATCTAATAAGTGACTAATTGATTTTCCATGTTGCAGAATGTTAATGCAGCCATATTTTATTATAACATAAATCAAGTAGTGGATTTTCCCCTATGTTACTAGGTTTGATACCAGGAAATAAGTTTCCTTAGAAAATAAGTTTGACCCAGGGTCCTGAGATCAAGCTGGGTGGCTCAGCTGGTTAAGTGTCTGCCGTCAGCTCAGGTCATAATCCCAGGGTCCTGGGATCAGGCCCTGCATCGGGCTCCCTGCTCAGTGGGGAGTCTGCTTCTCTCTCTACCTACCGCTCCCCCTGCCTGTGCTCTCTCTCTCTCAAATAAATCAATCAATCAATCAATAAATAAAATCTTTAAAAAAAAGAGAAAAGAAAAGAAGTTTGAAAGTTTTTTTTTTTTAATTTCCTTTCCCATGTGGACAATAAAGATTTGATAACAGTTTATTTGTGAGCAGATGGAGAACACCCTGGTTTTGGGCAAGCCTGGGCGGCCCAAGTCAAAGAAAAATCTGGGAGGTACAGGGTGTGGATAGTGAGCTGGGGCCAGTAGGGGTCTGGGGCCCAAACCAGGCTCTCTTGGACAATACTTTAACTTGCCCCTTTGCAAAGCTCACGTTTTCAGGTTCAAGCAGAGACTCCATTGTTCAATCCAACATCACTGTTAAACCAGAAGATAGATGCCCATTGCACATTAGGAAAGAGCCTGAAGTGAGCTCCTTGCATGGTCCATTGTGAGCATATTTGTCATCAATACCAGAGTCTGTGCCTAGACGGTGCACGGGTGCCTTCTGGGTGAAATGCTGGTTAGAGGATGGGGGAGCGGGGCTTTGACTTGAATCTGCCTTCGCATGGCAAGGACAGTGTCTTTTTTTTTTTTTTAAGATTTTATTTATTAATTTGACAGAGACAGCCAGCGAGAGAGGGAACACAAGCAGGGGGAAGTGGGAGAGGAAGAAGCAGGCTCCCAGCGGAGGAGCCCGATGTGGGACTCGATCCCAGAACGCCGGGATCACGCCCTGAGCCGAAGGCAGACGCTTAACGACTGCGCTACCCAGGCGCCCCAGGACAGTGTCTTTACTTAGATTTGTGTGTCCCTGTGGGGTGCCTGGGGGAAGACAAAGAGATTATTGGGGAGCAGGGAGCCTGAAAACCCCAAGCCACACTTGGCATGTTCATGGAACCGGTTGTATACTTTTAAATGAAATTGATCATGTAATCTTCACTGCAAACCTGGAAGGCAGAAATTATTACACCCATTTTACAGATACAGAAATTGAGGTTGTAAACTAAGGTCACAGAGCCCAGTGGCAGAGTTGAAATTTTTTACCCCGTTGTGCCAGACTTCAGAGCCCATGATACTCAATTCTCCTACCTCTGAGGCAGACATCACTCTGTCCCTGTCCAGCGTGCCCACGTTTGCTGTGGAACAACTAAGGGCATTTACTTGAGGGTCTGGAAGGCATTTCTCTTGGTAGTCTTCTGCAGGTAACCGCCTTTTCCAAGGAGTGGTGGGTGCACCTGTGATGACCGTGGCTTTGAGTAGCCCAGCGTGGGTGGGGGCGTGGGTCTTGCTGCGTGCAGACTCACGCAGAGTAACAGCTGTTTGTGACTCTCTCTCCAGGAGTTAGCTGTCCCCGTGGTCCACGATGGCGGTGCCCTTTTGGCTTTTGTCTGCGGTGTGGTCTACACGCTCCTACAGTCCATCATCTCTTACAAATCATGTCCCCAGTGGAACAGCCTGTCCACGTGCCACGTGCGGTTGGCCATCTCTGCCATTTCCTGTGCAGCCGTGGTCCCCAGTATCCTTTGCACGTTTGTCAGTGTCTTCACAGACTTGACTCTTCTCCCACTCCCCCAAACGAGCATGAAAAAAAGCAAATGTTAACAACCTGGTTTCCACATGCTTCAGAAGAACAATTGGGAGACAAGTATAAATCGTTAAGAAAATATCTCAACATTGTCTGGTTAGATCAAAACAATCTTTGGGGGGGAATGTGTGCAAGGAGAATGGAAACGTCGAAACACTTTAGTCTGTTTACTTTCCTTCCAACAAGGAAAGTTTCATAAGCCGTGTGAAAATATTTATTTTTCTTTGTAGTGCTTGGTCAAAGACACCAAATATTGATACTGTACTTAAAGTAACGGCCCTGGGAAGTCCCGAGAGCTCGTACTCTGCCTCACCCTGTACGTTGGTGATTTATTAGATGGTTCGATTAACTCGTCTGTGTTAAGAGGTTTTAAAAAGCTCTATCATTTATTTCCAAGTCAGTTGAAATATGTTTAGCCTTCTCCTGTTAGCCTTCTCTGATTCCAGTTTCAAAATGAAATCTCATCCCATTTTCTAAGTCAACAATGTGAAAAGAAAGTATCAATTTTTATGCTTGTGCGTTCTGGTTTAAAGGAAACGAAAGCGTGATCTTTCTCTCTTTCTTTCTAGAGGTACTTAACAGGAAAAAAAAAAAAGCTGTGTCTTTAAGACGTGAAAAATTCCCCATCTTTCTTTTTTTTTTTTTTAAAGATTTTTTATTTATTTATTTGACAGAGATAGAGACAGCCAGTGAGAGAGGGAACACAAGCATGGGGAGTGGGAGTGGAAGAAGCAGGCTCATAGCGGAGGAGCCTGATGTGGGGCTCGATCCCATAACGCCTGGATCACGCCCTGAGCCGAAGGCAGACGCTTAACCGCTGTGCCACCCAGGCGCCCCCCCATCTTTCGAAATACCATCTGCAGTCCTATCAGAGAAAACCTGCAGAGCCATCAAAAGATGGTGATTCCTGTCAGACGGTAGAAAAATAGCCACTATTTTATTAGCGGAGACGTTGTTAGTCTGGATTGGGCTGTGGTATGAAGTGGACAAGCTTGAGTGAAAATGCACTGTGCGCTTCTGAATAGTAAGTTTTGCGTTTCTCTTTTAAATCAGAGCTTCTAAGTACAGTTTTGGGCTTTGTTTTGGTGGGTTTTTTGTTTTTTTTTTTTTTTTGTCTTACGGAAGGAAATTTTTAGTTACAAAATTTCCAAGAGCAGAGGAAGCAAATCCTGCTGTTGAGAAATTTAAACAAAATGCATAGCCTCGTTACAAAGTTAGTTCCTTCGCAATTTCCTTGTCCTATTTATGGATTGAAGACACTCCTGTTTCTCTCCAAATGTATCTACTTAAAACTTTTAGCTTGTGTTAGTTGTAAAAATTGTAGTAGCAGTGTTTGTAGTGTTAAAAGCCAAAGTTTCTTGGTGTAGGGAAACCTTTGCTTGCTTCCAACTTGAGACACCCATCTCTAGATGTTAAAATCAGAGAGAATTTTAGCAAGAATAAGCATTTCAGACCTCAGAGTTTCACATGTAAATAGTTCCCATTTCTAGGCGGTTCTTAGGAGCCATGCCAAGGGAGAGCATCCCCAAACAGAAACAGGTCATGTCCCTGTATTAAATTACCTCGAATGAATTCATCCATATGGAAGCATCTTTTGTCCAAGCATTAGCATGGTATTTATATTTCTTTACAAAGATTTCAAAATATCTTTAAAATGCCCTTGTCTCTTCTTACTGCAATATTTCTGTGAAACATCCTCACTTGACTAATGAAGAAACTGAAACACAAATGAGGCAGTTGCTAGGATCCTGCTTCTGAGCCCTCCCTGCGAGACTGTCCATCTTGCACCTGGCTCCCAACGCTTTCAGAAGCCTTCACAAAATCACGAACAGTGTGAAGCCCAGGTTCCTTTGCTTGAGACACAGTCTGAGACTGCCTCTTGAGTATTTTTTTTTAACGATTTTATTGATTCACTTATTTTAGAAAGAGAGAATCTCAAACAGACTCCTCACTGTGCTCGGAGCCCCATGTGAGACTTTGACCTCATGACCAATGAGATCACGACCTGAGCTGAAACCAAGAGTCGGACGCTTCACCGACTGAGCCACCCGGGTGCCCCATGAGCCTGCCTGTTTTTTTGACCTCATTCTCACATGGTCTCCCCTGGACTTGCCTGTTTCCTGTTCTCTGCTTTTGCTCAGTCTCTTCTACCTGGCTGGGTTATCCTCCTCCACCTTGTTTTCTAGAGTTGAGCTGCCCAATACGGTAGCCACTAGCCGCATGAGGCTACTGAGCGCGTGAAATGTGGCTGGTCCACATGGGGACGTGCAGTTAAGTGTAAAAACCACACCGATTTCAAAGATGTAAGAAGAAAGAAAAGGAGAATGTAAAATATCTCATTATTCTTTTTATCAGTATTTGTTTTAATGATAATATTTTTGATATATTGGGTTAGATAAGATATATCATTAAAATTAATTTCATTTTGTTCTATTTATTTGTTTTTAAGATTTTATTTTTAAGTAATCTCTATACCCCAACATGTGGCCCAACCTCACAATCCTGAGATTAGGAGTCACGTGCTCTACCAGTTGAGACAGCCAGGTGCCCCTCATTTGGTTCTTTTTAGTTTTTTTTTAGTGTAACTGCTACAGTAGAATTTTTTTTTAAGGAGATAGAAGTTTATTGAATACACCCCAAGGGAGAAGCGGGTAGGGCAGCAGAGGAGAGGCTGCCTGGCTATCGTAGAATATTTTACCTTACGCATGTGGCTGGCATTAATTTCTGGGGTGACGCTGCTCTAGAGAGCTCCTCAAGCCTCCACTTACATTAGGCTCAACTCAGTGAAGCCTTTCCTGACCCCTCCAATCCCATTCCACTCTGAATTCATAATTTTCCCTCTGAGTCATCATCGTGCCCTATTCTTTTCTGTCTTAATACAGCATATTCCCTGGGCTTCATCCGACAAGGCTGTGATGTTTCCAAGACCAACACCGAGTCTGTTTTGCCAGAGTTTTCTCTGTCGCCCCCTTCCTCCCCATAGCATACCTGATACACAGAAGATAGAACTCAAGAACAAAGAATTAAGAGGCTTTTAAACTATTAGAAACAGAAATATGGTAATGACATGATCAGAAAATCTTTTCTTTTGAGAAACTGAGAAGTGTTAAGAATTGCAAAATATTGGGGGGTAGGGAGGGCAGGGAGAGGAGGTGCTGACTCTGAATTCAGGGGAAGTTCTAAACTTAGCATTGACTCAAAGCTTTGAGTTCATAACTGTTTGCAAAAGCATTTTAAGAGCATCTCATGTCTAGCTTTCTCTTTTGCCTTCCTAAGCTCCATGGAATGGCTGTCATCAGCCTCGTGCAGACGGCCCGTGGAGGCTCTAGCCTCAGTCCCCGACACTGTTTGGCCTCTCTGGGTATCCTCTAAGGTCAGAGGTAGGATGTATCTCTTTGATTTGTAAACCCTTTGGGCCAGAAAGGAACGACTCCGCTTGTACCCAATGACTTGATGGAATAAGTCTGTTTTTTAAAGACGGTAGTTTGAATCTGTAGCTTGTTTTTGTAGAGGGACCTTGGTAGTTTGTGATGCTTTGGTACTTGGAAATGTTAATTTTTCCTTAAAGCTGTTGCCTTGAAAATAGGATTTTAGGGAAAGAGTATTTTTATTCAATACTTTTATTTAGGGAAAATAGTATTTTAGGGGAAGAGTACCCATCTGCCATTTTGACCAAAGTTAGAAAGCACAGTGGAACAAAATGGAGCCACAGATGAAAATTTGACCATACGTAACCGACAAAGTATTGGTGAGGAACCCCTGTAAGTCCATGTTATAATTTAAATGCTGTCACAATCGAACTCAAGTTTGAGATTATAAGAAGCTGATAGAACTGGTCTGATCGCAGAAATGTTGGTATTAACATTTTAGCTGTGTGATGATGATTGGAAGAATAGTCTTAACATTAAAAGACCTGGGTTTTTTTTTTTGTTTTTTGGTTTTTATTTTTTGTTTGGTTTTTTTTTTTTTTTTTGGAGCTTCCTTAACAATTTCCCTTTCTTAGTGATTGCCTGTGCTTCGTTAATTTCTATAACCAAGCTGGAGTGGAATCCAAAAGAAAAGGTAAAATTTAACTCATCTTCAATATGATTGTTGAACCTGGTTCCTGGGGATTATTTTCAAAACTATTTTCAAAATTTTGAATTCCTAATTGAATTTCCTCATCAAAAGAGGCCGGACACTTAATAGCAGGGGGCCGATGTGAATTCAGGTGTGTGGAGGTCAGAGGAGGCAGGGAGTGTTAAGCAGAGCGGATGAGATCCCTTTGTTTCAGGATGAACTGGAGAATAAACGTGGTCAGGGCTGTCTGTGCGGGCAGGGAGTTTGTATAGAGCGGTAAGAGGTAGGCAGAGAGGCTCCTACTTGATGTGGGCGACCAGAATGAGCTTTGGAAGGCTCGTGAACAGGCAAGTGCACTGAAAGAATATTAGCAGGTACATAGTAGTCAGAAGCAATCCTGGGGTGAAGGGCTGAGGAGAGAGCCTGGAGTTAGGGAGGCAGGGAGAAGGCAGTTCTCTAGATTTCAAACCAAGGTTCGCCTGGGGGCTCCACATCACTCATCGGGGAAATGCAAATCAAAACCACAATGAGATAGCACCTCACACCTGCCAGAACGGCTAAAATCAACAACACAAGAAACAACAAGTGTTGGTGAGGATGTGGAGAAAGGGGAACCCTTGTTCACTGTTGGTGGGAATGCAAACTGGTGCAGCCACTGTGGAAAACAGTATGGAGGTTCCTCAAAAAGTTAAAAATAGAGCTAGCATATGATCCAGTAATAACAGTACTGGGTATTTACCCCCCAAATACAAAAACATTAATTCAAAGAGTTACATGCACCCCTATGTTTATTGCAGCATTATTTACAATAGCCAAATGATGGAAGCTGCCCAAGGGCCCATCCATGGATGAACGGATAAAGGCGGTGTGGTTTATATACACAGTGGAGTATTACTCAGCCATAAAAAGAATGAAATCTTGCCATTTGAAGCAACATGGTTGGAGCTAGAGAGTATAATGCTAAGTGAATAAGTCAGAGAAAGACAAAAAACATTTCACTCATATAAATATGGAATTTAAGAAACAAAACAAATGGACAAAGGAAAAAGAGAGAGACAAACCAAGAAACAGACTCTTGATTATAGAGAATAAACTGACGGTTATCGGAGGGGCAGCGAGTGGGGGATGGGTGGAACAGGTGAAGGGGATTGAGGAGGGCGCTCGCTGTGATGAGCACCAGGTGACGTGTGGAAGTGTTGAATCGCTATATTGTGCACCTGAAACCAGTGAACACTTAACTATGCAGAAACTAAAATTTAAAACTTTCAAAAAATGAATTAAAAAAAAGATTAGCCTAGGGTGCAAGTACAAAGGGGAAATATTTATGGGTGCTGTCAAGTGACAGACACGAGAATAGAAGGACATGAATCAAAGAGGACTTCCAAATTTTATCTTGGGGGAAGCGAAGAATCTGTCCCCATGAGCAGAGGCAGCAGAGTCCCAAACAGGAATAAATCTGAGGCTGTAGTGAAACATTAAGGAGAACTGCCCAGTTACTGGTGGGACTAGACCGTGGGGGGCTGGAACTAACAGGGCATGGGGTAGAGTGATGGGTCATTTCCAGCCCAAACGTCAGAACACCAGGAATTGAATGTTTGGAGTTGAGATGGACTCCAGCCACGAGGTACGCAGAGCGGTGGCTCATCTAGACGCCATGTGGGGAATGAATGACGCCCAGGAGAGGACAGTTGGTGGGAGAACAGCCGTTTTTCAGGGGACGGGGGAGTTACTGATGTTTTTCACAAAGCAGTTTCAGTAAAATGTTGGCTTTAGAAGCCAATTGCAGAAGGGTGAAGAAATGGTGAGGGGGTGGTTCATTCATTCAGCTCTCAGTCCACTGTTGGGAGGGGAGAGAAGAGGAGAAATAACATGGTGGCTTAAGGGCCAAGCGGGATCGGGATTTTCCACATTCTGGCATGTGAGGGAAGCCTGCAGGAGACTACGCAGAAGGGGCGCCTGGGTGGCTCAGTCAGTGAAGACTCTGCCTTCAGCGCAGGTCACGATCTCAGGGTCCTGGGATCCAGTCCTGCGCCTGGCTCCCTGCTCAGAGGGGAGTCTGCTTCTCCCTTGGCCTTCTGACCCTGCTTATGCTCTGTCTCTGTCTCTCTCTCAAATAAATAAATCAAATCTTAAAAAAGAGAAAGAGAGAGACTACGGAGACACTGAAAATGGTGAGGAAGAGAAATCCAGGCAGAAATAAAAAAAAAAAGTCCTTTCTGAAAGCGAGACCTCACTTGGGGGCGGCTTCGGGTGTACTTTACGAGTTCGGCCACTGGGAGGCGATCTTCCACCACAAATCAAGCAAAAAACCAGCTGCTGGGAAGGATTTCTCCGTGTTTCCCCCAGGCAATTAAAAATTGTTTTTCATTTCATTTTCTAAATTAAAAATGTGAAAAGTACCTCATTTTCTGCTCCAGCCATAAAGCACCATGCCGCTCCTGCATTGCGTTCTGTTCCCATTATCAATGAATGCACGCAAAACCCTTTACGTTAATTCACTGAGTGGAATAATTGCCCGGGTACTGCCCCAGACTTCCGTGGAGGGCTTGGGAGCTTGTACAGCACATTGCTGTGCATTGACTTCCTTGGTAGGGGTGGTGAGAGTTTTAATATCATTGCCCCATTTTACGTAGCAAGGGGATTAGAGCGTCGCCTGCGTTCCCACAAGTGCAGGGGAGGAGTGTGCACTCCTAGTTCTGTGCGCTTTCATGAAATAGGCTAAAGAAACGATGAAGGATGAGGTGGATCTCCTGCTAATGTCCCCAAAAGGAGGTAGGGGCCTCCGTTCTCTACCCCCAGCATAGACTGATCAGGTTCTCCCCAGTGTGAGCTGGCCCAGGACAGGGATGGATGTGAACACGCATGTGGACAGCGAGGAGTGGTGGCTGTGGTTTGATGCACCCAATGCATCTTCATGGATGAAAACTGGATCAGAGAGAGCACCTGTCCCCTTTCCATGGGGGACAGGTGCTCTCTCCACGCAACCCAGCCTATTTGTGTTCCGTGGGGACAGGTGTTCTCTCTCATTGATAATTATCTCATTGATAATTTCAACCTGCAGACGCAAGCCAGCCTATTTGTGTGTCATGCGTATAACCTAGCAAAGCAGAAAGGGAAGTCGAGGAAAAAAGAATAGGTCACTATTTGAAATCGGAGAACTGTTCACAGTCCACAGGCTTCATTGGGCATGTGGGCTCAAGTCAGAATGCAGACATGCAGTTTTCATTCAGTGTTTATTTTCTTGTATTGTATTTAAGTAGGTTCCACACCCAGCATGGAACGCACAACCGGGGCTTGAACTCACAACCCTGAGATCAAGACCTGAGCTGAGATCAAGAGTCGGATGCTTAACTGACTGAGGCACCCGGGTGAACTTTGGATGTTTAAAAATGCTTTGACAGTAATTCACCACATTTAAAAATCAGGAGAGATCACACCACACACACACACACACACACACACACACACCACACATGCACGCACGCGCTGGCGCACAGGCTTTTTTCTTAATCTCTTAAAGCAACATCGGGGTCATATTTTCCCATTTGGTGAAAATGGAATTGAGCTGATGAGGAGGGGGTTCCCCGTCCTCCCTCTCTTTTTGCAACCATCCGTTCCATTTATTTTTATCAATTGTTTGGCCTCCATAGGAGGAACCCCCAATTAAAGCCTTCCACTCTTGCCTTCCATTCTCTCACCTCTGCCCCCAATGAGATAGTTGCCGTGTCCCTGTCTCCTTAGCCTTTGCTTTGTGGTTATGTTTACCTTATAGCATTAAGCAGAGCTGTGTTCCGAAAAGACATTTTCTATAGTAACAAGGAAACCCACAGCCAGTGGTGACAGCCAGTCCCCTCTGGGTGTGCGCACTCGTTCTTTTTAATAAGGGCCCAAAAGCTGACTCAGTGGTTTTTAAGCATGCATTTCAACTTCGGGATTCCTAGCAGTGGGAGAGCAAGTCACACCTTGAGTGGGAAATTCTTTCTTCTCTTGAGTCAAAATTTGCTTCCCAGTCTCATCTTAAAACCAGAGTGTATGTGAGCCTGCAGAACTTTTGGGAGAATTGTGTCCGTGTTCTCATTGGGCAGTGCCCTGGTGTTCATCCACCGGGCCTTGCTCACGGTGTGTTCTCAAGGGGGTTGATCTATGCTCACCCGACAACTGCCCTCTCTGGTCTGGCCAGCGTTTAATTTCAGTACATGCACTACAGTGAATGTATTCAGGCTAAATTCTGGTTCTTTATTGTTGCTTTTAGGATTATATATATCACGTAGTGAGCGCAATCTGCGAATGGACAGTGGCCTTTGGTTTCATCTTCTACTTCCTAACATTCATCCACGATTTCCAGGTAGGTATTTATCAGTTCATGTGTTACAAATTGCTGACAGTTAGGGTTAGGAGAACGCCATAGAACATTTCTTACACTTAAAAAAAGTAAGAGCACTATCTTTCTTTTCACTCTTACGTGTTTGAAAAAATACGTAAATATTATACAGTTTAGTTTATTCCCTAAGGGAAGCCTCGCTAACAGCTCTCCCAAACAATGAAATTTTCATATGTCCTCTGCCCCCTGGTTGCTCATAGTCATATATCCTGGTTATTAGCTTTCTGAGCAGGCCTCGCTTACTCGTTCCAAGTAATAGGCAATATGTCCTTTTAATAAACAAAAGTTTGTTGTTGAAAAATGTTCCCAAGGCAGAGAGAAGGTGGGACCTTATCAGGTTTGACAACAGAGAAAATTTTACATTTTGAGACAAGTGAATTCTTAGCTAAAAGGATATAAAAAACCAAGAAAATTCTTCCAGACCCAACTCCAGCTCTGCTGAAACCGTAGTGAGGTCATCTCTGAGGGCAGGTGCAGAGCCGTGGGGCTTTCTGTAGCTGGCACCAGTTTGCCTTCTCCGGAACCTTTTTCTTCTGTTTTTAACAGAGTGTCACGCTAAGAATATCCACAGAAATCAATGATGATGTTTGAAGAAAGAAGAATGATACCTCACTCAGTGAGAGTCGCAGACAATTTCTGGAAGTGGCAGGGAGGACAGACAGGGTTTCAGTGTGGCCCTGAGTGGAATGTATCTGCGGCACGTCCACGACTCGAATTTCTTTAAGAATTCCCAATAGTTGTACTATTTCCAAAGGTATGTTTTCCCAGAGAATGTACAGACTTATGACATTGTAGCAACGTTTTTATAATTTCCCAAGTAGACACTTTTTTTTACGTGAACAAATTCATTACGGAAAAGAGAAGGTATTACAGAAAATGGAGAGCTCTTATTTTTGCACAGATTCTGTTTTGTGTTTTCTTTGTGGGTAAGTGATTTGTGGGAATACACTAAGTGAGGAATTCACTAACAAGTAAAATCAGGGCATATTCATTTTTAAATTTTATTTTTAGAGAATGAATGGTCTAATTTTATATCATGAGAGCATTTATAAAGTTTGATTTCTAATGATCATAAAGATTTAGTTAACAAATGAACACTAACAAGGATACTCTGATTTTTAAGTGAACTAAGCAAAATGCTTCTATTGAAAGGCCTTACTCTCTCTATGCACATTAACTCTAAGTGAACACAGAAGACCTCAGTTTTTAAATTCCATCCCCCGTGGGCCTCCCTGCTCCCAGAGCCACAGCCTTTACCCTTGCTGCTAACTGGCATTCCATAGTGGGCCCAATTCCAGGTGGAATGAATTCAGCAAGACAGATTAGAAAAGCCTTAGAACAATAATAAAATGGAGGTGAGCACCTGACAAGGAAAACCCCACTGGAGTCCGGATTGTTGTCTTTGCTGGATAAGCAAGGAGGGAAAGTATCTCAGGGACCATTTGTGGAAGGCAGGATTATGGGAAGGAGACCTTTGGTTAATACCAAACCTCCACAAAAGCCAATCTGTGAAAAGCATTAAAAAGACCATTTGTAAAACCACCCTTTATTGTTACCAGTATAAAGTGATACACGTACAGTCTGACTCGGAAGCTGAAACTCACGTCTCGAATTCATTTCTTGCCACTAACCCTGTGGACAAGAACACAGGTCTGAGACCGAGGAGAAAGGGGAGGGGGCAGGGGGCAGGTTATCTGTTCCTCCTTTTAATGCCTGTGGCTGGACGTTTGCACACTGTACGAAATGGGAGTCAGTCCTTTGTTAAGCAAGACCTACAGACTCCACGTTTTCACCCAAAGCACAAATGACAAAGGAAAAGCAAATGCTTCTGGAGCAAGAAGTGGGCCTTGAAATGTTAAGGCTTAGATTTGAAAGTTGAAGAGAAGGCCTTCCTTTGAAGACCCTCAAGACCACAAATCTGCAGCCGGCCAAGTGGGTGCAGACCTCAAGGGCATATGCCAAGGGCAGAGCGGCCCACCTGGACAGCCTGGGAGGAAATCTGGGAGTGGTGAGCACTTCCTGGCTCCTCAGTAACTATCTGTCAAGTGAACGAAGCCGTCAGCCACAACTGCAATGACAAACCGTGTCCCCTGTGTGTCCGGCAGTGTGAACCCCATAACCGTGTCTGAGTCTGTTGCAACTTGTCGTAATGCTGTGGCTCCCCAAGTAACACTGGAAATGAAAGACTGATTGAAACTATGTCAAGCATTCCTTATTCTGAAGATGGGGGAGAAGTGTCACTTAGCTGCGCCATGGAACCTGTAGGAGAATGAATCCACGGTTGGGACTCACTTCGAACAGACTTTTCTTACCTGCACTTCTCATGGTGCATTGTCATTCTTCATTTCCTTATCTCTCTTGCAAGATAGATTGGGAGCTCCCTGTGGGCAGAGTATGGGCCTTAATCTTTAACTTTGTAACTCCAGCATTTACCAGGGTGCCTCCTGGTTCATAGTAGGTGCTTAATATCATTGAAGGCATGAATGGACGCGCGAACAAAGGAAGGCATGACTGGGCATGTTCGCAGTGCTGCGTAGTGAGTTACACTGGCACACTGTGTACTAGTTAAGTGATAAATGAAGAGTCTGTATCACCCAGTAATGTTGGCTGTTTTGCTTTGTGTACTGTAAACATTTCAGTTGTTTGGGCTTCACCACTCTATGACAACTCTCTTCAACCTCGACAGTTACCACCAAAATTGTTAGATGGGCTAGACAAAATGGTATACCTGGCTTGGCAAACTGAGAACGCCAAAAATCACTGCAGACAATCACATTCTGCGAATTCCATGAAACCTCTAAAGCTGGTCTCATCCACATTTCGGTATTATTTCTAATTTCCATGAACTTGCATTTCCTTGGGCCTCATGGCTGAAAGAGTAAAATAAAATGAAATATTTCTTTATTTTAGTAATTTGTGTCTCGGTTCAATTGCAACATGTCGACTAGGTACGACTAGAAGTTTACATACCCAGGGAACAATCCTAGCTCCACTTGGACCCCGTAAATAGAGTTTAAACCTTATGTTTTCTTAATTCTTGTAGCTTTGCATGTGGGCGCAGTGGTTCATCTTTGTAGAGACTCAAACATTAGTATCAGAAGTTTGCATCAGTGCAGACTCATGGAGGTGAAGGCACCAGAAATCCAACTCACACGTGTCGAAGAAGAAAGGGGCATCTATTAACTCAAGCCCGGGGTGGAGCTTACTTCAGGGATGGTTGGATCCAAAAGTGGTACCAGAACTCCATGTATTCTCTCCTTCTCCTAGCTCTACTTTTTCTCTCCGTTGGCATCATTCGCAGGCAGGTTTTCCCCTGATGGGAGTGAGATGGCTTCTAGGAGCCCGTGGGCTACAACCTGTCCAATGGAAAGAGGGGACCTCTCCAGAGTTCGCACAAGAGCCCGTGAGTTGAAGCTCTTTGTCTCCGATTGGCTGGCCTGGGTCACATGACCATCCCCGCTCAGGGAGGTCTGATGCTCTGATTAGTCAGCCCTGTGTCACGTGTCCCCCCGAGCAGGGAGGGGTCGGCACTGTCCGAAATGCCGGGCTGGTGGTGGGTGAAAGTTGTTTCTCAGAAGAGAGGAATGGGAAATGCGTCTGGGAGAGACACAGTGCAGTAGATCCCCAATCCCCCCTTCCCCACCCGCCAGGAAAGACGACTTAACTTGTTTCGGGGTAAAGCAAATTATACCTGCTGACAACCTTTTCAGGTTAAAAGACGTAAATGTAAACCATTTAGGTAATAAACATGCTTTCAGTTAACTTCAAAGTTATGCTTTTTCCAGCTTGTGTTTTTATTTAACCCCTGTGTTTGGTCAGGCAGTGATTTATCACATGTTTCAGACGAGGAAAAGAAGAGAGAAGCTCAGGGACGTGCCAGATGTTTTGCTGCTGGCTGGCAACCCGTTCCAGTCGGGGACTCTTGTTTTCCTGATTGCTAATCAAGTGGGTCTTTTTCCTTTCTTTCTTTTTCTTCTCTTCTCTCTTCTTTTCTTTTTTCTTTTCTTTCTTAACACTAACAGAGAATTCCACAGAAATTGCATTTCATAAACCAAATTAAGTACATCAGTGTTGTGCTGTGTTTGGGTTTCCTAACATCCCTTGCATGTGGCATTGTCCCATGTTCCCATTTTTTACTCAGTTGGAGACACACTGGTCTGCTGTTTGGGCCCTGGAATGAGGAAGGAGGAGTGGGAGGGAGATAAGTGGTATCCCATTCTCTCCCACTCCCTGACTCTGGCCAGCCGGTAAGCCCAGCCGTCTCCCCACACACATATTCTTGGTCTGGCTCTGAATGCCCCGCATTCTCAAGGCCAGAATGTCATGCATTTGCGTCCTGTCTGTTGCATAAGAGAGCAACCACAGCCTCAGGCCCTGGAGGAGAAGCTTCTGACTCTCCTTGGTCACCCCCAGGAGACTCATCTTCTAAAACGAAGGGCAGCGGCATGCCAGACTCATATCAGGGGTGGCGGTGACTTCCAAAACCAATGCTTAGAAAATGCTAAACGAGGTACCAACAATCTGTTTTGTGGTTTGAGCCAGGGTGCCACGAGATGCCTAGTGAGCCCCAGCTTTGGCAGTCCCTCAGCAAAGCGCAGGGCTCTGTGCCCCACTGTCCCCAAAGCCGGCTCCACCTCTGGACTCCTTGGTTACATGAGTTGACGGTGTGTCTTTTTAACTTGGGTAAACTTGATGAGGCTGATGCGTATCCCTGTCTGAGCCCCAACCGATCTGATCACCCAAGAGTTCCTCTGATACGCAAATACAGTAACTGCTGTTACCCCTCTCAGCACGCTGGGGTGGAAAGATAATTTCTAGATAAGTGGGGATTCAGCTGCTCCTGCTTATAGCCCTTACTTTCTGAACCATTTGTTCTCATTTTAAAACTTTTGAATCAGTAATAGTATTCATGGGATTAAAAAATCAAAACAATATAAAAAGGAACTCTGTGAAAAGCCTTTGCACTCTTCCTTTATCCACATTTACTCAATACACACCTCTTTTTGCAGATATCCACTTTTTATGAAAATACAAGCAGAAACACATTTACAAATATTTCCCTTTTAACTTCTACGCCAAACGTCACATACCGCACTGACAGCTTTGAGCCTTCCTTTGACGAAGCAACATGTTTTGGAGATGCTTCCTTATCAATAGAGAGAGCGCTTCCTCATTTTTTTAGTTTGTTCTGTTAGGTATGTGTAGTGTCCATTGTGCGCCTGTGCCATGGTTTATTTAACAAGTCCCCTGTCTGAGGAACCATCGTGTGGTTCCCAAACTGCTGCACTGGCACATGAATGACCTTGTACGTACATCACTTCACACACGTGCGAGGAAATCTGTGGGAGAGATTCCCGTAAGCAGGGATGCTGGGGCGGATGGGAACTGCATCTCTAATTTGACAGATACTGTCATCTAGCCTTCGGAACCTTTTTACTTGATCATTTTTTGTTTGAAAACCTTTCCAACTATTTTACCCTTTTTTCTAAACTGAGGATGCTGACTATAAATTCACCTTTTCTGGGACACCTGGGTGCCTCAGTTGGTTAAGTGTCTGCCTTCGGCTCAGGTCATGATCCCAGGGTCCTGGGGCGGGGCGGCGGGGGGGTGGGGGGGTCCTTGCTCAGCAGGGAGCCTGCTTCTCCCTCTGCCTGCCCTCCTCCTGCTTGTGCTCTCTCTCTCTCTCTCTCCCTCTCTCTGACAAATAAATAAAATATTTTTTAAAAATTAAAAAAATAAATTCACCTTTTCTTGGTGAGTCAATAATATCGATGAATGGATATTCATCGATAGGCACAGATGTGCATTCTCTGGTAGATGGTGTGGGACAGAGACAGGCTGACAGTGTCACTGTTCTATGAACACTTTCCCTCTTTGTCCCTCCACCTTTTAAAAAAGATTTTATTTATTTATTTGAGAGAGAGACAGAGAGTGACAGAGAGAGCGCAGGAGCAGGGGGGAAAGGTAGAGGGAGAAGCAGAATCCCCGCTGAGCGGGGAGCCTGATGTAAGACTCATCCCAGGACCCTGGGATCATGACCTGAGCTGAAGGCAGACACTCAACTGACTGAGCCACCCAGACACCCCTTTGTTTCCCCTTTTTATTTAAGCACCAAGGGCAGGGAGGGCAAGGCTCTTTGCTCCCCTCTCTGTGGATAGCAGAACTCCACTGTCTTCTCTCTCCTCCTCTCTGGTTCCTACTCTTCTCCTTTTAATGGTCAAAAGTGTCTCCATCTCACTTGGGTTTTTCATTGTGATCTTGCGCTTTTGTCACTGTCTTTTCTAATCTCGTTCCTTTCCTAGCCACTTTCTCTTTTTGGTGTCTCTTGGAAGGGCTAGTACTTCACTTACACTTTCTTCTGAGAACATTTTGCTTTTATAGACCTCAATTATCGGTCTCAATATCCCCTTGCCCCTTTCTGGCCAGCTGACCCATGACAGAACACCAGCGGGAATTCACAGATCCTTTGGCCCTCCCTGACCTTGTAGCTTGGTGGTCACTGTGGAATGACCCAGTGAGTGGGGGACACCAGCAATGCAGGAGCCAGAGAGAGAGAGAGAGAGAGAGAGAGAGAGAGAGAGGAAAGTCCAGATTTGAGAAACTTAAAAAAAACTTATTTAGAAATAATAGGCTTTAATTTTGCTTAAATGTACGTTTTATGGCATTTTTAAAATTTATAAACTTTACTTTCTAGAGCAGTTTAGGTTCACAGCAAAATTGAGCAGGAAGTGCAGAGCTCCCCTCAACGAGCACAGTGTCCCCCACTGCCCCCCCCCCAGAGTGATGCTTCTGTTACAATCGATGGACCCACACTGAGACATCATTATCACCCATAGTGCATGGATTATATTAGGGTTCACTCTTGGGGATGTGTATTAAATGAGTTTGGACAAATGTATAATGGCACGTGTCTACTATTGTAGTATCATACAGAATGGTTTCACTGTCCGAATGGTCCATTTGTCATTTTGAAAAAGAAAATCTTATTTGGAATTACCTACAGAGACGCAGCATGATTGTCTTCAGTACCAGGTACTAGGGACTTTGGCTTAACCACTAACCACCAAGGACATTTCTCTACCGCTTAAATTATCGCTCAGATTCTGTTAACATTGGTTGAGCATCTAACCATATCAAAGGCACTGAGAGAAGGGAATTTCACCACAGTTAGTCCCATTTTACCACTGACGAACTTATTGCAGTCAAGTTGTCACCAGGTGGCAAGTGATGGGCTTAGGACCCACCCCAGGGCTGTACCTCTTGCAGTCAACCTTTTCCATCAGGGACAATGGGATTATCAACCATTATGTGTGATTATGAATGAATTTGTCAGCTTTTCCAGTCATATAATACAATGCCCTAAGGAGTCAAGGCCCCAAACTGGCAAGTTTAGAAGAATGTGTGAAATGTCTGTGTTGCTTCGAAAGGGTGGATCCTAGTTGAACTCTGCATTTAAGACTTGGGATGGAAGGGGTAGGTCATGGGAATCAGAAGTAGAAACATAATAGAGGGGGAACTTGTATGCCACCCCTGATTTTTGGTGGGTGTATGAAATGAACTTTTCTGCACCCATCCACAATCCCTGAGGAGGAACACAGAAATGGCCAAGGATTCCTTTGGAAAGTGGGGCTTGGAGAAAGGTCTTTCAGTGTGATTAAGGCTCTGGTGGCTCTGAGGTGTGTTTTCTTAGGACTTTCAACTCTTATCTTTTGCTTCTGGTTGGTGCAGTAATGCAGACTTGGGGTTGTCTTCCGTTTGGAAATATCTGCTCTCTACTTCCCAAGGGGGAAGTCATGGTGGGGTCCAGAGGCTGTCCCCAGGCTGGGAAAACACCAGGGGGATTCATTGGGTTTGGTGTCAGACTCCAGCATGTGATAGGGTTCTCTGAGTCTCCAACAGTAGTAGGAAGCAGTAACGGTCTCAGGACTTGGGGTCCTGGGTTCCAGGTCTCTTGCCCATCAGGCTGACATTAGCACCAGTGATAGGGATGCCTGGAAGACAAATTTCACCTCCTGGAACAATCCTTTTGCTCAGGGTCAGCCCAGAGTAGCAAGTTCCAGGTACTACCCAAGACATCTGATTTAAAGTGAAGAGTGATGTATTTAGAGCTGGCCAGCGATGTGACAGCTGCTAACACAACCTTTAACACGTGTATTAAAATGAATACTGAGCTTAGTTCAGTCTGTCATTTCCTCTTAATACTTGAAAAGCCACAGTTTTGTTTGAAAATTCCCTCAAAAGGCTCTAGTGGGTGAATTTATTCTTCTGCTTGACTGCACTTGGAACCCTCAAATAAGAGCCACCTTGAAATTGAAACTGGGAAAATCCCAGGTTTCTCTGGCCAAAAGAAGTAGCAAAGGTATGTTCTGAGGTTTATTAAATAATTACCTAGTTGTTGACATGTTGGCGGGGGGGAAGCTGAGGTGCTGGCGAGTGTGAACAGAGGTTAGTCAGGATGTTGGGTCATGCGGTTTGTAAGTGAGGTTGAACATTTTCGTGCTCACTGACCTTTGGCTCAGGCCCGACCAGGGAATGTGTTCTTCCTTCTTCCTCAGTTAGTTAGGGCTTCACATGGTATATCCTTGTTTTGACTGTCTAAATGACCACGGTCGAATGTGATCCAGCGAATCCTAAAAATCCATTGGCTGATGGGAACAGACACAGCAATGACTTGAAGGGAAGAAAATGGAGAAAAACAAAACCCAGAATTAATTGATCATTTTGACTTCCCATCTGCAGTTGGTTTGCAGGACAGATTGGGGAGCTTTCCTAATCTGAGACTAACAATTCAGAGCTTTGGGAAGGAAGGATGTTCTCAATTTAGTGATACCTTTGATCAGTATCCCCAAAATTTCAGCCATTTGTGGGTCTCCTTTGCAATTTTTGTCATGCTATTACTGCAATTTACTTAATAACACTTTTCAAAGACTTGTATATGACTTAATTATTTTTATTTTAAGGAGAAACTTCTCCCACTGCTTCTCCTCCTGGACTGCCTAGTGTGGTAAATGGTGTTAGCATCCACTGGCTCACCAAGGGCAGAAACTTGAGAACCATATCCTGGACTGCTCACTCTGCTCCCCACCCCACCTCATGTTCTATTAACTTTATCTCCTATGTACAGGGTGAACAGATAGTTCATCCAAACCAGGGTATTTTGGGAAAAGAAAGGGACATTATTGGTAATTGTACCTAGAATAAACTGGGTCTGTCTGAAGCGAATGGGAATGTGTGGTCAACCCATTTTTATGGTCTTGAATCCTCTTTGTCCTCTCCATTTCCACCATCACTACCTTAGTGCAGGCCTTCATAATCATTTGCTTGGACTAGTGCAGTCGCTCACTATTTCCTTGATTTCAGTCTTGGTCCTTTGTAACACATTGCACATACACATTTGATATATCACCCTCTTAAAATCCTTCAGTGGCTCCCCATAACTTCAGGATAAATTTCAAATTCCTTGGTATGGTCTATGAGGCTCTTTACAGATCTGGTTCCTTTTTATTTTTCCAGCCTGTGAACTCATTTATTTATTCATATGTCAACATTTATTGAGAGTTACTCTGGGTTGGCACAATGCTAGCCTCTGGAATATAACAATAAATAAAATGGGTTTCTGTCCTCAAGGTATTTACAGTGGAATGGTGAAACAGCCAAGGGAATACTACAGTAAAACATGCTATGGTAAAGCACTGCACTCTCTGATCTCATTACTCTAAGTGCGGTTTGGGGACCAGTAGCATGAGCATTACCCAAAAGCTTGACAGAAATGCAGAATCTTAGGGCCCTGTCCCAAACCCGCTAAATCCAAATCTGCATTTTAACAAAATGCCAAAGTGATTGGAATGCATGCCAGTTTGCAAAGTCTGGTCTGTGGGACCAGTTGAAGCACCTGATTCAGATTCCCAGGGACAGTCATGCCTGGAGGGGGACTTGGAGGAGGAGACAGCTTGCTAAGTGAAGGCAAGGTGTGAAAAGGCACACTGTGGAGGGATTCACCTGTGCTGTGGCACAGAGGCAAGAGAAAATATGCTGTTTGGTGGGATTTACAAGTTGTTCAAAATTTTGGGAACACAGGTTGCAGGTGGGAGCCTTAGCTAACCCAGAGATACCCTTATTCAAGGAAACAAAATGATCAATTTCGGCACCTCCATTTCTTTTTTCAGCCCATCTAGAAACAGTGCTTTAGAAGAAATACTTTGATTCATAGAGACAGCAGAATAGAGGTTACCAGGGGGCTGGAGGGGGGAGGAGAATGGGGAGTTACTCTTTAATGGGTATAGAGTTTCTATTTGAAATGACGAAAAAGTTCTGGAAATGGATAGTGGTGGTAAGTGGTACGACATTGTGAATATACTTAATGCCACTGAACTGTACACTTACAAATGGTTAAAGTGACAATTTTTATGTCATGTATATTTTACCACTATTTTAAAAGAAGTGAGTACTTTGGAGTCAAAGAAGACTTAATTTTCAAGTTCCAGCTTTACCATATTCTTGCCATGACACCCCAGGTAAATCAGGTAACTTCTTGGGAACTCAGTGTCTTCATTTATAAGATGGGACTAATGATGGTACCTGCATGAGGATTCACTACAGCAATGCCTGTGAAGCACTGGGGGCTTGTTGGATTACCTTTGTGCCCATTCAAGCTTGAAAAGCACTTCTTAGTAAAATTCCTGGGATAGCCAGAGCTCTGCATTGCAGCTAGAATTACTCCTTCCCTTTCCTCTTTGATGATGGCAGTGGTTTCCAAATCTGGATGCACATTAGAATCACCTGGAGAGTGTTATCAAACCCCATTGCCTGGAAATGGGGCAGAAGCATCATTATTCCGGGTGATTCCAATGTGCAGCCAAGGCTGAGAAACTCTGCGATAGCAGTGGGTTACAAACTTGAGTGTGTATCAGGATCCCTTGGAGGGTTTGTTAAAATAATTCCTATATTGTCTGTATTGTTCTACACACTCACTAACCTCTTTCAGGTCCATTACTCTACTGAAGTTTTTCTTGAAAACATTTGCCAATAACCTTTTTCATTCCAATGGTCTCAATATTCACCAACCCATTTTGGCTTTAGACATAATTCACCATGACTCAAAATTCTCCTCCTTTGAATTCAGAGCCATATTCTTTGTGTTTTCTTCTTTCCTTCTCCTTCCCCAACTTAGAAGTAGGGATTCCCATTTGAGACTCCCATCACCATATGTTTGGGTCCCTATACTTATCTCTTAAAAAGAACACAGTCTTTGAAATGAGACAGACATGGGTTCATACCTTGTACTTGGGCAAGTCACTTGAACTCTGAGCCTCATTTTTCTTTCTGGTGAGTCATGGGTAATGATAACAGTGTCTCTCTAATGATACATCCCTGGCACATAACACCCAACTATTAGTTATTACAGTGTTTCACCTTTAAGAACATGGTAAAATATTGAAGAGAACTCCAGGAGCGGTGGGACTAACCCATGGGATACAGAGGGCAGAGCCAGGGATTTACCAAATCAGGATTTACCAAAAGGTAAGGAATGGTCCCAACCAAGGACTTTTCAGGGGGCCTGGGAAGACAGGGAGGGGACAGATGGGATTTGACAAAAGGAATGACCAAGAGATTCCCTATGACAACGTTAAAATGTGAGCCTATGGTCTTGTCCATGCACAGGAAGGGTATTATTAATGGTGCTAGGATGGGTTATGGAATGGTCCCAGAGGAAATCCACAAGGGAATTTCAACCCCATCAATGTGGAATTCAGTCCCTTTGGCAAGAAACAAGATGATAAAGAACCTGTTACAATTTGCACCATTTATTATAATTGTGTGCAAAACAAGACCGCGGGGTGCTACACAGAGCTCTTGTTACAAGATGAGGTCTCTGAGTGCTGTTTCCCGTCGATGATGTTATTCAGCACGATGGCTCACATGTTGAAATCTGAAACTCCTTGGGTGAAGAATCCCTCTGCAGGCTCTACCAGATGTTGCTTGTGTAGCTCCCCAAGCACAGAGAGATGAGTTAATCCTTGAATTATTCTGAACTTGCATCAAACTCAGAGGCTTTGATCCAATGAGCCATGGCAATAAAAAACAAGACTATCAGAAGAGCTGTGGGTGGTAGTCCTGTCTCTGAGAGAGGAACAGGGCCACTGGCTGACGGCTGCATTCCAGAAGGCCTCCAGATGCAGAGAGCCATGAGCAGAGGGCCTCACTTAGTGTGATGTTGTGAAAATCCTGCACTTGAAACACATGTGGTCATAAACAAAAACTTCCTCACCCTTTAAAGACTCTGCCGAAGTATCACCCTCTCCAAGTTGTTTCCCCTGAATGTTCCAGGCCTCACTGACCCCACTTACCTTCTTTTAACTTCATCATCCATAGCACACAGCTTGACACTTGGTTATTCTCCAAATACACAGCCTTCTCTCCCCAGTTATATGGTAAATTCCTAGAGGTCCTAACCCAAGTATATTTTATGTTTCTTTGTATTTCTGAATGCTTCTGAATGCTAAGAGGCCTCATGGTTATCTTTTCATCTCTAAAATCTAGCACAGTATAGAGTATGTAGCAAACACTCAGTAAACGAGTAAATACGTGCTTATTCAATGAGTGGAATTGATAGCTAAGTGGAGTTGGCATGAAAAATAAGGGAAGATGTCACAGGCACTTCTTGTTTTGTTTGCCCAGCACCTCACCCCACCCTCTTTCTTCCAGAAGATTCCTTTCCTTATCCCCATCTGTGTGGTTCCTACAGGATCTGCCATATTGTTTCATGACTCTCTGGAGTTTACCTGACTCCAACTGCTTCAGTGAGTCCTTCCCTGAGATTTTTCAACTTGGAATCAGAAAGAATGTTAAGTTTTTGGTTTTTGTGTTTTGTTTTTTTTCCCCTAGTGACCAAAGCTATTAAATATACTGTTAAGTTAGGGAGCTATTGGCCCCCATGTTTTTCACCACTTGAAGAAAGCTGATCACTAGCTAGAACGAAGAATGAAACTAATGAAGAGAGTGAATGGAAGCACAGAGACAAAAAGAATAAAGAAAAACCCTGATGTTTTTGAGCTTCTGGTTTCAGTTGTTCCCCTGCCCTGGGCACATTCCTGTCTTTGGGTTTCACAGACATCACATTATCCCTTATAACAACCCTCTCCTTAGCTTAAATGAGTTTGAGTTAGGTCTCTCTGTCACTTGTAACCACATAAGTCCCAACTAATACAGAAGTCCCTGCTTAGTGGTAGACATTCCATAAAAAGGAATGGATGAATAAAATCTCACTATGCCAAATTACGAAGTTTTACAAACAGGAATTTTTCAAAACTTCCCATTCTTATTTGTGGTTTTGATAAATATCTCTTTGATACCCGCCTTCTCTCCACTGCCCCTGGGGTAGCGCAGTTCTGAGTATAGAGCGGGCACACGGTATACATGGCTGCTACAATTTCTGTTGATTCTTCACTTTTCATTTTTTTAAGGATTTTATTTATTTGACAGAGAGAGAGACAGCGAGAGAGGGAACACAAGTAGGGAGAGTCAGAGAGAGAGAAGCAGGCTTCCTTCCCACTGAGCAGGGAGCCCGATGCGGGGCTTGATCCCAGGACCCTGGGATCATGACCTGAGCCAAAGGCAGCCGCTTAATAACTGAGCCCCCCAGGTGCCCTTTTTCATTTTCAATGACTTTTTAATCTGTGTGTGCATTGGTTAAGAATCTCAGATGCTTGGGGCCGCAATGCCAGCTGTGACTGATGGAAGACATTTGTAACAACTTTGTAAAATGCACAGAGACTGATGGGTTTTGAACAGAAGCCATGAACTGAACACAAAAGGATGGTCCTCATGAGCAAAGGGAAGGAGTCGTTGAATAGCTCTATGGTAGATGAGATGGTACGAGAGGCTTACTGGTGTCCACATTTTCTGAATTTCAAATTTAGGCACATGTGCCAGTGCATATGAGGGAAATTTCTGGGAACAATGGGACAGCTTATTTGATGTTGGGTCACCAGCTCAGAATCTCTGGTTACCATATTTGTAGCGCTAGCCTATAGTATCAAACCTTTCTTTAGGCAGGCTGGTCTACTTACTGCCACCCAAATGGCCATGTGCATTTTATCCTTAGCACATTTTCTCAGAAAACTCCTGGTGGGGGCACCTGGGTGGCTCAGTCGTTAAGCGTCTGCCTTCAGATCGGGTCATGATACCAGGGTCCTGGGTTCGAGCCCCGCATCAGGCTCCCTGCTTGGTGAGGAGCCTGCTTCTCCCTCTCCCACTCCCCCTGCTTGCGTTCTTTCTCTCACTGTCTCTCTCTCTCTCTCTCTCTCTGCCAAATAAATGAATAAAATCTTTAAAAAGAAAAATAAAGATTGAAAAAAAAAAAAAAAGAAAACTCCTGGTGCCAGATACCTCTTCCTTCCTTATGTCATTTCCTTTCATTCATATCAAACCCATCCCCCAACTCCAGCTATCCTATCTCCTCCAGAAATGACTGTTCTATCTAACCCACTACACATGACATTTTATCATTCATTCTAAGAATGGCAAGTATAACCTCCTATCCACACTCCCTTTCCAATGAAAAACATCACTAATTGATACTGGCGCTCCTTCTCCTCAAGGCTGGCAAGAACTTCAGAATTCTTCTCAACACAGAATCTGAGGCAGTCAATGAAGGCCCTGGGGTTGGCAAGTGGCATGAAACCTCGTTGCTATCTCTGATTCATTCCCTTATATTTATTTGAAGCTTTTGGATGTGCTGTTTCCTTTCTCCAGCTGAGCTATTAAGTCCTTGGGGACAGGGATAACAACAACAACAACAACAATAATAGCAAATATTCCTTGAAAACTTATATGTGCTGGCACTGTACTAGCCATTTTAATACTCAGCGCAATCCTGTGAAGGTATTAGTATAATCTACATTTTATAGATGGGGAGTCTAAGTCTTATATTTATTTATTAAATTGATTTTTAAATAAAAATTATATATATTTACAGTGTATAACATGATTATTTGATACATATATATAGTGAAATGATTACTGCCTTCAAGCTAATTAACATATCTTCTCCTCTCATAGTTACCATTTTTGTTATTGCTGTGATGAAAGCACCTAAAATCTACCTTCTTAGCAAATCTCTAGAGTATTCATTACAGTATTATGAAATAGAGTCACCATGCTGTACATTAGATCTTTTTTATTATTCATCTTATATAACTGCAAATTTGTGCCATTTGACCAACATCTCCCCATTTCTTTCACCTCCTGTCCCTGGTAACCACCATTCTACTCTTTACTTCTATGCATTCAATATTTTTATATTTTTAAAAGTGACCTCATTCAGTTTTTTTCTTTCTGTGTGTTAGTAGAATTTCTTCTGGGTTCATCCATGTTGTTGTAAATGTCAACATCTTCTTTTGAAAGGCTGGAATATATATATACGTACGCATGTACACACACACACACACATGTACGCATGTACACACACACACATAACAGTTTCTTAGTCCATTCATCTGTTGATGGACACTTAGATTGTTTCCATGTCTTGAGTCTTAAAGATAATAAGTAACTTGTTCAAATACACAGAGCCAGAATGTGGCAGAACCAGAACTTGATGTCCAAACCTTTGCTCGTTATCAGTGTGGTGTATTATGTTGCCTTTCTTTGTGCTGTCCAACTAGCACAAAGCTGTGTGCATAAGTATTTGTTGAATATGGGGTTTTTATAAAACAATGAAGTTCTTCACAAGAGACAGAGAGAAATTGAATTGAAAATACCAGAAGCAAATTCTCTACAAAGAGTTGGAGCTAACTTGATAGGAGCCTACTTCACTTTCCCAGTACCCTTGGCTAAAGGCAGTGCCATTCCCCATTCCACAAATAAACATGCTTTATGCAAACAGAAATGCTAAAGATCAACTCTAAGGAGAGGGGCATTCCGGTGAATTAGCAGCTCTGGGAGCTTGAGAGCCTCCAATAGATCCTCACGGTGGCTCTGCTACCACACAGTCACTAGCTCCTCTCTGGGACTGTTTCCAAATTCGTAGAATAATTCATTTAGACTCGTTTATATCTACCCAAGTGTGTTTCCTGAATATTGGCCCTACAAGAAATTCGTATAAAAAGTAGTTTTCTGTCAAGTGCTAATGGGAAATTGCATTTCCCCTTGGGTGACACATAATCCACGTTAAAGGATCTTAGTAGGCCAGCAGGAAAGAACCTGCTTATTTAATGTTTACTTAGTGTTTATTTAACTCAGTATTTCCTGGCCCTCTTTGGTTTCACACAATAGCTGCTAATATCTCAGAGCTAATATACTTAGGTAAAAAACAATTGGCTAAATATTTTCTAAAAATCCTTTCTAACATTCTATAAATCTCTAAAATAATAATGTTACTTGATTATAAATGAATATAAATGAATTAAAGATGGAACCACAGTTTCAAGTTTCTGAGATTTCTTTGTCAGGGAAGTTGAAAGGCTGTTAAGATGACCTATCCAGGTTTAGAAGTTCAGGCCGCCCTGTGATTTTCCTGAAGTGGACAATAGGGGGCACTAGTGGACTGCACTAACGGCCGCCCCTCCACAAATGCTACAAGAAAGGGCCAACTGAAGTTGTAGCAACCAGCCCCAATTCCTTTTCCAGCTGAGTGGAAAGCTACTGAGAGCCAATTCCTCTCCCTTTTGGGTCTTTCTCTCTCTGTGTCTCTGTCTCTGTCTCCCCTTTGGAGGAAATATTGGGATTGAATCAGGATAGATAACACTGTATGTGTGCCCTTTACCTTTAGAGACAAATCATATAAGGCAAATCTTTTCAACAGCTTGTCATTGATTGTGTTCATTTTGGGGCAGTTACACTTGACAGTGGAAGTTATTGGACAAACATAGGGCCTCTGAGTTGAAAAGGAATTCTTTATCAGCTCTCTCATTTTAAAATAAAAAATTATATAGGTGAAGAAAAGAATAAACTTTGTGAGGATGTAAATTCTTTTTAATTTATATTTTCTCTCTAAACTTTGGGTGTAAGACTTATGCAATAGGACTTTTTAATGATGTGGCAGACTATAAAAGGCTTGGGGGCAAAATGGAGATACTTAACTTTTTCCCACTCATTTTTGTCATTTTCCTGTGAAGTAGAACAAGGCAGGCAGGCCTCCCTAACCCAGGCAAACACAAGAGATTGGAGTGACCCGTTCTAAGATGATATTGTCACATTCCCACCTCCCCCCTAACTGTTAAGTCCCCGCTTCTCCCCATGCTGCCCCTACCAGGAGCCCCGCCCCCCATAGACTTAAAAAATGTTTTCTTCAAGAGACACGATTCAAGAGTATAGCCTACAGAAAGGAACAGAGGACCGAGATATCACTATTCACCTATAGAAATTCTCTACATCCCGGCTCGGAGGAATGGTGAGCTTAGAGAGAGTCTTCAGCATTCACCCCATCTCATCCTTACCTTGTATACTTGAGGGGCCCCGAGGCTCCAGGCCATGCAGGGATGTGTACCAGCCAGCTGATGTCTGCTCTTCCCACGGCCTCTTGTTGGACCCCAGTCCCAACACTTTAGGAGATTTCAGGCCCTCATAGATGACTCTGCAGGCAGCAAGGTGCACAAGCAATGGCCACAGGCCACACTGATTCCATATGCTGCGTGGAGCGTCTTGGTGGAGAGTCCCTTGTTTGATACAATCCCATTCTTGCCCCATGAGAACAGGGGGGAAATGGCATGTGAGGGCGTTCTGCTGGGCCAGCAAGCAAAGCCCAGTTTGTCTGATTTCTGATCCATCTCTACCACTCACCTCTCTCAGAAAGATGCTGGAAGAGCTCAGAAGCTAATTAAGCAGTTTAAGCTCTCTGGAAAACTTCTAGTGCCTGAGAATTCCAGGAAGTACTGAATCATAAAGTCAAGAAGAGGAAAAGATTCATGAGAAAAGGATGAAATGAATATGTATTGAACAACTCCCATAATGTTGGACATACTTTTTTTCAACCTCACAGTCACTCTCAGAGGTAGAGATCCTCTTTTTATAGAGAGGGGAGGAAGAGGATCCAAGTGGTGGAGGAGGTGGACCCAGATCACTGAACGTATAAGCTAGGATTTGAACTTAGGTCTGTGTTCGCTGATCAGAACCATTATACCTTTACTCTTTGCGCTCACCTCCTGTTTTCTACTAGGGTGGGGCTCAGTCCCTATCCTCTATGTGTGAAAGATTTTTTTCCTATACCTTTTTAAAATCTGCACAAGTAACAATATTCTGCATCCACATTTGTGTCTGCTTTTCACAATCATTAGAGTGAACAAGTTCTCCTAGCATCTAACTTAAATACCCCCAAATGGAATGAGAGCTACTGGCCTTGCCCTCAGGGAACATGGAAAATGGCTGCAATGTTCCAGTTAGCAGCGGCTTCCAGTCCTGCTTCCAAATTGCTTCTGTTAAAAGAATCTCCAATTCAAAACACATGCACTGTCATGGAGCCTCATCCCTGCCCCAGATGCTCGACTCTTCCTTGGCCCCTTTTAGGGTGAGCCTGAAATATCAATCAGGCCCTGTTAACCGGATTGCAATCAAGGTGGATCAAGGCTTTCCTCTACTCCCATTGCTGAGCTGAGCTCTGGTCGGATCCCTTTTTTCAAAGTATGTTCTAGGGCTTTTTTTTTTTTTTTTTGTGATCACATAAAAGGGCCCATAGCTGTCAGGGACCAGAAAACAAAGTTTCTTACACAGGGAATTTGGGCATTTGTTTTGATTCTTTACAAATAGAAAAATTTAGCCTGGAAGTCCCTTCGCAAAAATTACACGTTCAGGGCATGTTAGGAATGCATAGCAGTACAACAACTTGCACTTAAGCTTTGTGGAAAATGAAGGGAATACGCAGGTTAGAGACCTGGGTGTGAATCCTATCACAGCCCCTTAGTAGCTATGTGGTCTTTGCATGTTAGTAAACTTCTCTAGCCTTCCATTTTCTTCTCTGTGGAATGCAAATAATAATATGTAACTCACAGAGATGTTGAAAAGATTCCTGCAAAGTGCTCTATAAACATTTTAAAGATATTATTATTACCACTATTCCCATTGCTGCAGCACTAAAAAAGCCTACACCTGATTCAAGAGACAAATAACCTTCAATCTTGCTACTTTGGGGCATACTTTTATTCTAGACATTTGCTATGTGCCAGGCCTTACATACGTCAAGCTTCATGTGTATTAGCTCCTTCTTACCTAGAAGGTAGATGCTATCTTAACATTCTCATTTTATAGCTGGGGCAAGGAAGTGAAGCAAATGACCTGTGTCTATGAGCTCATAAGGGCTAGAACCTAGGCAGTTTAATTCTAGAATCCAGCTCCTGAGCAGTTTATCAGTCAGGACGCATTTGGATGTGAGTAGCAGAAACCCAATATAACAGTGGCTTAAAACAGATAGAAGTTTGTTTTTCTCTTATGTAAGAGTCCAGAGGTTGATAATTCAAGACCAGATTAGAGGCTTGGCTCCACACAGTGCTCAGGGCTCCAGGCTCCCTCTCGATTCCAGTTCTCCTGATGGGTAGTCTTGTTCCCAACATCCAAAATAGATGCTAGAGCTTTAGCCATTACATATACATTCCAAGCAGCAGGATGGAGGACAGGATGGGATAGAAAAGGGATAAAACACATGCCAGTTATTTATGGAGGACTGTTCCCAGTTGCAGCCATTTGACATTTATGCTGACTTTCCATTAATCACAGTAGCAAGGGGGCTGGAAAATGTAGTCATTATTCTAGATGGCTTTGTGGCCAGTTCAAAACTGGAGGATTTTATTACTGAAAGAAGGGAAGAGGTAGTCAGAGGTTAGATGGATGTTTGGAGGAGGAGGAAATGAAGGAGGAAGAAGAGGAGATAAAGCTGGGGAGATGGACAGAGGCTGGATGAGGAGAACTTACTAAGACCCTACTGTTCACCACTCTAATCTTTGGGTTAATCTCCAATTTCAGCAGGTGACAAGGGAAGGCAGGGCTGTCCCCTGAAAACCACCAGTTACGGCCACTGAATGGCCCTCTGAAGCTTTATAATAGGCACTCCTAGAATGAATACAGGTGTCCACCTTGGTGGTAGACTTGAGGCTGGTTTCAGTCTGAGATCCATTAGCTCGTTAGGTTAAAATGGGGGTGGGTAGCTTCCGACACATGTCTCCAGAGAGCGCAGAGAGAGGAGGTGGGGTGAGAGGACACTGAGATAGAACAGGCTGAGTGGCCCTTGGCTGGCTTCTTTGAACCTCCAGAGACAGCCTGGATGCCACACACTGGAAAGTGACTTCATGGTTTCCAAAGCCCTTTCCCATATGCTCTTTCTCTTGGAATGCACAATGAGATTGTGGTAGGGGTTGCTTTGCTCCCTATTTTGCCAGTGAGGAAAAGGAAGTCAGAATCTTCCTATGAGGCCTTAGAATCTGTGTTTTCACAAGAATGCCAGGTAATTCTTATGTTCAAATTACTTTGAGAAACACTATACTTAGGGTGCTGAGTGACATGGAAGGGTCACATCGAGGGTGGCAGATGAAGCAGGAAACCATAAACTCCACGATGGCATTGAGTTACATTTTTCATCATCACTGCTCTATTTCTACCAGCACATTTTAGGGACTCGGTAAATATTTGATGAAAGAATGAATGAAGACAAGTTTAGGTATCCAGGCTTCCTGGATTCTACTTCTTCTGGTGCCATGGAATAATCCTAGAATGAGATAACATTTTTCATGCTTAGTGCTGACAGGGTAGGAGATACATGCTATTAAAACCTCCATTTTGAGATAGAAACTGAAGTTAAACGACTTGCACAAGGTTACGTAGATAGTAAACAATAGAACCAGGATTCAAACTCAGGCTCTCAAGTATCATACTCTCTTGTTTCTCTGGTAGAGGATAACTATTCCATGTCGGTAGATTGATCATAGCTCAAATGATTCCCTATGAAACAGAAAAGGTCTATTGCATAGATATTTAATGTAACAGTTAACCTAATACACAGACGTGAGTCCCGTGGCTTGACAGCAATGTTACAGAAAAGTTCCACTCCGCTTCATAGACTATTGCTCTTATCCAAGTGCCAAACTAGATTCACAGAGAGGAACATATATTGACCTTGAATGTTTACTTTGCTCAT
Source organism: Ursus maritimus (assembly GCF_017311325.1). Classification (NCBI taxonomy): domain Eukaryota; kingdom Metazoa; phylum Chordata; class Mammalia; order Carnivora; family Ursidae; genus Ursus; species Ursus maritimus. Next base: position 37,649,913 of record NW_024424564.1, read on the forward strand.
GAGCACACATCTGTTTTTGTTAATGGGAAAGAGGGCAATCAGAGCTAGTTCTCAGAAGCAGACATGGAATTCTCTCCCGGTCCGTAAAGTTTGATCACCCCTCAGGCTGCAGAGCAGGTTGTCAGTTTAGACAGTGGCTAGTTGAACCCAGAAGCTTCTGGACTCTTCAGTTCTTTCAAAGGAGGCATTGTTTCCTTAGGGCCTTTAGCTGAAGTTGAATCTTTGGGAGATATAAAATTTTATGGTGGAATAACTTCATCAAAAAACTCCCGGTAGACTTAGAGCAATAAAACAGCTCTGTGGGGGGCCCATCTAAAAGCTCTTCTGTTTTCTAGCAACAAATTCTAAGTAGGAGAGCTGACCCCTTTTCCAGTCTGCCTTCTCAGTCGCCCTCCAATTTGTATCCACTATCCCAGCTCTAACATATGTGAGCAAGGAGAGGTTGCCCACATTGGGGAACGGTTTCCATTTCCTTCCTTTGCTGACATTCTTTTATAGAAGACACAACACACAGATTGCACTGGCAAACGTTGCCTCATAACGTGTTTGGCATCAGCAGACTTTGTGTGTTTTCTTGTAAGTTCTTCGTTTGTCTTAGATGCAGGCAATGCCCTTGCACCGACTGACCACCATAATATAGGCACCCATAGCCCAATGGGTGGTCAGTTAGTGGGTCTCATGAGGACTTTGCTTTGTCACTCAGCTGCTTTACCTGAAAAGGTGTTGTAGATAGGACTATATGCTCCTTGGAGGCAAACGAATGTGACTGGGTTTGGGGATCCACCCCACTACCCCAAATGGTGAGAACAGTTGTCAGTTCATTGACTGACGGAAGCTATGTCCCATGACATCTGGTGGGGGAATCAAGCTTTTTCAAAGAGCAGGGTATGAAAAAATAGTGGGAATGGGAGGCATGGATATAGAGAGCCTTGATAGTAAGTCCATCCATGAAGTTCATAGTCTGTTCATAGTCTGACTTTGCATTTCTTTTCTAACTCACTAAAATTATTGTGATTTTTTTCTTAATTACAGAAGAAATATGATGACTTAAGGTTCAATACTTCTATATGTAATTTCTTAGACTTTTGACATTTATATTAGACTCCTAACAGTTACATCATTTGTCTTCTGAGATACCTGCTCATTCCTTTGGGAAAAGCATTATGTAATATGTACATGTAACCTCTTGTCATCCCAGCCACCTTCATCACCTCCCCACCCCCACATGCCACACAAGTTTTCTCAAATTATAACTCTGCCAAATAAAGGGAACTGGAGCTCTGCATCCTGCCTTCCTATGGTGCTGACAGAATATGATATTGGGCAAGCAACAGGTGCTTAAATATTTGAGCAGGAGGGGACTTGCACCCACTCTAATGCCTCTGAGGTAGATGGACCTGAATAAGGTATGTCTAAATGTAAAAACTGAACATCACCTTCAAGGCTATGGGAACCCAGATGGTCTCACCCCTTCATGAAGTTTCCCCTGCAACTAGATTGGAGGGAGATGGGGCACCAGCACAGAGCCCCACCACCTTTATAATGTCCATTCAGGGCTTCAGGTTCCTCACCTTCTAAGAGACAGAAAAGAAACTGGAAAAAATACCTGGTGTTGAGCTTTCTGCCAATTTTGTCCTGTGGGACACTGAAGCTGTATTTAATTTAAAGTATAGAAAAATAAGGAAATGTTATCATATACACTGAGTGTTATGTAAGAATTATTGACTGTAAGCAATATATGTAAGACAAAGTGATCTTTGGTTTGCAAAGAAATTAAAATTTAAATGAGACTTTTCTCTCATTAGATTAGCAAATAGGCTTTTAAAAGCTCACACTTAGATGCTGAATGAGAGTGAAGAGAAATGGGTATGCTTATGTACTTTCATTGGATTTATAAATTAATATCATCCTTTTGGCTCATAATTTGGTCATTATTAAGAGGCTTAAATTTCTTCTTTTCTAAATATTTTTTAATTAACATATAATGCATCATTTGTTTCAGGGGTACAGGTCTGTGATTCATCAGTCTTACACAATACACAGTGCTCACCAAGAACAAACCCTCCCCAATGTCCATCACCCAGTCACCCCATCCCTCCCATCCCCCTCCACTCCAGCAACCCTGTTTGTTTCCTGAGATTAAGAGTCTCCTATGGTTTGTCTCCCTCACTGGTTTCATCTTGTTTCATCTTTTCAATAGGCTTAAATTTTTTTTAAAAGATTTTATTTTATTTATTTGAGAAAGAGTGAGCGGGAGAGAGAGAGATAGTGCGTGCACGAGCTGGGGGAGAGGCAGAGGGACAGAGAGAGACAGAAGCATGCTCCCCGCTGAGCAGCACCCTTAGAATCATGACGTGAGCTGAAGGCAGATGCCCAACTGACTGAGCCACCCAGGGGCCCCACAAGAGGCTTAAATTTTGACAGCAATCTTCTTCTACCAATATGTTATGATGAAATAATCAGGAACTTTGGTAAAAACTTATACACAAAGATGTTCATGGTAGGCTTATTTATAGTTATAATGAATGTGATATAATGAATTAGGTAACAATGTGATTCTAATGATAAGAAAACGGTTAAATCAGATTTCATATTGAGGTGGTCAATAAGACTTTTTCAAAATATCATGGCTCTCTCCCAGATGAAATTAGATATAGATATGTATAAGTCAGCTCTTATGGCATAACACACCACCTCAAAATTTAGTGGCTTAAAAAGTTCTCAAAATCTGTGAATTGGCTGGATGGTTCTTCTGGTCTAGGCTGGCTAGAACTTGACGGTTGAGAATGACCTCACTTACCTATGTGGAATAGCTGGAACAGCTGGAACAGCATGGCCTCTCTCTCTAGGTGTTCTGTCATCCTCTATGTCAACCTTGGGTGGTTCTAAAAGCATTAAGAGAAACGAGCCTCAATGTTTTAAGCCTCTACTTACATTACATTTGCTACTGTCCCATTAGCCAAAGTAAGTCTGGCCAAATTGAGTCGGGGATAGAGAACTACATTCAACCTCTTGATTGGAGGATCTGCAAAATATTGTGTCCATTAAAAAAAAAAGTCACACCACATGACTTGATTTGGCTAATAAAATGTGAAAACCATGGGGGCAGAAGCTTTAACAGCCAATGCATGCTTTCCTATTTTCTCCTTTCCTTCTTACACAATAGCCAGATACATTTGAGATGGTAGCTGATCTATCCTGCTTGGTTCCAGAATGATCAAGATAAGCCAAATCACACTTGACATGTGGCTTGAACAAGAAATAAACCTTTGTGGTTGTGATGAGTACTGGGTGTTATACACAACTGATGAATCGCTGAACGCTACATCAAAAACTAATGATGTACTATATGTTGGCTAATTGAAAATAAAAAAAGAAAGAAAAAATAAGCCTTTGTGGCTTGAAGCCATGCAACAAAGTTGAATTTTTTGTTTTTTGTTTTTTTTGGTTATTGTTACAAAACCTGGTCTATCCAAACTAATACAAAAATTGTGCAGGAATTAAAGCGATATTTTAAAAGAATGATTTTTTTCAGGGTGCCTGGGTGGCTCAGTCTATTAAGCATCTGCCTTCAGCTCAGTTCATGATCTCAGGGTCCTGGGATCAAGTGCCATATAGAGCTCCCTACTCAGTGGGAAGCCTGCCTCTCCCTCTCCCTCTGCCTGCTGCTTCCCCTGCTTATGCTCGCTCGCTCTCTCTGTCAAATAAACAAAAATAAATAAATAAATAAATAAATAAATAAAATCTTTAAAAAAATGATTTTTCATGTGGGAAAGTGTTCATTATATAATTCTATATCAACCAGCAGCTTATAAAGCAGGTATATACTTGTATATGTTATATAATCCTAATTTGTTGAAACAAGCAAATACACAGACACATAGCCTGGAAGGAAATACATCTGAGTGTTAACAATGGAATTACAGGTAATTTTAATTTTCTTCCTTCCCGTGTTTTCCATTTTATTTATAATCAGTGTATATTATCATGCTAGATAATATTTTTTTCAGTCACTGGTCACTCCTTCCTGCTCATTGTCAGGTGATTTACTGTACCTGTGAAAATGGAAAGATTTTATGTCCTTCAGTCATTGGGTTTGGCTATGTGACGTGCTTTGGCCAATGAAATGTGAATAAATATGGCATTCATCATGTTGGAGCAGAAGGAATAAGACTCATCTTGAGGTTTGGCCGGTTCTCTGCTCTTTTCCAGGTATGTCCCATGTAGGGACTGCTCTTTCAGCCTGGGTCCTGAAATGAAAAGACAGAGCAGAGCTCAGGGTATGAGATAATTAAAAAAATGTATACTGATCTCTGCTCCTAGTTCCTGACAAAGAACACCTAAAACTCTTATAATACCCTAAGTGATCAAAGCAGTAGCAGCATCTTTTGTTCCAACATTTATTCTTTGACCCCCATTCCTGACACGGAGCTCCTAAATCCCTTGGGATTTCCTGGGTGGCAGTAGTGTCTTTGTTCTATGAGGTGACTCTTAGTTGCAGGCTGGTCACCAGAAAGAGCAAGCCATGATTAGGAACTTGGAAGAAGGGAGAGGGACTAGAAATGGAGTTAATGATTGATCTTGCCTAGATGATGAGGCTTCCATAAAAATCTCAAAAGTATGGGGTTTCAGAGAGCTTCTGGACTGGTGAACACTTGGAGGTACTGGGAGAGTAGCATGACCAGAGACAGCATGGAAGCTTCATGCTCCTTCCTTGTACCTTGCTCTATGTGTGTCTTCTGAGTGTTCACCTGTATCCTCTATCATATTTTTTTATAATAAACCAGTAAACAGTAAGGAAACTGTTTTCCTGAGTTCTGTGAGCCACTCTAGCAAATTAATCAAACCTGAGGAGGGTGTGGTGGGAATCTCTGACCTATAGCTAGTTGGTCAGGAGCACAGGTGACAACCTGGACTTGTGTTGGTGTCTACAGTGGTGGTGGTGGAGGTTGTCTTGTGGGACTGAGCCATTAACCTGTGGGATCTGATGCTGTCTCCAGGTAGATAGTGTCAGAATTGAGTTGAATTGTAGGACACCCAGCTGGTGTCACAGAATTTCTTGGTACAGGAAGACCCTCACACATCTGGTATCAGAAGTGTTGTGAGTGTGGTGGTGGTGGTGTGAGGATAAAGGAAGACATATAGCAGGAAGGGTAAGTTTCTCTTATTCACAGTGCCTGGTAAAAACCAGAGCCCATCTCAGCCTCCAGACAGCATCAAGAAGAAATAAACCATATTGTTTTAAGTTGCTGAGATTTGTTTTGTAAACACAGCAAACCTAGGAAGATTCTTTTTTTACTTTAAAAAAACATACCTAAAAATATGGCCACCAGTGACTCATAAGCCACCAAATTCCAAGTTCTATCTACACACAATACTGCTTTCTTCTTTATCTTTCGCTTTCCCTTTCAGTTACAGGGTGGAATACTACAAATCAGGTTGTTATGAAAGAAAGCAGTTCACAGATCCAAAACTGCCCCAGTCCTCTTACAAAGTCCACATCCCCATTTCTGGGGATGTACCAGGATTGCCACGTTTTTGGAGGCAAGGACAAGTGAGAAAGTAGCTCATCTCTTCTTCAGTAAGAGAACATTTTAGTACTGGCAGAGAGTATGGCATGATTCAGAAGTCACCAACTAGCACAGAATCCTCATCATTCCACATTAAAATAGAATGGTTTCATCCACAACCCTACCTGGGGTATTCATAAACCATATATAGAGGGGTTGATCATTACACACAATATACTCATTCATTCAAAGAAAATGTGACTTTCTTATTTTTCTATAAACAACCTAATCTTCCTTAGGAGCCCCTTCC
>NW_024424564.1:37655737-37717169 GCF_017311325.1 Ursus maritimus
GAGTAATAAGGAAACTTACATTTACGTATCTCAGTATGCCTTCCCTGTCTTCTCCTCCAGAATGTCTGTAAATACACGCATTTGCTTATCATGTGACTGTGGAGGTGAGCAGGTAGGAACTCAGATCCCATGCTACTCCTTGAATTTTCACTGTCTTTGAGGAAATTATTTCCCTGTGTACCTGGTTACTCCTTGATCTACTGGCACCTTCTGTGGACCTCTGTGGCTAGAATACTCCAGGTCAGCTGTTTCTCAGCTCAGTCAGGGCCTGGAGTCCTGGTTAACTTGCTTCATCTCAGTTTTCTGGGGTTGTCTATTTCTTTGGAGTATGGATGGGATTCCCCTTTGATTCCCAGCTCAGGTGGTCTGTCCTACAGACCACTTTGGTTACTCTCCACTGAGTTTGCCAGCAACATCATCAACTAACTTCTGTGTCCTTCACTGATCCCTTACAGGACTTCTGGATAAATTTCATGCCAGATGGGAGCTTAGGGTGCTTTGCCCCATGTGGTAGCCCAGATTGGTAGAGGGGAGGCACTCTGTTTTATTCCAATTGCCACTCTGTGCAGAAGAGGAAAGATATGAGCTAGACTTCCTGCTCTTCACCTTGGGTGAAGGGCACAGAAGGAAGTGCGCCATAATCCAAAAATTGGAAATGAAGGCTCTGTGGGCTCCTCAAACCGGAACAAGACTCTCTCCTGCTTCCCTGAGAGCCATGCTTGGGCCATGTTTGGGAGCATATTTCCCATCTGTTTTTCATTTCCCCAGCATAGAATGTGGGAGGCCAGGATCACACAACATTCCCTTCTCATTCCCCAGATGCCTCTGAACTCTCTTCCTTGAATTTTTTGTTCCAATCCATGCTGAATTACTTGAATGGCTCCCAGCACACACCATGTTATTTCATACTTCTGAGCCTTTGCCTGTGCTGTTTTCTCTGCCCAGATTGCCCCATCCAACACCCATTTCTCTTGAAAAACTTCTACTCATCCCCTAAGGCACTGCCCAGGACTCTTCTTCCAACATGCTCACTTCCCTCTTGGCAGTCTGCACAATGAACTTCATTAAAGAGATATTTTGTGCCTGTCTTCATCATGAGAACTTAAAGGAACAGAAGCCCAGGGATCCCACTGGGCATCTTTGTTGTCCTGATGGCTGGCACAGAAAAAGTGTTCAACAAATGTTGGTTTAAATAATTAAATCTTGGTAAAGTTGTAAATAGTATGTCTCTCTGTATTTTTTACAACTGCATGTGAATCTACAATTATCTCAGAAAGATTCAGTTTTAAAAAACCCAGCTTGATAAGCAGGACCAATTATTCTCTAAAGCTCCCTGGTTACCTACGGGGAGAAGACCAGAGTCCAAAAATCCAAGGTCTTTATGAAGTTGTCATTTCCTAATGGGGATGGATGGTTCAAGCTATTAGTAGTCAGGTGCCCTGTACCCCACTTGCCCTTAGAACTATCAAGTCCTGAAAGGCTTTGAGGAAAGGTGAGACACCTGCTAGCACATACAAATTATACCAATTATAAAAAGGAGCCCTTTTAAGTAGATGAATGAGGAAAAGTGGACTCCTTTAGGCTTTGTGGGTGGATAGTGTCTGTGTGTGGAAGAAAAGTATGGCACCCCTAACTCTGGGTGCTTACACCCACACAAGAGTGTATAAGAGGTGTATATGCCCCAGTTCAGCATGCCCTCCCCACTCCAGCCCTGCACTCATGTGTAGGGCCTAATCTGAACACATCAGTCCCAGCCTGAGTATTTACCTAGGTTTGCCATCTCACTTTAAATGGCCAATGGCCGTGTTTCCATGCACTTGAAATGGTTGCTCATGTTGAAACATTACTTGTGGGTATAAATATATTGTGGGTAATATAGACATATATTTTCTGTTAACTTTCTTAAATGAATCAATGTGAATAAAGAGTGGTGGTTTATTCTCCACAAAAATTAGTAAATTAGTTCCCCTTATTTGTGAATTTTACTATTTTTATTATATATTATTATTAGTGAATATCTCTTCATTTTGGGTTCGTTCCTAGAGCAAGTTCTTGTCAGATATAGTCATCTGTGGGGGCTTCTTTTCTCCCTGAAGAGTGAAAGTGAGGGTCCAGGAACCAGTGTGGGCCCCCTTTATAAGTGGCCCTCCAGGACTTTGCTAATCTAGGCAGAAGTATGCATTTTAGTTAAGATTATAATCTGTTGCCTAGAGTGGGGGTTCAGTGACAGCCTATTAAAGTCCCTTCACCTCAAGTGTCTATAAATGTACTGCATTTATTATCGTCTTTGAGTTCTTTTCCACGAAACTGTTAACTACTTGTGTACAGAGACCTTGAGTTCTTCATACCTTCACGATGGCTAATTTCCTGGGTTCTGACGCTGTCATGCCAAGGCAGCAGAGAAACACGCCTTACTAGTGATATGCAGAAAGTGAAGTACAGTTTACTGGGGAAGCTTCCACATAAGAGGCCACAGAACCCATAGCTACCCTGGGCTGCCATCATCTGACAGATGTGTGCTTGACTGGCCACAGCTGGATGCCCCCGGGGAAATGGCTCCAGGGAAAGGACCCCGCCCTCTACGTGGATTTATAAGAAAAGGATGGCAGAGAACATATGATATACTATGTGATACAGGAAATTTCCTGGTTGAGGAAATAGTCTTGTTTGAAGACAGAGCCTCTAGAGATTAGCCTCTGGCATCAGCTTGTTCTTCCCTCAAGCTAGCACAGACCTGCTAAGCCAGCATCTTGCTAAACTACCAAGAGGGTGGCTGGGATTTGTCTCTCCTCTGGCACCATGTAGTTAATTGGGCACTCACTAAGTGTTGGATTAATAGCACTATTATTATTAGGAGGACGTTCATGTTTATTTCATTTAAATTTGTTCTTCTCTCACATATTAGCTATGGTAAGGCCCCTTAGAGGTAGATGAGCTGGGCAGGATCTGGGGAAATTTTCTGTGCCTGACCTCTTCATGGGGAAGGGAGTGGGCACATTGGCTACAGTGGGTTCCTTTGGCACCTAGGTTCTTTTGGCACCTAGATTCCTAGGATGGACACCAAGCAAACTTCTCTCTCCTGCTGGGTAGAAGACATGGCTTCTGAAGAGGCATACAGCAGAGGAACAGGTGGACACAGCTTTCTTCCCTGCATTCCCATTGTGTCCAGGAGAACCTTGTGACTATTCTGGGAGAGACCTGGTTAGGTATGGTAACCACGTTGTCTCAGTCAAAACATCAGGGCACATGGCAGCCATACGATAACTGTTGAGTGCTCTTTTGGAGATAAGTGTTTGAAATCAGGGATGTCCCAAAGGGAAAGACAATCCAGGATCCATCAGAAAGATGGGTTTCTTGTGACTCCTGAAGGTCCCAGCAACGTTGGAAGTTCTAGATCTGCTGTTTTAGGCTCAATATGGAGCAAGATGGGGATCCTGCTGAAACAGAAGGGGCAGAGTGAGTGGGAAAAGTCTATACCATAGCATGGTGGGCTTCCACTGGCACAATCACTGGTGGCAGGTCTCAGGGATGATGAGGGGGTTGCCCCTTATGGGGTCTGAAATGTCAGGGCTCAGGTAGTGTGAAGAATCCTCACCACAGAGGAGCTGGCAACTACCCTCCTGGGGAGGAAGGAGCTGCATTTCCTTCCATGAGCAGTAGGAGGAACTGTAGATTTAGAAGCAAAGGATGTGGTTCTGAGCATTGGGCAACACTTTCTTTTTCTCTCCCTCAAATTGAAGAGACTCCACGGTGGGTTGGATCTGTGACTTGCCAGTGATGGTTGGTCCCATGAACTTGCTGCGTCAAGAATGAGGAAACTTACCCTTCTTTGCTGAAGGCCAGGGTGGCTCATCTACTACTACTACTACTTCTACTACTACTGGTTATTAACCAAGCACTTTGCTAAAAGCTGTACAAAGATTTTTTTCACTTAACCCTCAACAATAACCCTATGATGTAAGTTCTATTGGAATTTAGAATCTGAAGTGAGGTCACATAAATTGTTCAAGATAAAACAGCTTGGAGTGGTATAGCCTGGATCAGAACACAGTTCAGTAGGACTCAAGCTTCACTATTACTTTGTTATGCATGTGCCTCAAATGTCCTAACAGCAAGTAATCTATGAAGCCAAGATATCTTCCTTCAGAAAGTGCCATGTGGCAGGAATTGTGTTTACCCTGTTCACCACTGCAGTCCCAATGCCTTGGCCAGTGCTTGGCCCATAATCAGTACTAGGTATGTATTTGTGGAATGAAAACAGGGATGTGTATGTAGCAGCAAATCAGCACTTTGTGTGGAGCCTCAAACCTGAAGTACGCTATGAATCATATTCCTATACCAAGTCAAGGGAAGGAAGTCATGGACCATCAGGCTATTTGTGCCTTTAGTATTTCAACTCAAAACAAGCATTGTTTTATGATCAAAATGAATTATCCTGACATTCTTTCACATCTTATCAGACTCTTCTTTATTCAAAATGTTGTTGGTACTATTACCTAATACTGGAGCAAGCAATAAATTCCACTGCTCTACAGAGACTGTGGTTGGGTTCCCAGTACCAAAATGATTTTGATTATTGAGTTGGCATATACCCCTAAACATTCCTAAATCAGTGGTTGGCAGCAGCCAGATTCTGAGAGAAAAAGAAAAAAACAGTGTGCGTGCGCACACACACACACACATACACACACACATCTAGCAGCTTCAAAGCCTCTTACACATTAATGGATTCCTTATGGATTACATGGCTATAATTGTGAAACAGGACAAAGAACTAGAAACATTTCTTTAAACAAAAATAATTTTTAAAATATTCCTTTGAAAAGTCAATTTTTCTGAAGAGAGTAGGAAAAAAACCCTAACATAATGGAACCCTTAAAAATGTGTGTCAGCAACACAATAGGAAACCAGAATAAATGTCAGAATAAATGTAGGCAAGGCAACCACATGAAGCCAAATGCAGAGTTCATCTGCACTCCCAACAGCAGGCGTAGATGGAGAAAACAACCAGCAGAGTAGAGTAGTAAGAGGGAGAATGCCAAGTCATAGTAAGAGGGGGTGGGAGTGGGGGCACAGTAGGGGGAGGAACATTCTAGAATTCAAAACAACAGACTATTCATATCATATTCCTAAAATCTGTATAATGAAACCTGTTTATATTATCCTCAAATTAATTGTTCAATGTTCAAATTTCAGTGTCCCAGCCAGTGACCCACCAACAATTTCCTTGTTCATAACATTTTCTTTTCTTGGTCCCTTGAAAAAATAACAAATGAGTTTCTCCGTTTATAAAGCTGCTCTGAAATGTCTTCTTACGTCATGGAGACTGGAGGTCATCTTGGGACATGGGATGGTAATGGGGGCCCCTGGGCCCGGGAACAGGAGGTTTTGTGATTGTGAAGCAACTTCTGATCCCATTAGCTGATGGTTGACTGACATTTTGGAACAAGATTTTGCAAGGAACTGGGGAAAGGAAAAGAAGCAGCATGGGAAGGAAGCACTTAAAAGATTGAGAAGGCAGAAATGAGCTGAATGCTCCCAGATTCGAGGAGGATTTTATTATTGGACCCAGATCTGTGGTGAGCTTTCAGCCAGAATCTCAGAGGCCCAGTTTGAGGGGCCTAGTATAGGTTTTCTTATCAGTATTGTGCTGATCTTACCAAGCAAACTGGCTCTGTGAGGAAAGATACCTTAACTTCTCATTTACAAATTAAGCACTAATGTATATAGACTTAATGGGGAAACACTTCTTAGAGGGCTAAAGGTGGTATTTTAGGAAAAAATAAAAGGCAGTACAGCTTTACATGTCTGAAGTTGTTTCTCTGAGAAGTGATATAAGCTAAAAATAACTAGTTTCATGAAAGATTTTACTAGATTCCCTGGTGCTAGATTTGTAATAATTTATTACTGGAAGTGAAGGACTTTGGAAGATATTCTTAAGTTTTCCTCAGTGTTCCTATAAGAGGCAGAATATTGATGGAGTTGATTAGAATCTGGCTGGATATGTAATTTCTCATTAAAAGCAGAAATTACACTTTGAAAGATCTCAGGAAGCCCCTCAGTCCAAAATGTGTGGGAAAAAAAGTTACACAGCCCACTTTGAAGCCCACTTACATCTCTGTGCCTTCACTCTATGATAAGGATAATAACATACCCCTAACAAGTTTTCTGTCAAGAACAAGGGAGATCATATATGCGAACACCTAGCATGGGGCCTGGAACCTAGTAGGCTCCCAATAAATAGTAATTCATTTATTTCCTACACCTTCCTTTTCTCCCTTGCCCTCCCCCACTTCCTGCACTCTGATTCTTGAACTATTTTAACCAGCGACAGAGCCTTCCTTGCATGATTAAACATAATAATAATGATAACATCACTAAGCAGTTACCATACATTTAATCTCATTTGATCCTCAAAATAATACCATGAAATAGGTACCATTATTGACTCCATTTTACAGAGGAAGAAACCAAATCTAAGTAGGGTTAAATACTGTTTCAGTCATCTATTTCTATATAACAAACCACTTCAAAACTTAGTGTCTTGAAGTAACACCATCTTATTATGTCTGATGATTCAGAGTTGGCCAGGCTCAGCTGGGCAGTTCTGTTCCACATGAGGTCATCTGGGGCTACACTTATCTGGAGGCTCGACAGAGCTAGACCATCCAAGATGGCTTGCTCACATGGCTAGCAACTGGTGTTGGATATCAGCTGGGGCACAGTTGAGACTGCCCACCAGAGGACATCTATACTCCTCCATTATCTCTCCTGGGATGGAAGCTAGAGTCTTAAGAAGAACCCTCCAAGAGGGAACAAATGGAAACTCCCAGTTCTCTTAAGGCCCAGTCTCTGAAATCTTAGAACATCACTTCTCCCACGATCTATTGGTCAAACCTGTAACCGGCCCAGCAAAATTTAAGAGAAGGGAAAACAAGTTCTACCTCTCAATGCAGGAGTGGCAGGGAGAAGGAGTTATGACAGCTATGACTGGAGATTACCTACCACAAATACTTTGCCCAAGGTCCCACAGCTAGTTAGTGTCAGAGTCAAGATTTCAACACATCAGTCTGACTTCAGAATCCACGTGGTCAGCCACCAGGTCATACACGTGACAATATACAGTTAAATGCCAATGTCTACGGAAAACACAATGAGCACAATGTAATTTCAGAGGAAAGATCAATATAAAATTAAGAACTCTAAAGACCCTAAACTGAAAAATGTAATCCTTTGTGCCCCTCCCTACATAATGAAGAACAAATGTTATTTCTTGAAATGTCACAAAGGTTACATATGCTAAAGTTAAAATAAAATCTTCTTAGATTCTCCCATTTGAAAATTCTGTATATGTTCATTAAAGCTGAGGTTTCTGTGTGTGTGTGTGTGTGTGTGTGTGTGTGTGTGTGTGGTGAGGTGTGGGTAGGGGTGGGATGGCTAAGACCCCTGACTTACAAGTGCCCTAAGCACATACTCAGCCTGCCTAGTGGGTAAATCACACCTGTGTGGAGGAGGTGCAGAGGCCTAGAGTTGGCAGGGGAAGCTCCAGGGAGAGGCAGAATTTAGCCCGCTCTGAACTCTGATTAGGATTTGAGAAAGAGAAAGGAAGAGAAAGAGAAAGAGAAAGGAAGAGAAAGAGAAAGAAAGAAAGAAAGAAAGAAAGAAAGAAAGAAAGAAAGAAAGAAAGAAAGAAAGAAAGAAAGAAAGAGAAAGAGAGAGAAAGTGAAGTTAGGGAAAATATGAGCAAGAAGACACCGAGTGGGGAATGAGCAGCGAGTAGTAGCTAGGGGGACAGAGGAAGGGACCAGGCTGAAGTAAAAAGGTCTGGATTTGGAAGTGGGAGGGCTGACTAGTAACTTACTTGATGATTGGAGCTAAACTGGCTTCCCATCTTCAGAGATATCCCAAAGTAGCACTGAGAATCAGACTGCAAAGAATGAAGATCCTCATGAAACTAAGGCCCAGCTGTGTAAACTCTGCTTTAGCCTTGGCTTTGCTAAAGGCAGATGCCTGGAGAGCCCTGTTGGGGGCTGGGTGGGAAGGATACTGCTTGAGGATCTCCCCAGTGGCTGATTGAGGAACATCCAGGCTCATACCACTGTCTCATTAGTTGCATCCGGTAAGGGACTGAGGAGTGTAAAGCAAACCTAGTCATCATAACCCATCTGACAGCACTCTCCAGAGAGTTTATCAACCTTTATCTCTCTTATATTACCTATCTACCAGGATGTCCTGGTGAAGGCAAGGACTTGGGGACTTCTTTGAGCCATTATGAGCAAACACCATCTTCAAATTATTTTCCTACTAAGATGGTTTCTATCATTTTCATTTGCAAAGCCTCCTTTCTTCCTTCACATTTGAAAGAAACCCAGTATGACCGTTGTAATTTTTTTTCATGTAAATTATAAAGATTTAGAATCTCTGTCAAAAAAAAAAAGAAAGAAAGAAAAGCAGATGTTTTCCCTTATTCTGGTCCCAAGTAATACCACATTAAAAAACAGTATTTTCAAGTCTCATTAAAAAATATCTCAAGAAAATAAACATTTGTTGAATGCAAACAAGAACAGAATATGGCATTTTAAATATTAATATAGAATTCAGAGCAAAGGAGTCTGAAGCCCAGAGAGACGAGGTGACCTGTATAGAGTCACAGAGTGAATACGCAGCCAAGTCAGAATCTGAACTTAGTTCTCTCAAGTCCTAGCCTGATGTGCTTCCTATACCTGATGCAGTAAACTGACTGCAAAAGGAACCAATTCTAGCTGCATGCAGACTCAGTTTGCAAGCCTCAGAATTGGGATCCCAACCCTAACTGCAATAGAGTTCAGAGAAGCCTGGAGAGATTTTAAATCCAAATCCAGCAACCTCTGCTTGCTTCTTATTCTATCTCCATAGAATTTGGTGCTTCTGACTGCTCCCTTCTTGAATGCTCTCCTGCTCTGGCTCCCATAATGCCTTGAGCTCATTCCTTTCATCTCTGGTCTATCAGCAGGAGCTCCCTATTCAGAGTTGTTCTTCCTGTTACATTTCATTTCTGAGCTACTTTTTCTTTCTGTTCTGTACCAGTGGGTCTTAGTCAGGGATATGTATCAGAATTTCTTGTACAACCTATTTAAAACTTGGAAGTAGGGTCACCTGGCTGGCTTAGATCACCATCTAAGCATGCAACTCTTGATCTCAGGGTTATGAGTTTGAGCCCCATGTTGGATGTAGAGATTCTTAAAAATAAAATAAAAAAACAAAAAATTAAAAAAAACTTGGAAGCATAGTCGCCATAATTTGAAAAATCCCTGCACGTGACTTTGATGGACACCCCTGTAGCAAACAGTATTTTTGAAAGATGGCCCCAAAATATTTCCCATCCCACATACCCTTCTGCAATGTGACCATGCCATTTTCCCCATGCAGAGGTGGAATCTATCCTCAAGTTCTTGAATGTGGTTAGGCCCTGTGACCAATAAAATGTAACAGAAGAAACACTGTGCCAGTTCTAGGCATGGCCCTTTACTGATCTGGTAGCTTGAACTCCTGCCTCTTATAGGAAGTGTGATCAGATATCCTGAGACCACCATGGCATGAGAAACCCAAGCCATAGGGAGTACCTCAAATGATAAGACCTCATGTGTGGGACATGGAGGCACCATGTATGAATAAAGAACCATCCTAAAAGTGGATCCTCCAGGCCCAGCCACTATAGTTAAGACCACATAGAACAAAACTACCTAGCCTATCTAGTCTGTCCTCAAATACTGACACACAAAATCATGAGCAAGATAAGTGGCTGTGTTAAGCTTTCTGTGGTAGTTTATTTCATACTCAGTGATAGGTAAGCCAGACCAATCTCCCCCTCCCCATACACACACAACCTGTTAAGAACCATTGCTCTGTACTCTCTGCCTGGCCGCCATGAGCTGATAGTTCAGAAATCATCTCCCCTCTTTCTGGGTATTTATATAGATATCCTGCTGACACCTCAAATGCAACACATACCAAATGCATCATTTTCCTTTTTAAAACTCCTGTTCTCTTTCTGCAATGAATTGTCCACACTATCTTCCACATCACCTTGGAGAATTTTTTCACTCCTCTCTGTCACCTGGGGCAGCCAAAAAGTCACAAAGTCCTTTTGTCTTCTTCTTCCTTTCCACTCTCCCATCGTCCTAGTTAGGTCTTTATCACTGCTCAGCTGCAGTGAGGTAGTGGTCTCCCACATGATCTCCTCACCTATCATTTCTTCATCTTCTACATGATAGAGTCATCTTCCTCAAACATGAGTGGGCACACATTATTTCTGTCCTCCAAAAACAACAACAACTCCAGAATGTTTACCAAAAAAACTTCACACTTCTCAGTGTGTAATCAACACCCTTCACTATTGAGCAACAAAGTAACTTCACCTTTTATCCATTACTTTCCATCAGCATAACTCTCAGCTACCTGATCTATCAGCTGTCTTTCTAGAACTCTGGGCTTCTGGATGGGCTTCTTTCCTCAGTCTGGAGCACCTTTCCTCTCCTCTCCTTTTTTCATATGTAGAAATTCTTTGTATATCTCAAAGCCCAGTTCAATTTTAATGTTCTCCTGGATGCATTTTTGGGTTGCTCTTTTCCCCAGGGCTGTCACATATAGATGAGCAAATTGTATGCAATACAACTCTAAGGAGAGCCATTCACAATGACCACAAGGTGAATTGTACCTCCTAGAGTTGTATAGTGCAGAACTTACAACAACACATAATTATTTCATTCTCTGCACTCCTTCAACATAGTTCTTTGTTTTGTTCTCTTAAAAAACACTTCTAAAATACCTGCTATATGCTAGACACTGAATAAAGACCACAAAGATATGTTATGAGGTCTTGGTCTTGAGAGGCTTAAAGTTAGGGCAGACAGGCATATAATCAAATATATGTAAAAAACACTTTGACCTCTATTTAATTCTTATTCTTCTCCATTTTAGAGTTGGTTGAGAGCTCTATTTTAGTGCAAAATTCTTAGGGGCAAAGTCGTGTCTTATTTATCACAGCCCACAATTAACACTTGGCTGTGCACTACATAGTGTCTCAGATAATGGTTACTAGATTATATCAGATGTACCAATTGTAACAAGAGCAACCATTTATTGGCTCTGTACATGGAACACAGCTAAATCCTTAAGGCTGGATGGGAAGTATACATTTAGAGCTGGGACAGAAACTGCTGTGTGCTCCCTACACCTCATTTCCTTTTCCTATTGGGCATTCAGCTAGACTGCTTTTCCTAGCCTTCCTTGCAGTTAGGTGTGGCCATATGGTTGAATTCTGGCCAATGATATGTATGGAGGCCTGGCCTATAAGAACTTTCTGTTTAATCTTCCACATTCTTTTTTCATCTTGAAGCTTAATGGAGGGGACTCTGAAGATCTAGAGCAGGTGGCACTATAAGAAGGAAGGAGCTTGGACCCTTGAGATATTATTTGGGGGATCACTGGCTGACCAAGAATACTTACATTATATTATTGCATGAATAAGAATAAAACTTTATTGTGTAAAACTTCAAGTTTGGGACTGCTTGTTACAGTTGTCAGTTTAACTTGCCTAATGTAAGAGCTAAGTTAATGTAACATTCTTAAATTGCTCATGACTACCTACTTTTCAAAAGAGTATCCAGTAAAGAAGATTCCAAAACTGCATTTATCACCACCACGTAAGTATGAACTCTCTCAACTCCATGATCAGAAATAATGGCCTCATTCAACCTCTGACTTTTCATCTTCAAAATATACACAAGTGTTAATAATACCAAAGACCTTCTCTTAAAATATACTTCCATAAGCCCAGAGAAAATTCTTTGGTGTAGAATTTGAAAGGGTCTAGAGATCCCTACCCCTGGTTAGGACAGTGCTTGTGCCCTCCACAGCATGCTGCTGTCTACTGAGGCTGTCATGAGATGGGAATCCTGACATTCAGGCTCACTGAGTGCTGGGAAAGAAATAGAGGGGACTAAGCTTTGACTTCCTTGATGCCTTAGAGCTAGTTTGGCACTTGTCATAACTCCAAGATTTGTATTCATGTGACAATCTTACCACTTCCTGTTTTGATCCATAAATAAATAAATAAATAAATAAATAAATAAATAAGAAGAGGAAGAAGAAGAAAGAGGAGACCTCTAAGAGAGAAATGAGGTCACAAAACTGAGGAAGGCCCAATGTGCCCCCCCTTTTTTTTCATTTACTCAACATACATTTTCTAGCACCTATTGTGTTCACAATGCTGTGTGTGTATGGGGGGGATAGTTCAAACAAATATAATAAGCAGATCTGCTCCCAGGAACATCTTTAGACTGTGGGTATTTGACAGGGTAAGCAGCTATGTGAAAGACAGTATAGAGTAGAAGCAGCATTGACTTTGATGAGACAGACCCAGTTTCAAATTCTGGCGCCATCAATGACTGTGGTTTGAACTTGGGACCACTTAAGTACTTACCAGTTTCCTTATCTCTAATTTTTGAGGATTGTTGAAAGAATTAGAGAATTCCCTAGCAGGGTGCCTGGCAAATAGTAGGTCATAGCTCTTCTTACATAGGGAGACAAAGCATATACACATGCCTAACCAGTTGAATATTTAAGAAATAGCAAATAATGGTACAAACAAAAGTTGAATGAGTGTGGAAGGAGGAAATCACATTGGGATGGAATGGATAAAATAAGTCATTAGTTTTTCTTAATCAAGCCTTTCTTTTAGAACATTTCTCACTTAGTAATCTAATGTGGCTAGATTTAAATGTAAAACTCTCATGCAGGAATTGCCAAAAATATAAATGGAGAGAGGAATTTTTTTTTAATTTCAGAAGAAAAGTGCCTGTATTGGATAAAGAAATTCACAACAAGTACTGCTGACTTACATACACGTGTGTGTGTGTGTGTGTGTGTGTGTGTGTATAATAGGCATGCTATATACATGAGGGATAAGCCATAAAAATTGTTCATATGTTCAGGAACAAAGAGTTATGACATAATTTGTAAAATTATAGAGAGCCAATGTTACAAGAGTATCTTTCAATCCAAACCATTCAAATTACAATAGAAGAAATAGACTCAAAGAGATAAAATGACTTGTCTAAGATCAAACAAGTAAGAAATTGTGAAGCTAGAACTTGAATCTTAATCTCCTAGATTTCTGGCACAATGCTCTTACCACTAATTCCCTTCTAGTCAAGGCCAAAGGATTAATTCCATAATGCTACTGGACAGAGCTTCTTGGAGTTCTTAGTACCAGGAAGTGAAGACTTCCCAGTAAAGACTTCCCAGTACTATGGACAGAGGTCAGGCTTGAACAAAAGCTCTATTATGGATTCCACAAAATAGTTAAAAATACTTAAACTAGCCCTCGTTTATTGAACACACTGTGCCAAATGCTTTATATACATAATTTATTTATTCATTCACTTAAATTGTTCTTAAATTTTTATTCATACTTATTATATGTCAGTAATCTATACTATGTGCCAGGATACAATAGTGAAAAGACATACATAGTTCTTGACCTCATAGAACCTCTAGCCTTCCCCATAACAGAAATTCCATAAGATTTGTTTGTTTATTGCATCCATTTTACAGGTGATGGAACAGGCCCAGAGAATAACAATGATGGCATCCATATATTGACCACTCTACTCCATACCAGGTACTTTTCTGAGGACTCTCTGAGTAAATCTGCTCAACAGCTCTATGAAATAAAAAATGGAGGCACAAGCAGCTACAGTGACTGGTTCAAGGCCACATAGGTAGTAAGCAATAGATCGAGGACCGGACTCAAGACTCTTTGATACCAGTTTCCATGATGTTAACCTCTACAATATACTGACCATTTGGATTCCTGATCTTACTTTTTTTTTGCTAAAAGAGAATACATATGATGTCAAAACTCTGCTAGTGAGGGCTAGGATCCAGGAAGCATAAATTACTTTGTCTACAGACAAATTCTGTATTCTTTGGTAGATGTACGCGGGTAACAATATTTGCTCAAGAGGTTATCATATGTCAGAGTACTGCACCTGTACACATGATTCCAGGTAAAGCAATAGCATAAGGCTGGCCCTTAGTAGGTCCTCAACAGAGTAGGCAAATGGTAAGCAGTAGAAATAAATAAGTCTAGAAAGAACCTAGAAATTATTAAGAAGTAGGAGCTGCTGGTACAATATTGCTGGACCTACATTTAGACAAAACTATGTTTGTATTTTTCTGAGGCTAGGCTTGCTTTATTTAAATATAGAGACAGCAAGTATCTACATAAACTTTCACACGCCTGTTAGAAAGAGGGCAATTTCTGCAGAATTAGATGCTAGCCATAAAGTTTACTGGGTAATATAATTTCTTTAATTAGATTTCTTTAAGCCATCCTGTCGCAAGGTATAGACATATACCTTGAGACAAAAAGCAGACTTGAACAATTTTCGGTTTTGTATAAATTCTATTAAAGAAGAATAAAACAGTGAAATTGCAAAGTTTCTCCATTCACTTCCACCATATGGATTTCTTTGAGGTTTAGTAATATTATAAATAAAGCAGCTTCAAGATGAAATACAAAACAGTGAACAACAATTTAAAAACATTTTGAAGAAGCAAGTATTATATCCCAGTGTTGCCAGGCTTTCAACATAAGTAAGATAGAAAACAGAGAATTCTCATTTGTTCTATCAAGAAAGCATAAATATTGGCTCTGTATTAAGCCAACCTTTTGCAGCTGTACACCAGCTCTCAACTATTAAAAAGATTCTTAAATTCCCAGGGAAACAAAAATCAATTTCAGCCATATAAGTCTGTATATAAATCTATTGTGCTTTATTCCAAATATTTTCTCATCAAGGAGTTTGGAACAAAATTTTTTTGAAAGAGAAAGTCTCCAGTTCACCCATTACACCATTATAAATATTTGAATGACTTCCAGTAACTTTGCTTAGAAAATCTCAATGTTTGTGTAATGTGCCAATGACAGCTCAGCACCAATGTCAATACATTTCATTATTTGGCAAGACAACTACTCATAGCAATAGATTGGAATTCTGATTGCCATTTTCATATATTATATTTCACTTTTGTCACAGCACACAGGATGGTTACTCTTGCCCTCTTGGCAAGATATTCCTTTCTGAGCTTATATTAAAAATCTATTTTATCTGTTAAGGCTTAGAATGAGCTAAGTGATTACTGTTTTAATCCCAAATCAATATGTGTAGTCAGGTCTTGAAAGAATTCCAATCACTGTAGCCCTTGTTCATACTTTAGATGGATAATGCTATTGGGTTGTTTTCCTTGGGGCTCATTTTATATATTTTATTTGTAGGAATTACGGTCACTGGTATAGTGACTATTGTTCACATAGCTCAAAGAAAAGGATGTGATAATTTTCCGGGTTTTGTAAGAATTTGCACTGGCACAAATGAAATATACGTATTTGCTAAAGTTTGGAGAAACAGAGTAGGATGGAGATGTGCTTCTCAAGCTTTGGCATGCTTTAGAACCTCCTGGAGAGCTGGCTAATAACAGATTTCCTAGGTCCCACAATCAGTGAATCTGATTCAGTAAGTCTGGATGGGGTTTGAGATTTTGATTTCTAACAAATTCTGAGGTGATGCTGATGTTGTCATTTCAAGGGCTATCTTTTGGGGAGCAGTGGAATAGAATGGAATGGCCCATAGTGAAGGCAAAAATCTTGCTTTGCCCTTTATAGACTTGTTGATTTGGAGAAATTTACTTAACCTATTTTTAAGTCTTAGTTTCCTCATCTGCTCAATGGTGGGTTTATAAGGATTAGATAAGTCTGTATGGCACTTGACATAGTGCTGGACAGATACTTCTATGTGCTCAATAAATGATAGCCATGGTTTTTAGCAATGAAGTAGTCTCCTTTTCTGGGACCCATCTGGTTGAATATCCAGTGCTTCTGCTTCATATCCTAGTATATTTGGCAAATTATATGTTAAGTGTGTCTAGATTAGGAGTTAACTGATCAGTGAGTTAGCAACTATTCAGAACTTGAATTGCTCAGGTGGGCCCTAAAACACTTAAATATTTTGCCCCATGGCCTTCCAACTACTTAACATACTTAAACTTTGCTTCTTAGGCCTTTGGATTATTTTTTGTTTAAATTACTTTATAGTCCACAGCTCCACAATTATGTCTTCTTGTGAATGACTTTTTTAAGAACATCCGTTTATTTTCGAAATCAAATTCAAGTCTTTGGAGACTAATATCCTTTCTCTCCATATTTTGCTATTAAGAGGCCTGGTGTTCTGCCAAGACAACATATTAATAAATTTAAGCTTGAGATTTTCATTGTCATGTGAACGTTGAAATTGGCTCTCAATTACACAAAGCAGCCAATTCAACAGGATAAGTGTGTTGGATTTACAACAAACATGTCTGTGAAAAAATTACTTTAAAATCCCTGATTGTGTGGTTTGCTTTTAATTTGTTAAAAAGTCACGATCCACCAGTCACAAGAATCTCAGCCAGTTCAGCTAAGTTAATTTTGAGAAATACATGACTTTAACCTTGGTCAAATGTTAATAAATGTATCTGTCTTGCACTCAATCATTTATTCAGCTGTTAATTTAGCAGTAAGTCCCATTTCTGTGGTGGATGATGGTCTAGAATCTGGGGAACACACTTACCCCACCAGAGTTTACAGTCTAGTGAGAAAGGTAAAACCACAGTTATTAGAGCCTCATTTTAAGAGGCTGATAAACCTCCAGTCTTGACCAGATAACAAGCTGTACAAAGTAAGCTCATTGTTTGTATTCATCCTCAATTACTCGTAGGATCTGTTAACCATCACCTAAGGCTTTAGACATATCCACAGCACTAGATGATGTCTTCTAGAAGTAAGATCCTCTAGAGCTTCTAACCAAAGGAGAACCTACATTTCCTGTAATTTCATTTGTAAAATGAACTTAAAGAAAATCAAGACAGCTTTATAGTTTGCAACTAGCTGTTACATAAACTCTCTAGCAAAATGACACAATTGAAGAGAGTACCAATCTATACATCAAACTTGATTTTTTTTTTTTTTGGCTTTTCAAAGAGGGATTTCCAGTCATATGACCTATTACAGACTGAATATTTTTGTCCTTACCCCCAGCTTCCCTACTCTTGTCAAATCATATGTTTAAGGGCTACCCCCCAATGTGATGGTACATGGAGATGGGGACTTTGGGAGGTAATTAGGGTTAGAGGAAGTCATGAGGGTGGGGCTTTCACAATGAGATTAGTGTCATATAAGAAGAGACACCAGAAACCTTGCTTTTTCCTACTCCTCTATGTGAGGACACAGAAAAAAGGTGGTTGTCTGCAAGCGAGGAACCTGGATCCTCACCAGAAACCAAGGTACTCAGCTATTACCCTGATCTTGGCTTCCCAGTCCTCAGAACTGTGAGAATAAATGTCTTTCATTTAAGCCATCCAGTCTATGGTATTTTGTTATGGCAGCCCAAGACGGGACTTTAGAAAGATGACAGGGATTTGTACAAACCTGTGGAAATGCCTCAAACTTATTTCATTTTCCCCAAGCAGGGCCCTCGGTTCGTCTGTCAGGCCAGCTCTTTACCACTGCCTACACAGAGTTTGCTCTTCTTTTCCTAGAGTTGTTACTCCTCTTTGTGCTGTTTTCTTTACCAAAATGCCCTTCCCAAATCTTCCACTTTTCGTTCAGAGGCTCTAAAAATCTTCCCTGATTAGCCCTAATCCTTTCCCAGACAATCTTTCATTGCAAAGTTTGTTTCACTATTCACTTATTTACATCTCACTCTATTGTGTCCTGATGTGGGTTCAAGGATGTAGGTCTTATCTCCTAAACTAGACCCTGAGCATCTCTGAGACAAGACTAGGTTCTAGACTTTTCAAATCTTTTGTGTCCTCCATTGGCCCTTTTAGAGTGTTGTGCAAATAAAATGGGAATGAAACTTACTGAATGAAAATTGAACTAAATGCTGAGAGCCAACGAATGTTCTGAGGCAAATGAATCAAGAAATGCAAGTGAGTACCATAAAACCCTGGCTCCAGAGCCTGCGGGTGGGGGTGGGAGAGAGTCGTTCTGGATAAGTGAGTTTAATAGAGGGCTGAGGATTCATTCTTTTAAACACCAAGAGTTTTAATTATCTTGGATGGAAACATTTCCAATATATTACTCTTCCCTGCCTTCTAAAATAGTGCTATATAAACATAATCCAGCTTGATGACTTGTCATTAAAAGTAGTAGTATGCTATAACACTGAGAAGTCCTCAGGCCCTTCAGAAGTATGCAGAACTGTTTGTCCCTAGTTTAAATGGCTGCAGATTGCTTTTTTAAAAAATTATTATTATTGTTGTTTTGTTTTTTAGCTCTTCTGGGTCCTCCCTTGCTGTTGGACTGTCCATTTCACTGAAGCCCATGTGACTGATTGTACCATTTCTATTCCCTGCTCCCAATTTGCTGCTTCTCATCTGACATGAGTTTGGAAATCATATGTCCAAGCTCACTGTGGTTGTTGTCATGATTATTATTGTCGGAGATGTGTGTAACTGACAGCAAAGGGCTCTGTGTGAAAGCATGCTGGGGTCTCTATGGCTAAAGTGACAAGAGACTAACTTCAAGCTGATGTGAACTCCTAATTCAGCTGCTCTGAAGCCTTTTAAATTTACTTCTTATTCTTACTTTTCTAGTCTGTAAATATGTTTTTCAGATATGTATTCAAGTTATGTATTCAAGTAAGTGCTTACAAGATACCTGGTAGGTGCCCTAGGATGGCCCTCTAAAATAAATACTCTGTCTGGATTAATCACTATTTTCTGTATTGCACTAGCACCTAGTAGGCACTCAACACATATTTGTTGAATCAATGAAATGAATTTTATAATCTGAGCAGAGATAAGCTATTGATATAAGCACACACAAAATAAGCTTACAATATAAACTGTAGTAAGAATCGTAACAGATAAAGTATGCACAAGGACCAAAAGATTTCCTGCTGGAAAATCCAGAGGGACTTCATAGAAGAGGTAGTAGTTTTGACTAGGCCTTGAAAGATGGGGTCATATTTTGATCAGCAAGAAGTTAGGAAAGTAAGAAGAGAAGAGCAGCACAGACAAAGCTAAGATGCTAGAATGGGAAAGGTATATACGGGATATGAATAGTACATTTTGGCTGGAGTACATGTAAGGGAGTAGGAGGAAATCACATTATAATGTTATATTGGGGTAAGAGTGTGGGTGGGCCTTGAACATTAGGCTAAAGAATTTGGATTTTGTTTGTTAGGTGGTGGGGAGAAACGGGGGGGTTTTGAGCTGGGAGGTGACATCCTTAGAGCTGGGCTTTAGAAGTTTTGATAAGTGTTGGAATTTAGGAGTTGAAGGGAAACAGGGCTGGAGGTGATTTCAAGGGTATAGGTGGGAGGCAACATGTGCCTGAACTGGGAATAGCTGAAAAGGATTGACTGGCAGAGAGGCTGCAGAGGTAGAATAAGAGGACTTGGCAATTTATTTGTTGCCTGGAGTGACAGAGAAGGATATCTTGGGTACAACTTTAAGTGATGTCCTTTCCAGAACACAAAGCGTCCAGAACAGGTTTAAATAGATGGTGTGGGTTTGACTTGGGACATCCCAAGGCATGAGAGTGAATTGTTGATAGCTTTGCTATAAGAAAGCATGAATGGAAAACTGCCCTGAAAAGCACTAAAGGGATAAAAAATACTTACAAAATAAGCGCTTATGTGTACTCAGCCCCCCAAAAGGAGTTAAGAGGTCCACATCTTATTTTAAGTCCCTTATTGACAAGACTATATTAAAAATAGATCATTTTTACTTTCAAACAGCTTTCAAGAGCACCTTAAAAAAACAAACTTCTACTTATTTTTTCTGAGAGATTACTCTTTAAAAATTTATTTATTTATTTATTTTAGATAGAGCACACAGTGAGGGGGGCAGAAGGAGAGGAGAGAGAGAGAATCTCAAGCAGACTCCCCACTGAGTGCAGAGCACCACGTGGGGTTTGATCTCACGACCCTGAGATCCTGACCTGAGCCGAAACCAAGAGTCGGATGCTTAACCGACTGAGCCACCCAGATGCACCGAGAGAGATTACTCTTGATAAGACTAGGGCATTAATGCCCTATGATGTTTGAATATTAGTCACTCATGGATTAGTAGTAGCTCCTCTTTGAAACAAGACAGGTAGCAAGAAAACAAACTAAGAAAATTTCCCCCAAACAGAAAATAGATCTTGACTTCTACTATCAGAAACAAAGACGCTTTCAAATTAGCAGGCAGTTCCCCTAAGTAGGAAAGCTAGGACATTAACTTGGGTTTTCTAGAATGGATGACTACAATTTGACATCTAAGCAAGAGGGAAAAGTGCATTCCAGGCAAAGGAAACGATATACAAACACGGCATGAAAGAATGATAAGGCATGGTCAAGGGATGGCAAGAAGCCATTTGGCTGGAGCACATGTGGAGAGAGTATGGGGGAGAGGCCATACAATTAAGGAACTAGATGAAGATGTAGTTTGAGAGAGGGATTGGGGCCAGGTGGGATGGGCGTGATAGGCAACACCAAAGAGTTTGTAATCTATTAGCAGTTGGAGCCATCTCAGAGGTCCATTAGGGAAGCAAGACAACCAGATATGTTTAAGCAAACTCTCTGGTGGATCTGTGGAGGATGACTTGATAATTGGGGCAGAGAGGCAGAGATGAGGATGCTAGTGAAGTGATGCTGAAAGCAGATGAGGACCTGAGCAAATGAGCTTATGAACTAAGCCAGTACTCGCCTATAACAGGCACTGAATATGTGCTAGTTGATAAGCAGTTCAAGTAGGCAATAGCCTTTAGTCTATCATAACTGGATGAGTCTTCTCTTAGATTCAAATCAGCTTTAGCAGATTGCCGGGTCAGAGGCTCTGAAGTGTCTAGGGCTCGAAAAGATTAATACTACAGCCAGAGGCCAAGACTCATTTTGGTTTGGCACACAGCGTTAATACAGAAGACAAAGAACCAGAATCTGGTGGACCTGCTTCTGTAGGATGCAGTGCACCCTAAGGCATAATCATTCTGGACAGGAACATGTCAAGTCTTTAGAGGGCCAATGCAGTTTCTAACAAGTCCAAGGAAAAAAACTGCAAGAGCTCTCCATTGTAGAGACCATTTCTTTTTTAAATACAGAGAATATTTACTACTCTATAGGGTTGCTGTGTCCAACATGGTAGGCAACTAGCCATGTGTGGCTATTGACCGTTTGAACTGTGAATGGCCTGGGATGCTTGGGTGGCTCAGTTGGTTAAATGCCCCATTCTTTTTTATTTTTTTTTAAGATTTATTTATTTTAGAGAGAGAAAGTGCAGGGGGTAGGGGCAAAGGGAGAGAGAGAAAGAGAGAATCTCAAGTACATTCCCCGCTAAGAGCAGACCCTGATGCAGGGCCCAATTCCATGACCCTGAGATCATGACCTGAGCTGAAATCAAGAGTTGGACACTTAGCCAACTTAAAAAAAAAAGAAAAAGTAAATAGTCCAAATTCAGATTTGCTGTGGGTATAAAATACATGCCAGATTTCAAGACTTAGTATGAGAAAAATAATGTAAAATATCTCATTAATAATTTTTGTATTGGTTATATGCTGAATGATAATATTTTATTTAGATTTATTGCATTAAATGAAATGTATTATTAAAATAAATTCATTTCTTAAATTGTGGCTACTAGAAAACTTAAAGTAATTTATGTAGCTTATTGGACAGAACTACTATAGAAAGTTCCATGTTATTTATTATTACAAAAATAAAATAGTTCCTCTCCTCTGATTTTTCTGACCTCTTCCCTTGTAGGGAAGTTGTCAACATGTACACTAGGAAGAAATTCAAAATGTAATATACAGGTTAATGCATCCTCATCTATAGTCCAGAATTGTTTATCTGCCTTTCAGTTTTTCCATGAAGATAGTGCAACTGCTGGCTTGTTTTAATGGCTAGGGTTTTCTGTACAATTTGCAAACTATAAAAATTATTTAGACAAAAAATTTGAAATAATTTTTTATTTGGCGCCATTAAAAGGCAGGAAGAAGGGAAGAGGGAAAAGGCCTCATATTAATAACTTTCCTATCAGGGCAAGTTGTACTCTGATGTGTTTAAATAGACTTAACCTTTCTAAAGAAGAGATTATTGCAAAATACTCCTCTCCCACAAAGAACTTGGAGCCAATATCTCTATTAGAACATCAAATAACAACTGCAAATTCCCCAAAACCAGAATATTTGATCACTTTGCTTTCATATTGGTGAACAGCAAGCAACTTCAGAAAAGGTATTCTTGGATTCAACTTCCAGGCTTCCAGTGCCTACTGCCACCACCCCACATCCCCCACCGCCGCCAGCTCCCGCCTCATTTTTTTTCTTGTGGGTTAGTGGAAATTGTAATGTTTTATCATAATACTGACCGTTAGCTTAATTTGCTTTAATTTTGCAGATCCTTCTTCTTCATACCAACAGCCCCCCCCCGATTCTACAAATTTGGTGTATATTAACATTTAACAGAATGTGAAATAGTCTCAAGGATTCTCCACCAAATAGAACTGATTATACAAGGAAAACAAACCTAACTGAGCATCTGAGACATCATGGAAAGTATGTTTTGCAAGGCTCTTTGCATTCAGGAAGTTTTCTTTAAAATAAAAGTGGTCCTTTTAAAGAAAGCAAAACCTTATTCACTATTTTTGGAATGTGAGGAAAAAAAAATTCAAAAGTTAAATGCTGACTATGAAATCCAAAAGAAAGAATTACAACCTGAGGTGTGTCTGCCACAAAGAGGGTCTGCTCTGCTTCAAAGAAGTTGGGAGCAGTTTAACTACGTATATAGACAGTCTGATAGTACTTGGTAGACAGATACAACTTTTTGGACAGAACAGGCAGTTCTTAAATACCTGTCACCAGCGTTATATAGCAGACCAAGATGGAACTGAAAGATTCTCACGTCAAGCCTTTAACACAACAAAAATGACTTCATCTGTGCAATTAGTGAACAAACTGTTCCTGCTTGCCTAATAGCTCCAGGAGGAGAAACTTATTTTGACTTTGATTTGTCCCGGTTTTCTTGTGTACTAAGTGTTGCAACCTTATGTCAACTAAAATCTCTTGGCCTGATAATTACAGCCAACATTGAAAAACTACTTCAAATTATCAGAAAATAAAATGAGGGAAATGAAATTAAACTCAGCCCTTCCATCCCCATGTTACATCCCCTTCTGCACCTCAGAAGTTCTGTGGTCAAAATGTTCCAGCCCTTCATAAAATGAAACTAAATTTCTGATTAATAAATTAACTTTACAGAGTTATGCTTTGCTACTACTATCATTGCTTTATTGGCTTATTTGGACCAGTGTATTCCATGAAGTTTAAAATAATTATATTCTTTTACTTAAAGAAGCTCTAAGAAATCCCTTTCTTTCCCATTCAGTTTCAACTGTCTAAAGGAAGGTATGAGACCAATGTATATGAGAAATACATTGTGACCTGAATATCTCAGAAGAAAATTTTCAAATGGATTTTGCGATTTAACTTTGACTCATCAGTGAGCCTAAATAAGCAGACACATTGTTCTTTCTCATCAAAACCTGAAAAGAAATATCCAAAACCCTTCACAAACGTATCATTCTTCCAGGCCTAATCTATCTTGCTAATGATAAACTCTAGGAGTCTAGGGACTGTCAGCAAAGTGGTACCAACTTCTTCTGGTACTTAAGGATCCAGATTCATTATTCCAAAGTGAAAAATGGGTATAGAACAAGGGCAGCAAGTTGGGAAATGCTCCCATTAAAAGCAGCAATAAGAAGTCACTTATACTGTGGCTTGTCAGTGGGTGTTCTTACTCTACACTACACTGAATTTTAATCTGGGGAGAAAAATTATTTTCATTTAAAAAGATGTTTCCATTTAATTCCACATGTGATTTGTAAAAAAAAAAAATGGGAAAAAAGTTTTTTTTTCCTCTTAGTGTTGGAATAATATATGTAGTTCCACTCTTGTCACATGATTCTACTTTTCAAAAGGTCAAAAGTGCTAATAGGAATGAAAGAAGCCCAGGTATAGGGATAATGAAGGAAGCCCAAGTGCCTACTATGTGTTAATACAGTTATTACCTTTGAACTGAATTTACTTTATTCTTCTAAAAGAGAATCTGACTTAGGAGATGATTTTATTCCAGACATTTTTAGCACTTAGCCTGGTATCTTGAAATGGACAGACTCAACACCAATACTAGCCATTTCTGAGCATTTTCTATTCTTCAGGTCATAAAATATAGAACTAGACCAGGGCTAGGCTAAATTATTTTGGCAGAGGAGGCATATGAAGCACGTTCTCTAGGGAAAATTTAGGCCACAGGGTTGGATCACTAGCTGATGGTTACACAACTGATGAGAGATTCTGCTCAAGAGATTGTCAGTAGATTAAGTCAACCAGAGGCAACTACAGTCCTGTAGGTCCTCTCCTAGGGTCTTTTTTTTTTTCCTTTCCCTCAACATTTTAGGAAAAATACAGACATATGTTAACCACAGCAAGATGGATATAGTCAATATTTCAGAGGAGAGAGTTAATAATGTTCTTGGTATTTTAGAGAAGTGGTTAAAATTTAAATTTTGGAAAGAATTTCATTGAGGACAATGTTGGGAGGAAACAGGGCTTCACATATTTAAAAATATATATTTATTAAGTGTGTACTATGTGCCAGGCTCTGTTCTTGCTGAATTTTAAGGAGCTCATGTTCTAATTAGATTTAAGGATCTAAAGGTGAAGCAATGAATTTCCACCTATACTCATGATGGAATATTGAAGACCACATTTATCCTTCCCCCTTAAACAACCAAAAAAACCTGGTCAAAATCTATGAAACTTGTTTTCAGGCATTGGAAAACAAAAAGTACAGGACAGAGATCTCTGAAAAAGGCAGGGCGGAGGGGAAGTGGGGGACTAAGATAAGCCTGATGAATGCCTCAGCTGGTGTTTCCTGCCTGGTGAGGTTCCAGGCCACCGCACAGAGAAGTTTGGACTCAGCAGAGTTTGCTGATTTCCTTGAGTTGAGGAGACAGAGTTCAGAGTACAGAGTTGCCAAAGCAGCTAGACTTCATGGGACAGAGGATACTACAGAGAAGAAAGCTGCAATGAGGGAGAGCTCCAGATATCTGCAAATGCCCCCTTGAATCTTTAGCTGAATAACATTTGCTACATGAATTTGAAGAAACTACTTGAGAAGAAATCACTGGAAAGGAGCCAGCGGAGCAAACTTTGGGGCACACACAAGGCTGGGAACAGTTTAAGTTCCCACTAGCCAGAGTAGAAAGACTTCCTAACACTTAAGGAACTGAGTAGAGTCTTCAGAAGGATTTTGCCTCAATGGAAGGGTCAAATTAGCCCTATCTAGGCTTAGAAGCTATTCTGTACCCACCAGAGCTCAAGAGCAAGCCTTGAAAACACCACAGTGTTTCTGAGTAAGTTAACTGCATCCTATTGCAAAGCCCAAAAATATTTAAAGAATTACAAACATATTCAGTATCCCCAAAATGTTAAACTTACAATGTCTGACATTACATTAAAAATTACCAGGCATGCAAAGAAGCAGGAACATAAGATCTAAAAGGAGGAAAAAATCAATACAAAGAAACTCAGTAATGACATAGATGATGGAATTAGTAGATAAAAGCATTAAAACAGCTAGTATAAATACATTCCATATGTTCAAGGAGTTAGAAGAAAGCATGAGCATGACAAGGAGAGAAATGGAAGATATCTAAGAAGACCCACGCCAAATTTCTACAGTTGAAAAGTGAACTAGATGGGGCTAGAATTAATGGCAGATTAGACACGGCAAAAAGAAAAGATCAGTGAATTTGAAGACTCCAATGGAAACTAACCAAAACGAAACACAAAGACTGGAAAAAATGAACAGACCATCAGTGAACTATGGGACAACATCCAGCAGCCTAACATATGTGTAAGTGGAGTTCCAGAAAGTGAGAGAGGCAAGCGGAGACAGGAAAAAAAATATTTAAACAAATACACTTGATAAATTTCAAGCATGGCTTGAAAAAGATCCAGGGGCTCTTTTTAAATTATTACAAAGCACTGCCTCTGTAGTCCCTTCATAGAATGCCCTCCCCATGCTTCTCTATCTTTTCCACCTAACATACACTTTAAGCTCAGATCTCACAGTCTCCAAAAAACATTCCCAGTCTCATCCAAGTAATTTCATCCTTTCCTGAACACTGATCCCTTTTTGACCACCAGCTGTTTAACAATTAATCATGAAATGACTGAAGGGAGTTTTTGCATAGCTGTTTCTGTTCTTGGCTTTTTAGTTTAATTCAATTATTTACATATTTATGTCTTTCCTCCAAACAACCTCTGGATTCTGTCTCTTCCCTTATCAGAGTATCCTTTCTCTATCAATTCTCCTCTTTCCCTATTCAGGCATTTACCATCTTTAAAAAAACAAAAAGTTTAACAACTAAAACCCTTCCATGACCTTTCTACCCTACTTGGTTCCTAGATGTTCTTTTATCTTTTCCTCTTAACAACCAAGTCTCTGAAAAGATTATTCTATTTTTCTCACATCCCATTTATACCTGAACCCACTGCTATATGACTTCACCATCATCATCCCTGAAATTGTTCTTGTCAAGGCCTACAGTTACCTATTGGCTACAAAATCCACTGGATTGTTTTAGTTTTAATCTTAATTTATTCAACAAAATACTTAAGTATCTGTTGCGTACCCAGAGCTGGGAATATGATGGTAAGAAGTACAAATGCCCTCTCAGAGTTCAAGTCTGGCAGGAAAGTCAAACAGTTAAGTAACAAG
Organism: Ursus maritimus; assembly: GCF_017311325.1. Lineage (NCBI taxonomy): Eukaryota > Metazoa > Chordata > Mammalia > Carnivora > Ursidae > Ursus > Ursus maritimus. The sequence continues at coordinate 37,682,590 of NW_024424564.1, forward strand.
GTACAGTAAGTGCTACCTGGCATTTGTTGATGATGGCTGCTCCCTCCCACTTGAACCATTCTTTGATATTGGCTTCTGTGACACCATCTTTTCTGGGTCCTCCTCTAATTCTGACCATGTGTTTGTAGACTTTTTACTAGGCTGCTCTTTCTCTACCTGTCCCATGTTCTTTCTGTGGTTCCTTCCTTGGCCTTCTTCCCAATCTATATCTTGTTTCCTTCATGATCTCTTCCATGTCCATGATTTCATTTACCTACTATAGGTTGATACTGCTAAATCTATATTTTCAGCCAAGATTTTTCTCCAAAGTTCCAGACTTTCTCTACCAACTGAATAGCTTCATTTGGATGCCCACAACTGCTCCAGAGTAAACAGTCTAAATGGAATTATTATTTACCCTAAGCCTGTTCTCTGCATTCCTTAATTTAGTAAATGGCAACTAGTCATCATTCATAGACTTAAACCTTGGCATCATCTTTGATTTCCCTCTCCTTCGAACCTCACACCATATTGGTTGTCAAATCTTATCGATTTGTTTCTAGGCATTTCTCAAAGGGTTTTCTCTCTATCCCCATAGCCAGTGCCTTAATTCAATGTTACTTCTCTTTTGGATCCAATAGTCATACCTCCCTGCTTCTGGTCTTGGTTTCTTTCAATCAGATCCATACAGCAAAAAGTGATCTTTCTGAAGGAGAATCCAATTATGTCACTTCCATGTTTAATATCTTTTGATAGTTCTCCATAGACTTCCAGGTAAAAGTCAAGCTCTACATCATGGGTCACAATGCCTCAACCTGCCAGCGTCATCTCTCACCTCATACTGAATTAATCAGTTCTCTGGATGCCCCATAGTGTCTCATACATCCTGGTATTTGCACATGTTGCTCCTTCTGCTGGTTCTTGCCAACTTCTACTAATGTCTCTTCATGGCCTTCTCTAAAATTCAGTTCAGACACTGCTACATCTCTACAGCTTCTCTGACATTCTCCTTCTCCAAGCTGAGATTAGATGCCCTTCCTCAGTATATCCATAAAATATTCTACATATATTCTTTGTGGAGTATTCATTTGGATTTTTAAAAAAAGATTTTTTTTTATTTATTTGAGAGAGACAGAGAGAGAGAGAGCATGAGCAGGGTGGGGGCAGAAGGAGAGGGAGAAGCAGACTCCCCGTTGAGCAAGGAGCCCGACTGGGGCTTGATCCTAGGACCCTGGGATCATGACCTGAGCAGAAGGCAGATGCTTAACTGACTGAGCTACCCAGGCACCCCTTCATTTGGATTTTTAAAAAATATCTGTTTATGTCTTTCCCATTACTAGATTGTGAATCCCTCCCTGCCCTCTCTATCTTCCTAACCTGCTTAATTTTTCATTAAGCACTTTAATACATCTTACTTCTTTGTCCTTCTCCCCCAACATGAATGCAAGCTACTGAAGGTGGGTACCTTTATCTGTTTTATTCACTGTAATATCCTTTACACCTAGAATACCTGGCACATAGTAACAACTCAGTAGTTATTTGTTATACAAACAAATAAATCTTTGTCCTGAGCATTTAGAACAATATCTACAACATGGTATTGGTTGTTACACTCTACTGCAACCTTATTTACTCATCTGGCACCCTACAATGGGTAGTGGATTCCTCACAAAGGTCTCAAAGAACAATATATTCTAGTTAGGTTCATATGTTCTTGCATGATTTTGACAGTTTTTTTTTTATTGTGGTGAAATATACATAACAAAATTTAACATTTAATAATTTTTAAAGTGTACAGTTTAGTGGCATTAGGTACATTCACATTGTTGTGCAAGCATCACCATTATCCATCTCTAGAACTTTTTCTTCTTCCTCAATTAAAATTCTGCATATTAAATAATAACTCCTCATTCTTCCCCACTACCTCCCATAGCCAGTGGTAACTACCATTCTATTTTCTGCTCTTTAAATTTAACTACTCTAGTTACCTTATACAAGTGGAACCATATCATATTTGTCCTTTTGTATCTGGCTTAATTTATCATAATATCTTCAGCGCTCATCCATATTGTAGCATGTATCCCAATTTGCTTCCTTTTAAAGGCTGAATAATATTCTATTGTATGCATATGCTACATTTTGTTTATCTGTTCATCTGTGGGTGGGCATTTGAGTTGATTCTACCTTTGGACTATTGTGAATAATGCTGTTGAGTCTCTGCTTTCACTTCATTTGGGTATATACCCAGAAGTGGAACTGCTGGATCACATGGTAATTCTGTTTATTTTTTTTCCCACAGCAGCTGCACAATTTTACATTCCCACCAGGAATGTACAAGAGCTCTAATTTCCCCACATCCTCACTACACTTGTTATTTTCTCTTGTTCTATTATGTTTTATAATAGCCATCCTAATGGGTGTGAATCATATCTCATTGTGGTTTTGTTTTGTATTTCCCTAAAGATTAGTGATGTTGGGCATCTTTTCATGTGCTTATTGGCCATTTGTGTATCTTCTCTGGAGAAATACCTATTCAAGTCTTATGCCCACTTTTTAATGGGTTGCTGCTTGTTTTGTTGAGTTCTAGGATTAACAGTATGACTGTATGTCTATATTTGAAGTTCAGTTTGGCTGTATAAAATATTTAGCTCACATTTTCTTTCTTTGGGTATCTTAAATATGTTATCTCATTGTCTTTCAGGATAAACTATTACTATCAAAAATTTGTTGACATTCTAATGTTATTTCATTTAGAAGTAATTTGGTCTTTTTTTTTTATCTAGAAAGGGTATTTTATTATTGTCCATTACATTTGGTAAAATATGTCTTGATGTTAGCCCTGCTCCTACGTTCTCCTGTGGACCCACTACCACCAACATGCCCATCCAAAGTGGTGCCACAAGTGTGGCAGTGTGCAAGCAGTGCTAACAGGGGCAGCACCACTCCAAAGTGTTTCCTGCCCCATGGAGAGGAGAAGATAATCACACACACAAGTCTGACTGCAGCTACAGGAATGGGGGCAGGCATCTGGTGTGACTGCAGGCCCCACCCATCAATGAAAGCTTCTCAGGGGAGAACACAGGGACAGGGTCCTGTAGTTCTGTGCTATCACAGCTCTGATAAATGCCTGGTTTGACTCAACTCAAGCTCAAGGTGGCCCCAGACTGGCATACTAATAACACAGGTACCAAACTCTGCCCATAACAGTCAAAGAGAGTCATTGTAGATGACTGGGTTGAAGACAAACGTGGCTCAGCCACAACAGTAGGGTGCACATAACACACATAGAAGAAACTCCTGAAGCACCACGTTCTGGTGAATATGGGACATTGCACTGCAGGGCACTACAGGGCCTCTTCTTCATAAGGGCACTACTTTCAAGAGCAGGAGACACAGCCAACTTTTCTAATACATAGAAACAGACATAGAGAGTTAGACAAAATGAGGCGACAGAAGAATATGTCCCAAATGAAAGAACAGGATAAAATCACAGCAAAAGTAAATGAAATGGAGATAAGTACATGCCTGATAGAGAATTTAAAGTAATAGTAATAAAGATACTCACTGAACTGGAGAAAAAAGTGGAGGAAGTCAGTAAGACGCTCAGCAAAGAGAGAAAACATGAAAAAGAACCAATCAGAGATGAAGAACCTGATAACAACTTAAAAATACACTAGAGGGAATAAATAGTAGACTATAGGAAGCAGAAGAATGGATCAGTGACCTGGAGGACACAGTAATGGAAAGCAATCAAGCTGAACAGGAGAGAGAAAAATGTATAGAAAAATGAAAATGATTAAGGGATCTCAGTGACACCATCAAGCATAATAACAATTACATTACAGGGATCCAAGATGGAGAAGAGAGAGAAAAGAGGGGAGAAAATTTATTTGAAAAAATAGTAGCTGAAAACGTCCTGAATCTGAGGAAGGAAACAGAAATCCAAATCCAAGAAGCACAGAGAGCTCCCAAGAAAATCAACACCAAGTTTGTATTTAAAAGGGCAAAAAGTAATGATAAAGAGAGAATTTTAAAAAGAACAAGAGAAAAGACTACAGTTACACACAAGGGGAACCCATAATGCTATCAGCTGATTTTTCAGCAGAAACTTAAAGGCCAGAAGCAAGTGGCATGATCTATTTAAAGTGCTGAAAGAAAAAAACCTGCAACCCAGAATACTCTATCCAGCAAGGCTATCAATCAGAATAGGAGAGATTAAAGAGCTTCCCACACAAGCAAAATTTTAAGGGAATTCATTACTGCTAAACCAGCCACATAAGAAATGTTAAAGGAGACTCTTTGAGTGGAAAGGAAAGACCATAAGCAGGAGTAAGAAAAGTAGGAAGCACAAAAGCAATAAAATTTGTATATCTAGAAAAATCAGTCAAGGGATTCACAAAATAAAAGGATGTGAAATATGATACCATATACATAAAATGTGAGGGGTGGGAGAGAGGAGTAAAACATTAGTGCTTTTAGAATGGGTTCACACTTAAGCGACCATCAACTTAATATAGATTGCTTGATGTATAATATGTTACATATAAACCACAAATCAAAAACTGGAAATAGATATGCAAAAAGTAAAGAGAAAGGAATCCAAGTATATCACCAAAGAAAGCCAGCAAACCATGAGAGAAGAAAGCGAGAAAGGAACAAAGAACTACAGAAACAACCATAAAACAAGTAACAAAATGGCAATAAGTACATACCTATTAATAATTACTTTGAATGTAAATGGACTAAATGCTCCAATTAAAAGACACAGGGTGGTGGAATAGATAAAAAAGCAACACCCATCTATATGCTGCCTACAAGAGACTCATTTCAGACCAAACATACATGCAGATTGAAAGTGAAGGGGAAAAACATTTATCATACAAATGGAAATGAAAAACATGCCAGGGTAGCAATACTTATATCAGACAAAATAGACTTTAAGACAAAGACTGTAATAAGAGACAAAGAAAGACACTACATAATCATAAAGGGAACAATCTAACAGAAGATATAATTCAATAACAGTAGGGGACTTTAACATCCCACTTACATCAATGGATAGATTATCCAAACAGAAAATCAACAAGAAAACAATGGTTTACAATGACACCTTGGACCAGAATGATTTAACAGAAATATTCAGAACATTCTATCCTAAGACAGCAGAATATATATTCAAGTGTATATGAATATTCTCCAGAATAGATCACATTTTAGGCCACAAAACAAGTCTCAACAAATTCAAAAAGACTGAAGTCACACCATGCACCTTTTCCAAACACAATGCTATGAAACTAGAAATTAACCACAAGAAAAAGTCTGGAAAGAACACAAATATATGGAGGTTAAATAACATGCTACTAAACAACATATGGGTCAACCAAGAAATCATGGAGGAAATTAAAAATACATGGAAACAAATAAAAATGAAAACACGGTAGTCCAAAATCTTTGGGATGCAGCAAAACTGTTCTAAGAGGGAAGTTTATAGGAATAAGGCCTACTTTAGTAAGAAAGAAAAATCAAATAAACAACATAACCTTACACCTAAAGGAACTAGAAAAAGAACAAACAAAACTAAAAACCAGTTGAAGGGAGGAAATAATAAAGATTAGAGTAGGAGTAAACAAAAGAGAAAAAAAAAAAAACAAACCAACAGAACAGATCAATGAAACCAGGAGCTGGATCTTGGAAAAGATCAACAAAATTGATAAACCTTTAGCCAGATTCATCCAAAAAAATTTAAAGAGAGAGAGAGAGAGGGAGAGAGAGAGGGAGAATTCAAACAAAATCAGAAATGAAAGAAGAGAAAAAATAACTGACACCATAGAAATACAAAGGGTTATAAGAGAATATTATAAAAAATTATACACCAACAATTAGACAGCCTAGAAGAAATGGATACATTCCAAGAAACATGTAATCTCCCAAAACAATCAGGAAGAAAGAGAAATCATGAACAGATTACCAGCAATGCATTAAATCAGTAAGCAAAACCTCCCTACAAACAAAGGTCCAAGACCAGATGGCTTCACGGGTGAATTCTACCAAACATTTAAAGAAGAGTTAGTACCTTTTCTTCTCAAACTATTCCAAAAAATAGAAGAGGAAGGAAAGCTTCCAAATTCATTCTATGAGGTCGGCATTACTCTAATATCAAAACTAGGGAAAGTACTACAAAAAAGAATTACAGGCAAGTATCTCTGATGAACATAATGCAAAAATCCTCAACAAAATATTAACAAACAGAATCAATAATACATTTAAAAAATCATTCACCACGATCATGGGATTTATTCCTGGGATGCAAGAGTGGGTCAATATTCACAAATCAATCAACGTGATACATCATATCAACAAGAAAAAGGACAAAACCCACTTGATCACTTCAATAGATGCAGAAAAAGCATTTGACGAAGTATTAACACCCATTCATGACAAAAACCCTCAATAAAGTAGGTTTAGAGGGGACATACCTCAACATAATAAAGGTCATATATGACAAATCCACAGCTAACATCATACTCAATGGTGAAAACTGAGAGGTTTTCTCCTAATGTCAGGAACAAGATAAAGATGTCCACACTCACCACTTAAATTTAACATAATACTGGAATTCCTAGCCACAGGAACCAGAAAACAAAAAGAAATAAAAGGCATCCAAATTCGTAAGGAAGAAGTAAAACTTTCATTATTTGCAGATGACATGATACTCTACATAGAAAACCCTAAAAATTCCACCAAAAAACTACTAGACTGATAAATGAATTCAGTAAGGTCACAGGATACAAAGTCAATATGCAGAAATCTGTTTCATTTCTACATAGTAATAATGAAGTAGCAGAAAGAGAAATTATGAAAATGGTCTTATTTACAATTGCACCCAAAATAATAAAATACGTAGGAATAAACTTAACCAAGGAAGTGAAAGACCTGTATTCTGAAAAATATAAAATACTGATGAAAGAAACTGAAGATGACGCAAACCAAAGGAAATACAGTCCATGCTCATGGATTGGGAGAACAAATGCTGTTAAAATGTCCATATTACCTAAAGCAATGTAAAGATTTAATGCAATCCCTATCAAAATACCAACAGCAAGAGTGCCTAGGTGGCTCAGTCGGTTGAGCATCTGCCTTCAGCTCAGGTCAAGATCCCAGGGTCCTGGGGTCGAGCCCCACATCAGGCTCCCTGCTCAGTGTGGAGCCTACTTCTCCCTCTCCCACTGGCTCTCCCCCTGCTTGTGCTCTCTCTCTTTCTGTCAAATAAATTATTTTTAAAAAATACCAACAGCATATTTTACAGAATTGGAACAAATAATCCTATAATTCGTAAGGGAATCATAAAAGACCCTGAATAGCCAAGGCAACCTTGAAAAAGAAGAACAAAACTAGAGGCATCACAGTCCCAGGTTTCAAGATATACTACAAAGCGGTAGTCATCAAAACAGCATGGTACTGGTATAAAACCAGACACAGAGATTAAGAGAATGGAAGAGAGAGCCCAGAAATAAACCCCTGATTATGTGGCCAATAATTTTTGACAAAGAAGGCAAGTATTTGTAACGGGAAAAAGGCTTTTTAACAAATAGTGTTGGGAAAATAGGACAGCTACATGCAAAAGAATGTGACTGGACCACTTTCTTATACTATATACAAAAATAAACTCAAAATGGACTAAAGACCTAAATGTGAAACCTGAAACCATAAAAATTATTTTTTTTACAGCACAGGCAGTAATTTCTCTGACAATGTTGCAGCAACATTTTTCTAGATATGTCTCCTAAGGGAATCAAAAGCAAAAATAAACTACTGTGAGTGTATGAAAATAAAAGTCTTCTGTACAGCAAAGGAAACAATCAACAAAACTAAAAGATGACCTACTGAAGGGAGAAGATATTTGCAAATGGCACATCTGATAAAGGGTTAGTATCCAGTATATATAAATAACTTATACAACTCAACATCAAAAAACAAATAATCTAATAAAAAATGGGCAGAGGACATGAATGGACATTTCTCCAAAGAAGATATACTGATGGCCAACAGACACACGAAAAGATGCTCAACATCACTCATCATTAGGGAAATGCAAATCAAAACCATAATGAGATATCATGTCACACGTCAGAATGGCTAAAATAAAAAACACAAGAAACAAGTGTTTGCAAGGATGTGGGAGAAAAAAAACACTCTTGCACTGCTGGTGGGAATACGAACTGGTGCAGCCACTGTGGAAAACAGTATGGAGGTTCCTCAAAACATAAAAAACAGGATTACCATATTATCCAGTAATTCCATTACTGGGTACTCACCCAAATAATATGAAAACCCTAATTCAAAGAACTATATGCACTGCTATGTTTATCACAGCATTATTTATAATAGCCCAGTTATGGAAGCAGTCCAAGTGTCAACTGATAAATGGATAAAGAAAATGGAATATTTATATTCCATTATATATATAGATTATATTTATTCCATTAAAAATAAAATCTTTAAAAAGAAAAAAAAAAACAAGTATCATCATCTACACAAGGCCACTCCTTCACAAGGCTGCTGTTTTATCTAATATATAGTAACAAGCAGAGTCAAGCAAAATGAGAAAACAGAAATATGCTCCAAATGAAGGAACAAGACGAAGCTGAAAAAATATCTTAATAATATGGAGATAAAAAATATCTTAATAATATGGAGATAAGGAACAAGACGAAGCTGAAAAAATATCTTAATAATAATAGCACCTAGGTGGCTCAGTGGGTTAAGTGTCTGCCTTCGGCTCAGGTCATGATCCCAGGGTCCTGGGATTGAGCCCCGCATCAGGCTCCCTGCTCAAAAGAAAGCCTGCTTCTCCCTCTCCCTCTGCTGCTCCTCCTGCTTGTGCTCTCTCTCTCTCTCTGTGTCTCTCCCTCTCTGTGTCTCTATCAAATAAATAGATAAAATTAAAAAAATAATATGGAGATAAGTAACCTACCTGATAAAGAATTCAAAATGATGGCTATAATAATGCTCACCAAACTTGGGAGAAAAATCTATCAACATAGCAAGAACTTCAAAAAAGAGACAGAAAATATAAAAAAGTACCAAATATTAGTCACAGAGTTGAAGAATACAGTAACTGAACTGACAAATACACTAGAGGGGTTTAACAGCAGATTGGATGAAGTAGAACAGATCAGTGAGCTGAAAGAAAAAGCAATGGAACTTACTAACAGAGAGTAGCAAAAAGAAAATAATTTTAAAAAATTAAAATAACTTAAAGGACCTCTGGGACATCACCAAGCATAATAACTTTTGCATTATAGGGGTCCTGTGAAAGAAAAGAGAGAGATAAAAGGGCAGAAAATGTATTTGAAAAAATAATGGCTGAAAAATTCTCCAGCTTAGGTAAGGAAACAAATATCCAGGACCAGGAAGCCCCAGAGAGCTCAAAAATGAATGAATCTAAAGAAAACCACACACATTATAATTAAAATGTCAAAAGTTAAAGATAAAGAGAGAATATCTCTATCTTCTTTTATAGCTTCTCTTTAACTTCTCTTGTTGCTTAAAAGCAATTAGATAATAACAAACTGTTTCATACAAGGGAAACCCCATCAGGCTATCCGCAGACTTCTCAGCAGAATTTTGCAAGCCACAAGGGTGTGGCATGACATATTCAAATGGTAAAAGAAAAAAACTTCCAACCAAAAGTACCATACCTGGTAAGTTTATCATTCGTCCCAATAGTTTACTTTTGCTTTTATTTCCTTTGCTGCAGGAGCCAATATCTAGTAAGAAATTGCTACAGCTGACGTCAAAGAAGTTACTGCCTGTGTTCTCCTTTTTATGGTTTCAGGTCTCACATTTATGTTCATAATACATTTTGAATTTATTTTGGGGTATGGTGTAAGACAGTGGTCCAGTTTTCCTAATACCATTTCTTGAAGAGACTATCTTTTTCCCACTGGATATTCTTTCCTGTTTTGTTGAAGATTAATTGATCATATGATTGTGGGTTCATTTCTGAGTTTTCTGTTCTGTTCTATTGATCTCTGTGTCAAATATTTTTGTTCCAGTACCATACTATCTTGATCACTATAGCTTTGTAATATAATCTGAAGTCCAGAATTGTTTGCTTCAGCTTTGCTTTTCTTTTTCAAGGTTGCTTTGGCCATTTGGGGTCCATACAAATTTCAGGACTGTATGTTCTAGCTCTATGAAAAATGCTGTTGGAATTTTCATAGGGATTGCATTAAATGTGTAGATTGCTTTGGGTACTGTAGACATTTTAACAATATTTGTTCTTCCAATCCATGATGAATGGAGAAAGATGTGGTGTGTGTGTGTGTGTGTGTGGGTGTAGTATATGTATGTATATATGTACTGTGTGTGTGTGTGTGTGTGTGTGTGTGTGTAAAAATACACACACACAATGGGTATTTCTCAGCAAAATAAAAATGAATGAAATCTGCTATTTGCAATGACATGGATAGAGTTAGAGTATTATGCTAAGCAAAACATGTCAGTCAGAGAAAGACAAATACCATGGGATTTCACTGATGTGTGGAATTTAAGAAACAAAACAAATGAGCAAAGGGGAAAAAAGAGAGTGAGGCACACTAAGAAACAGACTTTTAACTACAGAGATGGAGGTGGGTGTGGGATGGGTTAAATAGGTGATGGGGATTAAGGAGTACACTTTTTGTGATGAGCACCAGGTGTTTTATGGAAGTACTGAATTACTATATTGTACATCTGAAACTAACAGTGTATTATAATGAACTATACGTTCACTAACTGGAATTTAAATAAAAACTTCAAAAAAACCATTATACGATTCTCATCTCTAAAAAAGAAAAATAATAGATGTTTTTAGTATAGTTTATATTTACAGAATAATTGAGCAAGTAGAAGTTCAATATATACACTCCACTCCCCTCATTTCAGTTTCCCCCATTATTAATAAATTGTATTAATGTGATGCATTTGTTATAATTAATGGACAATTGTTTTTTATAATTAAGGAACCAATATTGATAATTAATATTAACCAAAGTTTACATTAAGGTTCACTCTTTGTATTGTACAGTTCTATGGGTTTTGACAAATGAATAATGATATGTATCTATCATTTTACACTTTCATACAGAATAGTTTAATTACCCTAAGAATATCCTGTGCTTCACCTATTCATTCTACCTTCACTCCTCTCACATCCTGACAACTACTGATTTTTTTTTTTTACTATCTCTGTAGCTTTGCCTTTTCTAAAATGTCATGTAGTTGGAATCATACAATATGTAGACTTTTCACTTACCAATATGCTTTAAAGTTACTCTGTGTCTTTTCATGGCTTGATAACACATTTCCTTTCATTGCTGAATAATATTCCACTGTATGGATATATTGGAATTTGTTTATTCATTCACATATCGAAAGACATCTTGGTTGTTTCCAGTTTGGAGAATTATCAATAAAGCTGCTTAAACATTCATGGGTAGGTTTTTGTGTGGATATAAATTTCCAATCCAACTGGATAAATACCTAGGAGTTTGGCTACTGTGTGGTAAAACTGTGTTTAAGCTTTAAGAAATTACCAAACTGTTTTCCAAGGTGGTCCCACTATTTTGCATTTCCATAAGCTATAAAGGGGCCTTAGTGTTCTTTGCAACCTTTCCAGCAACTAGTATTATCAGGATTTTGGATTTTAGTCATTCTAATACGTAAGTGGTATAATCTCATTGTTGTTTTAATTTGTATTTCCCTAATGATACATGAGGACCAACTTGTCATATTTCTAGTGAATACATGTGCATTCATCTGTGTATCTTCTATGGTATTAAATTCAATTTGCAAAGAAAAATTTAAGAACATTTACCTCTGTTTTCATAATGAATATCAGTCTATAGTTTTCTGATAATGTCTGTTTGATTTTGGTATCAGATTAATATTGGTCTGATAGAAAGACTTGGGAAGTAGTTCCCCCTTTTTATTTTTTAAAAAAATTTTTTTATGTTATGTTAGTCACCATACAGTACATCATTAGTTTTTGATGTAGTGTTCCATGACCCCTTTATAATTTTCTGGAAGAGTTTTTGTATAACTGGAATTATTTTTTCCTTAAATGTGTGGTACAATTCTGACATTATTTCTTCCTTAAAAGTTAGGTAGGATTCACCAATGAAGTCACGTGGGTGTCCATTTTTCTTTATGGGAATGTTTTTAACTATACATTCAACTTCTTTTGTAGATGTAGGGCTGTTCAGATTATTTCTTTCAGATTGATTTTTGAGAGTTTGTTTCTTTTATGGAATTATATCATAGATCTTATCCTTGAGGCTTTTTGACTTTGCTGTCTAGGTATTCTGTGTTTATACTGGCCATTTAAAAACTATGCTGCCAGCTCATTAGAATTTTCTAAGGTTTGATTTGGAAAACTAGAATTACAGTATAGTAAAACATAAATCAGTATAGTTAAGATATCCCTAAGAAAATGTATAAGTGACTAGTTAATTGCCACATGGCCACATATAATACAAGTGAAAAAACTGAGACTGAAGTTAGAATATCCTTAAATATAAAAAAAAATTTCACAACTCCACTTTTCAGATTATAATGTGAATTTTTAATAAGATTACTAAAAATTTAAGTATTTTGCTTTTGTACAGATAACCAAAAGCATTAATATTTATATAAGGATATTACCAATAAAGTGTTTTTGTTTATGTAACTAAACTTCTTTTATGTATTTCCTGGGAGAATCATTCAACACCTCTGGGCTTCAATTTATTCATTTGTAAAAAAGAGGCAATTAGACTAGACATTTGCTAAGATTTCTTCTAGATTTAAAAATGTTACTATTCCAATACTTAGAATTTACTAGGAAAAAATATTTGCAAAGTTAACTATGAAGGGCTTAATTCTAAAGTTATTTTAATCTACTCAACATCAATTTGAACATAAGTATACACAGATGACTAACAAATGATCTGTAGATATTGTAAAATGAATTTTTCCCAAGTTTATTCACTTGTAAGATGCCAATCTAAAGTAATATTGTTTTGGGAAGAGAGAAAATGGAGTCACAAATAAAATCTTTACACTTCATGTTCCAAAGGAAGATAAATGTCTCTTGTTTAAGCTATCTATTCCAAACCCAAGTCAGAGTGACACTCACTTTAGTGTCAGTGCTTTTGTTATTAATCACCCTAAGGAGAAAGGTAAAAAATGTTTTTGAAAAAACACTTTGGCACCGTTGCAGCAGCTATTAAAGTAGAGGACTAAATTGTGAGAATTTAAGTTCTTCATGGATCCTGGAAATTCAGCTTGTTTTTGTGAAGAACTTGATCAGAAACAAAACAGTTTCGCTGAATGTTATGTTGTCTGGGCACTCTTCAAGAGCACATGGACACAATTTATTCTCTAACAGGAGCCATGCTCTGGTTCAGATATAAAAGTTTCACAGAAAAACTCTGCAGGGTATGTGTAAAAGGAAACATTTAAAAATTGTATTATAATTACAACAGACTATAAAGATACAGATTTAGTCATTGTTTATCCTTTGCTCATTCTTGGAAGACTTTAAAAACTAAAATTTGTAATGAAAAAGTTCTGGAAATCTTGAGTGTGGCTTACCATCCAATTTTCTTTATATCCAAGACAAAAATTATACATTTTAAATAAAGGTAAGTTCAGGCCAATTTGGTGTTTTAGAAGCAGCATCATCTGCAGTAGAAGCTTCTGGTAGTTCCCTGCAATGCATCCCCAGTCCCACCTTGGATGTTAGCCACAGCTGTAATAAACTTATACTCAATCTCAGACTCACCTTTTGGTGAAAGCAACCCATCTTCAATCAATGTCCCATTTCTCTACTTTCTGACAAAGTGTCCTTTCCAAGGCCATGGAGCCACCAAGGTGCACAGGGAACTATATCCCAGAAATGTAGAGGAGTAATGGCATCAATGGGTCCAGGGCTAGTGGAAAGATGATCCAGCATCTAGATCTTCTGGTGGACAATTCTGGGTAGCATCTGTTTGTTTCTCTTTGTTTTGTTTATACTTTATTTTTTAATTTGTTTTATAAGACAAAAAGTATTTTTGTTTAATACAAAATAATATACTTTGATTGTAGAAAGTATTTGATAATAGATTTTCCAAAATCCTTCTCAGACAAAAAAACTTCATCAAAGATACAGAAGATCTGAATTAAGTTTCTTTTTTAAATGCACCTGTTCATTTTTAAGGACGTGCTGGGTAATCAAGTCCCAAGCACCTACAGTAGAAACCTTGATAATATTTCCTTATATTGTATTTTCTTCCCCGTCTCATTCTTCCTGCTCTCTCACTCCTGTCTCCTGGGATTAATTCACAAATAAACTTCTTGTGCCTGAGTGTTTGTCTACAGATTTGTTTTAGGAGGAATACAACATAGGACTTTGATATGATAGCAGAAAGCAGATCCTTAGGTTGGGCTTCTAGAACTTGGTCCCTTATCCTATTGTAAGAATAAACAGGACGGGGATGCCTGGGTGGCTCAGTTGGTTAAAAGGCTGCCTTCAGCTCAGGTCATGATCCCAGGGTCCTGGGATTGAGTCTTACATCAGGCTCCTTGCTCAGCGGGGAGCCTGCCACTCCCCCTGCTTGTGCTCCCTCTCTCTCTCTCTCTCTGACAAACAAATAAATAAAGTCTTAAAAAAAAAAAAAAGAATAAACAGGACGATGGTAATCTCTGGTGTGCATCACAATTCATAAGAAGCTCACCTGTGGTGGATTGGGACAAGAAGCCATGAGTTATCCAGTAGCTCTGTTCCTAGAATGGTTTGGGGACAAAGGATTGTGGAATTAACTAGCATTTGTTAATTGTCTTGGAAACCTTGAAAAAAGGAAGTAAAAGAGTCAAATCCACCAACTATCATCTTAGGGCACACTGAAAGCCAAAAGGCCACTTCTGCAGTATTTAAAGAGACCATTTTTCCCTCAGCCGTAGGACAGCTGTGGTGAAAATCAGGCCCAGAGTTTAAGGGTGGCAGACCTGAAAAGGAGATGATATGTGCAGCCTCTACAAGTCGGCTTTGCTGAAGTCACAGCCCTGATATCGAAGGAGAGGCACTGAGACTTGAGATGAAAAAATTTGGGGGGATGCGCTTGAGCAGCTTGAATATCATGTCAGCCAAAGCAGTCTTTTCTCCTTTACCAGATGACAGCAGCCTTGCCTTACCTGGAGGCCATACAGTGTTCACTTAAGTGGATGTCTTCCATGTACAATAACACCTACCACCTCAGATTTAACTTATCTTCCCCCATTGCCTTGCGAATAATGTGAAGTTTCAGCTGAGAGAGAAAATACAGTCCTTGATCTGGGAAGAAAGAGCCTATTTACTGAAAGAATTTTAGGAACTGGCTAACAAGCACTGGCAGAAATCTGGAGAACATGTGTGGGAATAGATGTTGAGCATGTTGGACCACAGCAGGGAGAATACAAGGCTGGATAGAGGAGAGTTTATTGACATGAGAGCACTCTCTTATGACTCAAGATTTAACATCCTGGCAATGGAGCTGGCAAACAGACTGTTTGGGATGACTTCACGAAATTTGGTTGTGATGGCCTACACTAAGTGAGATGGAGATGCTAAAATCGCCTTGTCAAAGTACTGAGGAAGAGGTCAGTGGCTGAGAGGTGGGAATGTTAGAATGGATTTATTTCTTGTGTTGAGAGAGCCACCCTACTATTTTCCCAGGAAGGATCTAGAGAATTCTCTTTACTAAGGAAATAAAGAATGTAACTAATGAGGCTGGCACTGACATCTCTGAGAAAAGTCAGTGGCAGCTACATTCTGTAGGCCAGAATTCACAGGAAGAGATATGATGCCACAGAATTGGGCTCTCTGGTATTAACTGAGATGGTAGGATTCCATAATGGCAGGAGGCAGGTAGTGACAGTCAGTTATCAGTGGCAAAGTGGCAACAAGCTGAAGTGGCAATCAAGATTCCCTGGTAAGCAGCGATCTGTGATGGTGATTAATATATACCATGGTGTACCTCATGCTCAAGGTAGAAGGTAGTAGACTAGAGTGTAGCTTTAATTGTAAAACCCAAAATAAAGCATGAGCTGGTGAGAAGACTGATGCCAGCTGCTATAAAGAAGTGTTTTCCTGTAATTATTCTCTTATCATGTCCATCTATTGAAAATGAGGCCAAAGCCCTTTGAAAAATGCCACCTTGGGGTGCCTGGGAATGTTGTTGGATAAAGGGCCAAATTGACTTGATATCAAGTAATCTAAGATGTTATCATTTTTCCTCAATTAGAGTGGGGTGTTATGGACACCAGGTAACAAAGTCTGGGCTCCAGTCCATCTTACAGTACTTTCAATTCAACCAGATAGGTCCCTGTGGCTATTTCCCTGATCTCTGAGTACATACTTGGGACATTCTTAACAGCTCCACATTGATTCCCTGACATATGGAATAAAATCCATTACGGTAGGAAGGATCAAGTAGAAATCCCTAAAATTGTACCCTGCCACCCCAGCCAAGATAGTAAACCAGAAAAAATATTGCATTCTGAGTGGAACTGCAGAGATCAGCACCATCTTCAAACACTTAAAGGATGCAGAGGTGCTAGCCTCTGCATTCTCCCGTGTGACCCTGCTAAATCACAAGGACCACGGTAGACAACAAAGGACTATCAGAAACTTAACCAAGTGATCATGCCAGTCATGGCTTCAATGCCAAATATGATACCTTTCCTGGAACATATCAACACAGGCTCTGGCATGGTATATGACTGTTGACCTGGAAAACTTTTTTTCAATCATTAAGAACATCAAAAGTGTTTATATATACATGGGAAGGATAGCAATGTATGCTAACCTACTGTCACAGGGTTATGTTAACTCTCTTACTCTCTCACTATGTAGTCTGCAGGAATCTTTTTCATCCTTATATTCCACAAAACCTCGTGCTGGTAACTTGTATTGGTAAATCAGGGTAATCAGATTTAGTGAAGAAGAAGTAGAAAGGACTCTTGGTGCCCTATAAGATAGAAGATAGAAGCTAGAAGATACAAGATTCAGATCTTGCAGATTTTAGGGGTCCAATGGTCTGGAGGATGCTAGGACATCCCCTCCAGGGTAAAGGACAAGTTACTCAGCCATCAGAAAGGATGAATACCTACCATTTGCATTGACATGGATGGAACTGGAGGGTATTACGCTAAGTGAAATAAGTCAAGCAGAGAAAGACAATTATCATATGATTTCACTCATATGTGGAATATAATAAATAGCACAGAGGATCATAGGGGAAGGAAGGGAAAACTGAATGGGGAGAAATCAGAAAAGCAGACAAACCATGAGACACTCTGGACTCCGGGAAACAAACAGGGTTACAGAAGGGAGGGGGGTGGGGGGATGGGGTTACCGGGTGATGGGTACTAAGGAGGGCATGTGTTGTGATGAGCACTGGGCGTTATATGCAACTAATGAATTGTTGAAAACTACATAAAAAACTAATGATGTACTATATGTTGGCTAACTGAACATTAAAAAAAAAAAAGGACAAGTTACTGAACTTGCACCCTCTACCATTAAGAAAAAGGTATAGCATGCTGGGGGCTTTGGCTTTTGAAAGTCAAATACTGCTCTCACCCATTTGTGGGGAGATTTGGAAGGCTGCTAGCTTCGAACAGAGTCCAGAGCAGAGAACCTGTGCTCCAGGTTCAGGCTGTGACATAAGCTGCCCTGCTCCTCAGCTGATTACATGACAGATTATCCATCGATACTACAGACACCCAAGTTAGGACACTGTGTAGCATCTCTAGCAAGTTCTAATAGCACAGATGTTAGGTTCTGGAGCAAAGTCATGCCTTCTCATTGTTTGAAAAGCAACTTCTGGCATGCCTCTGTATCCATCAGAAACTGAAAATCAGATGTCAAGTGATTAACTGGAGTTGCCCATCATGTGGTGGGTATTATCAGATTCACCAAATCATAAGGTCAGATAGTCACAGTAGTAATTCATCATTCAAGGGAAATGATGCATTTGGAATCAAGCCTGAGTAAGTCCAGAGGGCATGTGTAATTTACATGGACAGGTAGCCTAGATTCCCCTATCATTTACTTCTCTTGCACTAATGCATCTCCTTCAACCTATTCCTATGATCTCATGGGGAATTCCCTATGATCAGTTGTATCAGTTATTTATTGCTACAGTAATGCTATATAATAATCAAAAAAATCTTTATGAGAATCAACAATGAGTATTTATTATTCACACATCTAAGGCCAGCTGGGAATTGGCTAAGCATATGTTCTGGTCTTGGCTGGGCTTGCTTACATTTTGAGCTTGGCGGCTGGGTGACTGGAACAACTTTGCTGTGTTCCATATATCTTTTGTTTTTCATCAGACTCTCCCAGTTATGTTCTTATGTCAGTGGCAGAGGCACAGGAGAAGGCAAGACCGATCATCCAACTATTTTTCAAGCCTCTGCTTGGATCACATTTGCTAACATTCTATTGGTCCAAAACAAAATCACCTGGCTAAGTTCAGAGTCAAAAGGTGAGGCAGAATGCTCCACCCACAGTGGGAAGGCAATGCAAAATTATATGGCAAAATGTATGGAGACAGGAAGAGGTGAGGAACTGAAGCTCTTTTTTTGCAATGCTAACCTGCCAGGTGACAGATAAAGAAAAAGCAGGCCTTGTTCATGGATGGACCAGCTTGATACACTGGTGTGAGCCAACAATGGCTGGCTTCTATACTACAGCCTCTCTCAGAGGAGGCCATAGAGATTAGTGGTGAGGGAAAAATCTTCCCGATGGACAGAACTTCATACAGTACACTTGGTCATCCATGCTGATAGAGAAAGACATGGCTTGAGTTAAGAATGAAAAAAAGTCTATTTGTTTATGGCAAAATGTGCAGATTTTTGTATATGGAATGCCAATGAGAGAACACTCACATGAAGAAGCAAAGATCAGGCAGACAGGATGATTCCAACAGATTTCAGCCAGTCTTGTCTGTAACCACTCAAGGCTTGCACAACAAACCCATGAATAGAATAATCATGGTGACAGAGATGGAGGCCATGCATGGGATGAGACCAACAGCTTGGGTTTTTTCTCATTAAGGATGATCTAGTTACTACCACTATTGAATATGTGATCTGTCACAAGCAGAGACCAATGATTTGGTACTATCCCTTTATTGAAATCAACTAGCTACTTGGTAGCAAGTTGTGTGCATTAATTTCCTTCCACCCCAAAGGAGGAAGTAATTCATTCCTATCATTAATTTGTACTCTTAATATAGGCTTGCCTTCCAGCAGTACCTCTGCCACCATTACTATCTGATAGTCTACAGAATGCCTATTACCAACATAGTATCCTGCATTACATTGCCTCAGACCAATGGATTGTTTTATAGCAAATGAAGAACATGAATGATTAGATCAATGAACCTACATATACAGCATTATCTAGAAGCAGTTAATCTAGGAGAACAATGAAATGACCTATTATAGGGTCAGCTGAGGCATCAGCTCAGGTATAACATCCTGTAGGATTAAGATCCTATTTTCCAGGACATGATACACGTACTATACCAATGACCAGTATATGATACCATGTCCCCAAACGCGAGGTGCAGGAACCAAGAGGAAACAAATAGCATTGGCCTTTCTTACCACCATTCCCAGTGAGCTACTTGTAGAATGTGTTTCCCATTCCTACCACCTTAGGCTTTGCTGGATTGGAGGTCCTGTACCCTGACAGGGTAAAGGGGAGAAGCTGCCATACTTCCACCAGGAAGCACTGTAAGGATTCCACAAAACTGAAGCTACGTCTGCCAACTGGTCCTGTTGGGCTGTTCATGTCTGTGGGACAACAGGCAAGAAAGGGGAGTTAATAGGTTGGTTAACATGAGGAACTAGGAATGTGACTACAAAATGAAACAGTGAGGATGTGTCTGGAACTCAGGTCACTGGGGGCGTGTCTTGATGTTTCCAAGGCTGGTGAGAACAGCATACAACAATTGTGATAATCATAACCTAAAAAGGGCAAAGTAACCAAGACTCTAGATCCCTGAAGGGATGAAGGTCTGGTGCACTCTAGCAGACGACCAAACTAGACCAGCTGAATTTCTGGCAGAGAGCAAGAGCAAACCTCAAATGAGGGGTGGAGGAAGGAAGATAATGCATATATTTTGGCTTTGGGTTCAGTAATAACAGGAACTGTAGCTTGTCTAATGCTTCTGGGTATTTTACAGAATGTGGCTGACCACCACCTTGAAGACTTGGTGATGGAGTGGACTTAACATGGGACTCAAGCAGTTCTGGACAGGCAAGAACTATTCAGCAATAAACACCTCTTTTGCCCAACATCACATCCCCTTGTCAACTTCTGCTATCGGCCACAACTACACTTGACGGTGCTGAGCTCAGACTTGTCCTTTGTTGCTAGTGAAATCCCACCACAAGTGTGAGCCATGCATCTTTTTGTTTTCTGATCCAAGTCCTTTTTCAGTGTTGGGGGAGCCTCCCTTCCCACATGAAAAGTACAGCCCAGAAGTGCTGAGGTAGTCAATGCTCCTGGAGGTAACTTTCAACTAATGGCGGATGGAAACTGGTTAATAATTAACCTATCCGTATTAGGTGGGCATTTTTGGGAGGCATTTTGTAAGCTCCTCAGGTCTTAGAGCCCAAAATGCCAACCTTAATAATATACTTTTGTATGGGTTTTCTTCCTTTTGCTCTTCCTGTTCTCTCACTTCTGCATCCTGTGATTACCTCACAAATGACATACTTACACCCAAGTCCTTTTCTCAGGGTCTACTTTCAGGTGGGCTAAACTAAGATGAGCACCATTAATCAAATGCATTTATATATCTTTTCATGTAAGTATTTTAGAAATTTTCTACACTGTGTGCAAATAATTCATGAAGAATTATTTGCAAGGTGAGGAGATGACAGCATCTTATGTATTTTTTTTTCTGTTTAGGCAATAAAAGAATTGATCACATGATGCTTGTTCACTCTGAAACACATTGAAACTACCTTCAATTCAATTTCTATCTTATAATAAATATTCTAAGACTATCTGACACTTGAATAGTATAGGAACTAATGGACAAGCGGTGAAAAGCTCTATATGCTAATAAATATGACCAATAAATTCCAAATTCATACTTTCTATGACATATAGGCTTCAAGTTGTCACAGAAAATTTAAGTCTGGTATTAGTCTCTGCCAGAAACTTCCTTAACAAGTCTTATAATACAAATACACATAATACTTTTCATGCTTAAATAGTCACAAAAATTGAATAACTCACCTAGCCAAATTCCCTTTTTTTGCATTGAATCTATTTTTGATCACCAAACTCACATTGACTTCATTTTCAGTGCTCACCGCATCCCTGAAATATCCCATCTTAGTATTTGGAGCACTAACAGCACTACTCTATTTTTCAGTCGCAGCCCTGTATTTTGGTAACAAGACATACTGCCAGGTTATAAAAGTTTTATTTTATTTATTTTTTTAACATAGAGGAAGTTTGGTGGTGGATATATGGCCATTTGATGTTTTTATGACTAAGAGTTCAAGTTCAGGTTCTCTTTCTTATAGAATGTAAATGTATACCTACACATGTATATGTAACTGTTATCAAAATTAAGCTTAGTCACTAAAAGAAGATTCACTGTCTGAACTTTCTTCTGTATTTTTTTCACCTTCACCATCAGGCACTGGAGCATCTGGTCTCCTGAAAGAGAAGGGAACAATATTTAAAGGTTTTTCCATTTGAAAAAAATAATTTACTAACTATAAATTAAGTTCACCCTAGAACGTTACTGCTAATAAATCTGCCAAGTCTGCGTTCTTAACTGAGAGAGTCTCCCACTCTCCACAGCATGCTTTTCTTCAGCTTCTCCAGCACCACAGGGACTAAATGCTGTTCTGTATGGGCCACAGCACTGTTTTCTCTTGC
Organism: Ursus maritimus; assembly: GCF_017311325.1. Classification (NCBI taxonomy): domain Eukaryota; kingdom Metazoa; phylum Chordata; class Mammalia; order Carnivora; family Ursidae; genus Ursus; species Ursus maritimus. Next base: position 37,704,530 of record NW_024424564.1, read on the forward strand.
CAGTCCTTACAGAGGGCTACTTCAGCACTTTCTGCTTCTCATAACCATGGAGACCCAACTACAGACAGAGATGCGATGTGGAGAGGCTGGCATGCCCAGTGCTACATCTCTGCAGCCTCCAAGTGTACAGGAGGTACAGAGAGAGGAAAGCTAGCAATGGAAAGAAAAGGAAAATCTTCATGTTCCTGAAAGCTGCAGAAAGAAATTTAAAAATGGGAGAGAGTGAAAGAATGGCAATTAAGAAACACAAACAATACGGAAATTTTGCAGGGGAGAAAAAGGCCTGGTAAAAGAAGGTTCTTAATGTTTGTTGAGTGTTTTCACTTATATTTTATCTTCATAGAATGAATGTAAGAAGTATGAGCTGGCAAAAATAATGTCTCAAAGATTCCCTAGGCACAACAAGGAGATATGAGAATGCTTAAACTCCAACTTCGCAGGGATATATTATAATAAACCAAATGAAATTTTAATGGTGTCATCAAAACAGTCAACTAGATAAGCTTTACAGTGTTTGTTAGTAAATCATCTAATCAATATGGTAATACTACCATTCAGCCTCTACTCACTCTGGCAAAATTAAGAGGGAAAGAAGAATGATACAGCTGTTCTGTCTTAATAATTGAAACCTACCAGACTTATTTCTCCCTCAGGCTTCTTGACTCTTAGGACACCAACCAATAAAACTTTTTTGCCACAAATATAATTACTATTATTCAAATTTAAAAAGGTACAATCTACCATTTATATTTAGTTATTAAAAATTATGGCTTGAGTTTTGGCTTATTCTTTTTAATATTATATGTCATGTTACAAAACAAAGATGCTGGCATTGCTCCCAGCAATGGGTCAAACGTAAACCCATTTGCTCTGCTGTACAATTTTAGATTATGCCTCTGAGGAAGTCACATGTACTCAATACAGTAAAACTTAAAGCTGGGTATAGAATGTCTAAGTTTTGACTGATATTCCATCTGCCTAAAATATTAACACAAGACCACAGTCTTCATTGTTCTCCATAGAAGCAAGAACTCTAGCAGTAGTGGGCATGAATACTGGACACATTTTCCAAGTAAATTTCCCTTTGCTATATAGGTGATTTCTTACTGTCTTTACTTTGCTAGAAAGGAAAAAATTACTAGAGGGAATTATTTGAATACTGTATCAAATTATATCAATGGCAACTCAAACAAATAAAACAATGTATACGACGCCTCTAAAATAAATGCTACTTAAGGGAAAGAGCAGCTTAAGCCTAGAAGGAGCCGAAATTATATACTTAATTTATGTGTGTAGCCATTTTTTAATATATGTGATCATCACAGCTGTATAGCATAGTGGTTAAGGACACAGATTCTGGAGTCAGACTGCTTGGATTTGAACCCCAGTCTTGCTACATATTTGAGCAACTTTGGGGAAGCTATGTAACCACTCTGGATCCAACTAATTGACTGGATTATTAAAATGAATTATTATAAGTAAAGTATATCAAATAATATTTGGCACATAGTAAATATATTAAATAAATGCTATCTTCTATCATCATCATCATCATCATCATCATCATCACATACCCACCATTTTGCCAGGAACTGTGTCTGGTGCTGGAGATACAGAAATGAATAACAAGTAGTTCCTGCCCTAAAGAAGCTGATATTTTAGGGGGATATTTCAGAGAGAGCCAGAAATGCAAATTATCATTATATAGTGTGATATATACGAATACAGTTGTAGTAACTATGCTTATGTGAAAAGAAAAAGTAATTCACTTTATGAGGTTTGGCCAGAGAAGATTCCGGAGAAGTGGAGACAGTTGTGAAGGGTGTTAGGATATAAGCAGGACTTTCCCAGAAACAAAAGAGATGGGAATAAGTGGGTATGAGAGGGTTCTGAGTAAAGAAAAATGGGATTTCATGCTGCATTTGGGAACTATAAGTCATTTGGGAGCTTGAGTATAAGGTAACTGCAGTTAAAATTTGATGACATTAGACCACTTGGCAGGAGCAACAGGTATGAGAATGAGGATTAATACTACTCCTTTGTATGCGCATACTACATTTTGTTTATCCATTCACCTGTGGGTGGGCATTTGGGCTGTTTCTACCTTTGGGTTACTGTCTATAATGCTACTATGAACATGGTATACAAATACATGTTTGAGTCCCTGCTTTCACTTCTTTTGGGTATATACCCAGAAGTGGAATATCTCAACCATCTAGTAATTCTTTGATTAATTTCTTGAGGAACTGCAATATTGTTTTCCATAGCAGCTATATTATTTTACATTCCTACCAACAGTGCACAAAGGTTCCATTTTCTTTGTATCTTTGCCAATACTTGTTATTGTTTGTCTTCATTCATTTAAAAATAAATTTTAGGCTAGTTTGACTTGGAATTGCGAGGAAGACAAAAGAAAAAGCATACACCAGTCTCCTTTGGATATAAAAAAGAAAAACTTCAAGATATTATGAGAATCAAAAGAGGCAATGTATATGAAAGTATTTTATAAGTTAAAAAGCTTTACAGAAAAGTTCATAATAAAGCTTAAAACAATACCATCATTTCCAGACTGAATATTCATATTCTTAAGGGGAACAAAATTTTGGCTTTTTATGTTACGATCAGAATTGCTCTTACCTGATCCTGTATACATATGAACCTTTTAAAAGTTGTTTTTCATGCAACGAAGTTTTTTAAAAAGATTTTTTTTTAAATTTACTCATTTGAGAGAGAGAGAGAGCATGAGCATGAGCAGGGGGGAGGGTCAGCAGGAGAGGGAGAAGCAGAGGCTCAATCCCAGGACCCCAGGATCATGACCTGAGACAAAGGCAGATGCTTAAACAACTGAGCCACTCAGGTGCCCTCATGCAAAGAAGTTTTAAAGATATGTTTGAAAACGTTGCTATCTATAAGCACTGGCCTAAAGTTTAGTTTCTCAAAATTCAAAGGATTCACTATTAAAGTGTGAAGATGAGGACTTTATAACAGTTTCTCAGTGTCCTAAATATATGAGTGAATCACTAAAAAAGAGCTTATCAGCAAAATGCAGAAACACATATAAAGTCAGAGTACATCATGATGTATCATGTATGTTTTTAAAAAATCTCAGTCTTTAGTGGTTATATAATAAAAAAGACTATTTTGGTAGCTACATTTTAATAAACATACTTATATAATTTGTGGTACCAAGATTATCTATAAAAGTCTTAATAAAAGCAAAATTTTTAAAAGTATAACTTTAAACTCATTAGTCTAGTTATCTTTTAAAATAAGTATTTTAAGTCACTTATTAAAGTTGCTAAGGTTGACCTCAACAAAAAATGAGCCAAAATTTAGAAAGGAAAGGAGAAGGAAGAGCTAAACATACCAATCAGTACTTTTTAGCATACCAGATGCTGTGTGCATGTTCTTTTTGATACTCACCTTCTCCCATTTTTGTGAATCAAATAAGGATGCCAACCACAATTCCTCCTGCCCCCATTCTTTCCCTATACCCTTCCTTGTTTCCGTCACATAATCCAGGGTTGGCCAGTCATTAAGCATTTCTTCCCCTGGGAAGAGAGACTGATTCAAGGGAGGGCACATGACCCAAGCAGGGCTAATCAGAATGTTTCCCTAGAAATGAACTATGATATTCCATGTTAATTTCATTCAATTAATAAATTAACAATATTAAAGCCTTCATAACTGCCAATTCCTTGGCTTCAAGGAGCAAGAAGAACTACGGTAGGAGAGAAGAGAATTATTATGCCAAGGAGTAAAGCTGGAATATGGTGCTAGGAGTGAGAGGACACCAGTCAGCCAGACAACAAGCACAGATGACACTGAGCTCCTAGATCCTGTCCTACTTAGACTTCTTTGCTATGTGAATCAATAACTTCCCTTTTTGTTTAAGCTAGTTTGAGTTGGTTTCTGCGATTCTGAACATGAAAAGAGTCCTAAAATACAAGTATCATTGGTTTAATTTGTTTTCATTAAAGAGATATTTATATTTGTGTTTAAAACCACTGTCACTTTAAGGACAGAAAAACCATATAAACATACTTTGGAAAAACATTTATTTATGTAGATAAATAGTTTAAAAATATTTTTTATTTTCTTTAAATTTAAAACCATTAAACTTAGAGCAGATTAAGTGACAAAAACATTGTTAGTAAAAATATTGCTGAGTAGGTTATGGGGGGAGAGTACAGTAGTTATCATTCAAATCACTTTTCAATATTGACTATAGCACACATAAACTTAAATGTCACATGATCCTGTTGTCAGTTAGTAGTATTCTGTCATGCTCTATGCAAGGGCAACAGGTGGTCTTAAAGGAAAAAAGGAAAACACTAAATTCCTGAACCAAGATTGCACTGACTATATAAAAAAACCTCTGGGGTGGTTATAAAAATGACAATTTAGACTTTGACATTATAGTAGCTAGTCAGACTTATTTCAGCATTACATTTATTCAAACTACACATACTTTGGTCTTTTCCCTTTTGAATGCCCATCAACACAGGTATATCCTGTCCTCTGTTGTGGTACATAGGGAAACAATGTAATACCTAATGAAAGAAAGAAAGAAAGAAAGAAAGAAAGGAAGGAAGGAAGGAAGGAAGGAAGAAAGAAAGAAAGAAAGAAAGAAAGAAAGAAAGAAAGAAAGAGAAAGAAAGAAAGAAAGAAAGAAAGAAAGAAAGAAAGAAAGAAAGGAAGGAGAGAGGGAGGGAAAGGAGGGAGTGAGGGAAAGGAGGGGAGCGGGGGAGAGGAGAGAAAAGGAATGGAAAGGAAGCCAGCCCTCACAGTAAAGACTGGCTTTTACTATTTATCTTGGGGTCCTTTACTTCCCAGCTGCTTCCTTATCTTTTGCTCAGTCATTGGCAGACCACAACACTTTTTAATACAACTCTTTAATATTTATTTAATATTTATTTAATATAAACACATCTTTAATATTTCTATTATTTTTCTCACTCTTGTGATCAAGGTCTCCCACTCTGACCAACAATAATATTTTGACATTGTTTTTTCCTGTCCCATACTTTCTAGCCAGTCTGCCAGCCAGTGGTTGAGAAGTGACAATCACATTGAATGACATTCCAGCTCAGCAAGAATTAAAAAATGGAAGCAGAAAAACTATCTTTGGAATTGTTCAGCTGGGAAATTGAAGTCTGTCCTATCCTCAACCAGCCCAAACTTTAATTCACTATGTTGTTGTGCAGCAGGAGGTAGACAAAGATCACTGTCAGATAAGGAATTCCCTTAGAGGGCCGGACATTCCTTCCATATAATTATTAGAAAGTTTTCTTGGTTTCCAGTATCCTTTTGGTTACTACTAATAAACCACCTCTTGTGAAAATGGTAAGTAGGCTGAGGTGGTTATTTTTATTTCTGGCAACCATAACTGTGGTCATTCCAGTCTGTGAGGAAGGTATCAATGTCTTTTGAATAAATATCCTCAGGACAAATGCCAACTGAGCTAGTTCAGTTCAAAGCCTGCACAATAGCTTGACTCAATTACATGCTTTCATTTGCCAAATCAATATACTATACCCACTCCCATCAATGGACAGATCATCCAAACAGAAAATTTATAAGGAACCATCAGCCTTATACGACACATTAGGCCAGATGGACTTAATAGATATATAGAACACTCCATCCAAAAGCAGCAGAATATCCATGCTTCTCAAGTGCACATGGATGGATCACATATCAGGCTACAAAACAAATCTCAATAAATTCAAGAAGACCGAAATCTTACCAAGCAACTTCTTCACTCACAATAGTATGAAAGTAGAATCAATTACAAAGATTACTGGAAAAACTACAAAAATGTGGAGATTAACAACATGCTACTGAACAACCAGTGGATCATGAAAGAAATCAAAGAAATAAAAAAATACCCAGAGACAAAAGAAAACAGAAATAGGACACACCAAAATCTATGGGATGCAGCAAAAGCAGTTCTAAGAGAGAAGATCATAGCAATACAGGCCTACTACAAGAAAAAAACAAACAAAAATCTCAAATAAACCATCTAACTTTACACCTAAAGAGCTAAAAAAGAAGAAAAATGAAACTCAAAGTCAGTAAAAGGAAGGAAATATTAAAGATCAGAGTGGAACTAACAAAATAAAACAATAATAGAAAAGATCATTGAATTTAAGGGCTGGTTCTCTGAAAAGATAAACAATTGACAAGACTTTAGCTAGACTAACAAAGAATAAGAGACTGGCCTCTAATAAAATCAGAAAGGAAAGATGAGAAGTTACAACTGACATCACAAAAATACAAAGCATCATGAGACTGCTGTGAAAAATTACCAAAAAATTAGACAACCTAGAAGTAATAAATTCTCAGAAATATACAATCTTCCAAGACTGAAGAAATAGAAAATCTAAATAAACCAATTACTAGTAAGATGATTGCATCAGTAATCAAAACTTCCCAACAAGCAAAAGTCCGGGAGTAGACAGCTTTACTCATGGTGAATTCTACCAAACATACAAAGATTTAATACCTATCCTTCTCAAACTCTTTACAAAAAAACTGAAGAGGAGGGAATGCTTCCAAACTTATTTTAGGAGGCCAGGATTACCCTAATACCAAAACCAGACAAAGACACACCACACATGCACACACATACATACATTACAGGCTAACATGCCCTGATGAACAAAGATGCAAAAATCTTCAACAAAATACTAGCAAACTGAATTCAGTAATACATTAAAAGGATCATATACCACGATCAAGTGGAGTTTATTCTAGGGAAGCAAGAAGGGTTCAACATCCACAAATAAATCAATGTGATAGGCCACATTAACAAAATGAAAGACAAAAATCATATGATCATCTCAATAAATGCATAAAAACATGGGACAAAATACAACAACCACTTATGATAAAAACTATAAACAAAGGAGGTACAGAAGAAACACTTGTCAATATAATAAAGGCCATATATAACAAACCCACAGCTAACATCAATCAATACTGAAAAACTGAAAATTCTTCCTATAAAATTAGGAATAAGACAAGGATACCCACTAGCCCCACTTTTATTCAAGATAGTATTGGAAGTCCTAGGCACAACAATTAGGCCAGGAGAAGAAACAAAAGGCATCAAACTGGAAAAAAAGTAAAACTGTCACTATTTGCAGACGACATGATACTATGCACAGAAAACTCAAACAACGGCACCAAAAAACTGTTAGAACTAATAAATGAATTCAGCAAAATAGCAGAATACAAAATCAACATATGGCAATTCATGGTGTTTCTATAATCTAATTAACAAATTATCAGAAAGAGAAATTAGGAAAACAATCCCATTCACAATTTTATCAAAAAGAATAAAATCCCTAGAAATAACCTTAAGGAGGTAAAATTTTTAAGGAGGTGAAAGACCTGTATACTGAAAATTATAAGATACTAATAAAAGAAATTGAAGAAGACACAAATAAATGGAAAGATATCCCATGCTCATGGATTGGAAGAATTAGTATTGTTAAAATGTCCATACTACCCAAGCATTCTACAGATTTAATCCAATCCCTATCAAAATTCCAATGGCCTTTAAGAACAAATAATTCTAAAATTTGAGAAAGCAATCTTGAGAAAGATCAAAGCTGAAGGTATCATGCTCCAATTTCAAACCACAGTACAAAGCTATACTAATCAAAACAGTATGTTATTAGTATAAACACAGACACACAGATAAATGGAACAGAACTAACAGCCCAGAATTAAACCCACACATATATGGACAATCAATTTATGAGAAAGGAGTCAAGAATACACAAAGGAGAAAAGACAGTCTCTTCAATAAATATGTTGAAAAAACCGGACAACCACATGCAAAAGAATGAAACTAGACCACTATGTTATACCACACACAAAAAGTTAACTCAAAGTGGCTTAAAGACTTGAATGTAAGACCTGAAACCATAAAATTCTTAGAAGGAAACCTGCAATAAGCTGCTCAACATTGGTCTTAGTGATATTTTTGTGGATCTGACTCCGAAAACAAGGGAAATAAAAGTAAAAATAAACAAATGGGATTATATTAAACTAAAAAGCTCCTGCACAGCAAAAGAAACCATCATCAAATTGAAAAGGCAACCAACTGAATGGGAGAAGATTTTTGCAAATCATATATCTGACAAGGGATTAATATCTAAAATTCATAAAACTCAACAACAAAATAATAAACAACCTGATTAAAAAATAGGCAAAGGATCTGAATAGACATTTTGCCAAAGAAGACATACAAATGAACAACAGGCACATGAAAAGATCTTCAACATCATTAATTATTAGAGAAAAGCAAATCAAAACCACAATGAGATATCACCTCCCACTGGACAGAATGGGTATTATTGAAAAGACAAGAAATAACAAATGATGGGTAGGATGTGGAGAAAAGGTAACCCTCATATACTGTTGGTGGGAATGCAACTTGGTATAGCCACTGTGGAAAACAATATGAAGATTCCTTAAAAAATTAAGAATAGAACTATATAATCCAGCTATTTGACTTGTGGGTATTTATTTATTTTTAAGATTTTATTTATTTATTTGATAGAAAGCACAAGTAGGGAGGAGGGGTAGAGGGAGAAGCAGGCTCCCTACTAAGCAGGGAGCCCCATGCGGGGCTCGATCCCAGGACCCTGGGATCATAACCAGAGCCAAAGGCAGATGCTTAACCGACTGAACCACCCAGCCGCCTCTGACTTATGAGCATTTATCCAAAGAATACAAAAATGCTGATTTGCAAAGATATTTGCACCGCTATGTTTATGCAGTATTATTTACAATAATCAAGAAATGGAAATAACTTAAATGTCCATCATTGGATGGATGGTTAAAGAAGTTGTGGTATATATATATAAAATGAATACTATTCAGCCATAAGAAAGAATGAAATATTGCATTAAAATAACAAAGATGGACCTTGAAGGTATTATGCTAAGTGAAATAAGTCAGACGGTGGAAGACAAATATCAAATGATCTTACCCACATGTGGAATCTAAATAAAAGCAAACACATGAGTTAACAAAATAATACAAATATAAGGTCATAGATACAGAGAACAGATTGGTGGTTACCAGAGAGGAAGTTAGGTTGGGGTAGGCGAAATGAGTGAATGGAGTGAAGTATGGTGATGGATGATGGTAACGACTTGTAGTGGTGATCACTTTGTAGTGTATACAGATGTCAAATTACAACGCTGTATACCTGCAACATATAATGTTATATACTAATTTTACCTCAAAAAAATGCTACAAACTGTACCCCCACACACTAATATTAAAGAGTGTGACCAGCTGAATTTTAATTTCAGAAGTCTATTCTTTACTGCAAAGCTTAAAATATAGACTTTTCAGTTTGAGAAAACAGTATAATTCAAAAGAATAACTACTCTGTGTATGTCAGATGTCTTCGTTGAAAATACAATGATACACAGGCAACTAGAGGATTATAAATAAGTTGTGATCCAAAAGCCTGGTAAATCCAATTGTTTAGAACTTGCTACATTTTCCCTCATTAAAGCATGCATAAATCACAACTAACATTTATTGGACTTTTACTACTTGTCCAGAGCCGTGCTAAATGCTTACATCATTCTCTTGAGAAAGGTGAACTTTTCTATTTACGATTTTACTGATGAGTAAATTTATGCACAGAGCAATTAAACAATTAGTCCAGGGTCACACTGCTAGAAAATGGTAGGGCAGAATCTGAATAAGCAGATTCATCTCTTCCTGGGCAGGTCCAGAGGCTAGTCTACATATCCTAAAATAGTAAAAGTAGTAATTACTAGGTAATAGTAGTAACTATAGTTCTGGGACATAAAAGTATACCCAAAAAACAGGATAAGGGAGAAACTATTTTTTTTCCCGGTAAGAAAATTAGGCATTGATTGAAAGAATTCACCTATTGTATAGTTCTGAATACAAAACTAGAACAGATTAATCTTTAAGATTTCCATTTTGTTTCCCCTTAAACTCTTCAGAGTATGATGATGACAAACGTATTCTTTCACATGTCTTTATTTCATTGGCATTGAAAACTAATTTTTACAAGCTAAACAGGAATCATTCTCAGTTATATAAGCACTACTGTTATTTTCAAAATCTTGGAACTTTTAAAAATAACTAATCATTTAGTAGCAAACAAATTTTATTTGGTAATTATCAGGCCTTTTCTTCAGTTTCATAGACTTTCTAAAATTCAATGACAGTCATTTTTCTAGGAAAATAGTCAGGTTTTCTTCTCTCTCATCAGGTAAACTGTTTTAGTTTAAAATTATGTCTCTTAGCTTCCAAATTTTTATATACACAAGTCAATCAAATAATAATGTATTTGTGATCAGTCTTTATTTTTATATTAACCTTAATTTTGCTCTTTGCTCAGTGCAGACAGATCTAGATGATTTCCTCTACAGTTGTATTTGTCTGTCTTACCACCTAAGACTAATTTAAGAAGAGAGTATGTTTATACTTTAAAGGAAAAACAAAACAATGTTTACTGAAAGTTCTTGGCTAAAATTCTAAATAAAAGTATACTCTTCCCTCAGATGGCACATTTTCTTCTCCTTCATCATCTCAGACGTTCCTCCGAAAGTGAGGCTCCTTAGTTTTCTGTAAACATGATTCCCAAAATGCCAGAATTCCTCTTTAACAAGGTGATTGATTTCATTTATCATATCTAGCTAAGTGCTAAAACTGGTTTTCTAGCAGTAGTGGTGATAGGTTATAGTGAGTCACCCTACTCTAACCCTTGTGACCGATGGCATGTACTTATGAGGTCATGGATCAGAATTCAGGCTCCAGGCTGTGGTTGAGGAGCAGCTTTTCTGTAAGACAATGTTAACTGTTACTGGAATTCTACCCCAAAACTTGGCACCACCTTGCAACTGAATGTTTCTCAACATTTACAGACAATGACGGGCTCTCAAACTTGCTAAATGAGATACATCAAGGAAGTATTGGGGGTGCTGGGGGTTCTCCCCTTGGTAGTCATCCATGGACTTCCCCCCCCGCCCATGGTGATACCTAAATGGAGTCTTGATGAATATGAAATTAGCCAGGCCAATAAGAGGGGGGAAGGGAGTTCCAAGGAGAGAAAAAAATTCAAAGACACCAAAAGGGAATAGGAGAATGATACATTCAGAGAACTGCAAGTAGTCTGCTATAGCTGCAGGAGATAGGAATGTATGGAAGGGTGGCAAGAAATGAAGAAGACAGTCTGGGTCTTGATGATAAAAACATCTACATGCAATTCTGAGATGTTAGAATATGTGTCAAAGGCAGCTGAGAGTCACAGAAAGTTTTGAAACAAGAATGAATATGAACAGATCCACTAAGGCTTTAGTGACAGACTGAAAGAGAAGGAAACCAATTGGGAGCTATTATAATAATTCAGGTAAGAAATGATGAGGGCTTGAACTAAATAGCAATGGGCACGGAGTCCTGTGATCAGCTGTCAGAGATATTAAAAATGAAAAAAATCATAAGTGACTGACAGGGACAGGGAAGAAGATAGAATCAAGGATGACTTTCAAGTTTTTGGTGTGGGTAGCTGTTGAAGTAAAAGATTATGAAGTAGGTTTAGGCTGGGCAGAGGATGAAATGAAGCCAGTAGGGGGTAAAGAGATTGGATATCCAACATATGCTGATGCTTACTGGACTGTTAGTTTTCCATTACATTTTCTCTGGAGAGAAAAATCATCATTTTAAAGGTCATTTTAGCCTTCTGTTATTATAGAAGGTCTACTGTGTATTTCCAGAAGCAAAAAAGAGGTCATGGTCTATGTTAAATATATTTATAACATATATTCCAATGAATACCAAAATGGATTGGACCCATATGTTCAATTCACATTAAAATATATGTCACAATCCATCTGCTTTTAAAGTGTGTGTCAGAAACAATTTCCAGAACAAATGCCAAATATCCTGGAGACGTCTGAGTTCAAATTACCGATATATGCCATTGTACTTAAACTGTTTGCTACTTGGATATATACTAAATGAAGATACATGTTTGAAATCTGTTCTTACAGACTTTTAAAAAATTCTTAAATATTGTTTTTAAAAGATAAAATATGAGAAAAAGACTGTTTTATGGTGTTTCACCTCCAAAATGCACACATTTTCTTGAAGGGCCGAGAGCCAAGAAAAATTTCAAAGTATACTGCTAGTATAGTATGAATGTCTGGACAACATAACTAAATACATCAGGGTGAACTAAAACCCCAAACTGGACTCTTTACAAGCATCTAGATACTTGAAAAACAGACTAGCTCTGAATAATCCATTAAGATATATTTTATCCAGAATGAGCTATGTAGCCAGGTTTGCTTGGATGGAATAAATTATTGTCAAATTTCTAAGCCACGATTTGTCAGCATTTCTCAAAAAAATTTTTTGTACAAAATTCACAGAAACAGATATCTAGTTTCATAATAATCATTAATGTGGACCTAGAGTGGCTTTACCCTATTTATTTCTCAATTTGGTTCAACTTAGATCATGGTAGGGTAAATTTCCTATACACTAAGGTCTTAAAAAGTCAAGGAAGGAAGGAAGGAAGGAAGGAAGGAAGGGAGGGAGGGAGGGAGGGAGGAAGGAAGGAAGGAAGGAA